>NW_024350325.1:7543662-7736835 GCF_902729225.1 Pteropus medius | reverse complement strand
GTCTCTGGAATTAGTTTTCAATAACTTGAAACGAAACCTCAGAACCTTACTCATTTCTAATGAAATAAAGTTACCCAACAGTCTGATGAAGAATGTAATGGGGAAAAGAGTTCCTTTTATATGTAGACTTCAACCTGCAGGACATATAGGGATCTCAGTTATAAAAGAAATGAAGAAGGAAAAGCTTAATCATAGGACAGAAAAGAAACAAATTTCACTGGTAACATTACACGTATTTCAGAAAAACAGAATAAAGAGCAGGGAAGTTACTGGAAAATTCAGATTAAAGCCACTCTCTTTGTAGGGAAGGGGAAGGGATGACAACCAAACAACAAAGTGGTGGTGATGGGTAGGGAAAGGGATGTTGAGAGGTAGGGAAGGAAAGAGAAAAGAGAATGTAGGAAAAAGGGCCCACAAGGGGAATACTAAACAGTGTTAAGGGGGGAAAGAGTAGAGGAAATAAGAAGGGAAGGGTAAAGGGTAAAGGCAAGAGGGGTGAGAAGAAGGGTCAAAGAAGGAGAGGTAATAAATAGTAGAGGGTAAGGAAGAAGAGTGTGAAGAGGGCTGGAAGGGAGAGAAGGGGAGGGGAAAGAATGGGTGGGAGAATGGGAAGAGAAGGAGCAGGGAAGGAAGGAAGTAGGGAAAAAATTCAAGTGGTTAAGAGGAAGGAGTGAACGTGTATGTGGGCAGCGGGGCACAGACAACCAAATTACGCTATGTAATATATTATTGTAAAAATAACTTCTCAACAAAATACTCTTCCCATCCAAAATAAGCCCACCAAATACATGAAATTGTTCAGATTATCTTACAACAGGTAATTATATATCTAGCTAATAGTGACTTACTGTGTGCAAGGCCCTTTATGCATTTTTTTTCTCCTCTTACTCATTCTATTAGGAAAATATTATTATTACTCCCATTTTCCTGATGTGAAAATTGAGGCAGAAAGGTTAAGCTTACCTAAAACCAGGCAATTTCATTTCTAAGTATATATCTGTACTATATGCTACTACATATTTAGTAAACATTGAAATACTATGCATTATTGGCAACTGATGTAATTTGAGACTTAAGAATGCTCTGATGCTTCTATGGAAAATTAAGGCCTCATTATCTTTACAGTCTTGAAAAATAAAGAAAAAGAAATAACAAAAATTCCTTAAAGACAACATGCCAAACAATTTACTAAATAAAACTTGTGAAGTGCTTTATATATCTTTAGGCAATAAAGGTTTCATCCAAAACTCACTTCCATATGCTGGACTCAAAAAAAATGAGAACAGTTTGATACTAATGCTGGCTTACTTCGATTAGCTAATTTACATAAAAATATAGTAAATTAGTTTTCTGAATCCTAATATGTGAAATTTAGCTGAGAATCAAAAAGAAAATTCCTTGAAAATCTTGTTGTAATCTTAATAAAGAAGTTTAACATTTATAGAGCTTCTACTATATGTGCCAGTGACTATAGTTCATCAAGGCATCAGTATGTTTTGTTTTTTTTTTTTGCTTTATAGCCATTAGAATAAAAAAGTTACTGCTGATTACATTTAAACTTGTAAAATGACATAATTGTTTTGGTTTGCCCTTCTTTTACCAAAAATATGAATAAATAAATACCGTATAGTTATAATTCAAACCATTTTATACCTTGAAAGCTGCCAAATAGTTTATAATTTAGTAGCACAAAATTCTGCTTTATCCTTTAATTATATTTAAGTGTGATACTGAAAACAGAAAACGAACCCAACCTAAAATAAACCAGCAGTAAATGCATTTTAGTTTCAGTCCAAGAATAATGATTAACTTATTTCCTTAGGAAGTAATCATTTCACTGCACTAAGTAAATTTTCTTATCCTGAGGCAGAAATGGTACATGGTTAGATTTTTAAAAAAAGACAATTCATGAATACCATATTTAATATCTAAAATATTGGTGTGAAGTAATATTCAATACAAAACACATAAAACTACCATTGTATCAACACAGTAAATACAAGTATTGATGTTTGGAACTATAATATTTATAGTACTATTTCTGTTGCTATTCTTGTCTATAGTAGCAAAACTCTAAAACTTTACATACTTAATGCTGCAAATGACTACCTCCTTAGTCTCAACAATACTTTTAATTTAAGAAGTACTAAAAGATTAACTACAACCCTTAATTAAAAACAATGAAGATTTTGTTCCAGCCAAGAAGCTAAACCCGTTATAGATTGTATCATTATATGCACATCTGCACAAGAATAGCTATATCTGAACAATTGTAGATACACCTAGCAACTTAAGTCTACATGATTTGAGCAAAATCTGCCCAGAGTCACAGAGCTATTCTTTATTTTTTAATGGCATATTTCCGATTCCAAAATATTGCAGAAGAGGAAACAACTCTCTTCAATTGTCTTAAGAAATTGAGAAGCCCCTCACCTCAATTCTTGAAAAGTGTCATCAATGACTTAATAAAGATGATATTCCATCTAGTATAAATTACATTCTATTTTTTATTAGCATACATTAACATTTAAGAGTTTTTAAAAAACAAAACTACAAATTTTTCTGAGTTTAAATTCTGAAAATGCAACGGGCTGTTGGCATGCTACACGTTCTCTGTATAAGCAAGCTTTCACAATGGCTTCCCAATTATCTGATGCCAATTTTCAGATTTTAGTTGTAAAAATAAAAAACCTAGTAAAATAAAAATTCTGGAAAGAAACAGTTTGTGGAATATAAAATCAGTTCAACTCTAGAGTTTGATCTTTTTATAACTACATGGCAACAATTTAAAATATTTTTATAGCGATAGATTTGGCATCTATTGAAAACACACGCACGCACACACACAGCATGACTTTAGCTTAATACAATGCCTTCTGTGTTTAAAATAAAAGTAGAATGTTCAAAAACAGCAATCTTACCACTCATTTTGTTTTTACAGTGGCAGCAGAGAACAAGAAAATCCAACAAGGAAACAGCGTAGTACACGTTAACAGCTTTAATTGGAGAACGGCTGGGTATTTTTTTTTTTTTTTGCAAAGCTGTGAGAGGAAAAGATCCTTTGACCGAGTCACATGATGCCCATCACGTGACCTGCAGTGACCCGCGGAAAGGGAAGAGGAGAAAAAGCAAATGTCCTGCTGACAGCGTTTGAATATAGTAAATGATTAAAGGATTTTCACTGCCACTGCCTTGAATCTCACCATCTTTCAGACTTCCTTAAGAATCAACTCAAAGCTCATCAAAATATGCATACAAAAGTATATATGCGATGTAAAACAATTCTCTTTGTTTACACTTTCCTCTAATAACATCACAGGCACAATCTTCCAATTCAAATTTTATTATCCAGCCTGCTACTTTTCATTTAGAAAAGTTTAGGATACATATAACATTAATTTGGAAGATTTGCTCTGACACATCCTTGTGTAATTTGATCCACTCTCCATACTCAACCCTTAAGGAATGCTCACAAAGAACTGACTAAAAATATAAGCTTGATTCAACGTGTTCCTCAAATGTGGGGTTTATATGTTAGGCTGGCACTTAACCTCTCAAGCCAATAAAGGCTGCCACTTTTACTGTTGGTTTTACTTTTTCTGGATTTGTTTTTTTTTTTTTGGGCGTGAGTGAGGGTATCTATCTATCTATCTATCTTTTTAACGATTTAACTTGGACATTAATATAGATACTTGGTAGATGGCATTCTTACCCATGGAGACCAGGAATGACATCAAAGATTACAAGAGAGAGGAAGACTGTAAAGTTTTGAAGGTCTTTTCATTATTTTATTGTGCTATGTAAGTTAAGGAAATTTATTAATAGTTAACACAAATATACAGGTAATGATAATGACTGTGATTTGTAACAAGTTACACAATGGAAAGAAAATGGATTTTGGTATCAAAATAATATAGGGAGGAGGCGAGAGAATTAAAATGTTAATCAAGCCACAATCAGAGACTGCACTATGCTGATCAGCCCTGCAGCCAGGCCAAGAGGACACCTTCAGAACAAAGGAATATTTCTGCTGGGATGCTAACAACTCATTCCCCACCCCTGAGAAGGAGAAACAGAACCAAACCAACAGTCATTCCCTATAGCTAAAACCGTGGGGAACCTATGGATTAAAGCTGGGAATTGCCAGCAGGCTTTTTGCTCTACATATTCTTACCTTTTCAGGCTACAAATTCTTCTTCCTCACTGTATGTCCATATCAAAGGAAATGGGTTAACAAAGTCTTTTAAACTATAACTCACAGGAACTAAAGAACGATATATAAACTGAATTCCCTGAACTCTCACTGTCTCTCCCAGTTACTTTTCTGTCTCTCTCACTGTCCTTGTCTCTACTGTCCCTGTCCCTCTGAGTCCCGCTCAGTGCCTTTACTCAGTCTCTCACTTTCCCTTTCAGTGCCTTTACTGTCTCTGTCTCTCTGTCTCTGAGAGGAGACAACACTCTGTCTGTGGAGTGTTGCCCCTTTTGTGATAAACTTTCTTTTTGACTCTAACTTTGGAGCGTGCTGAATTCCTTCCACACACTCTGCCAAAGGACCCTCTTCTCTCGGTGCAGAGTTCAGTCTCCCCGCCACCCCCTACTCGGGGAAATTTGTCCTGTCCTGCAACAAAAAGATGTAAGTTTTAATAACAGCTTCGATATTTATTAGCAAGGCAATTTATTGCTCTTTGAATCTGTTTTCCTTCTGTAAAAGGTTAAAATAATCAACTTTGTAGAATTGTTGTAAGAATCAAAATAGATAAATTTAAAGTACCAATTATACTGGTTGGCACCATTCAATAAATGATAGTTAATATTGTAAGTATGTTCACTATGTTTTTAAAAATAAAAATTATATAGTGCACGCTATGTGCCAGGGACCATCTGGAGTGTTTTACATGAGTTAACTCACTTAATCCTCACAATAACTGAAGTAGGCCTCATCAGTTAAAGAATCTGAAGGAGAATGCAGTTAAGTAATTTGCCAAGGGCACACAATGAGGCAAAGCCAGAATTATCTAACAATAAGGCTATATTTAAAAAAAAAAAAAAAAGTAAACCATGTTAAAGAGCCAGTCTCCCAAAAAAGTGGAAAAGAACTGACAAGGGGTAACTTGATTTCAATAAATACATGGCAGATACCCCAAAGGAGATAAAACACTAAAAGATCGTTCTCACATGTGGGGACGGGTTAACTGTTAACTTCTGAGTTCCTACTACAAGGCAAGGCTGGCCTGAAGAGCAAGACTCAACAATAACAGAATGTTAACAGAATCTGCTGGTAACTGTTGGACTCAGCCTCTCTGTAACTCCTATGCCTCTGATCTTCAATCTCTAAACAAAGCAAGCCCTTGCAGCCCACGTCCTCATTTTGGATCATATTCTCACATAGCCATGTTTCCATTTCTTGACTCTTTAACTGATGATCTTCTCAATTCTTTCCATTGTGCTCACTAAAACTTTCCCCTCTATTATAAATTCCCTTATGTCCATCTAAACCTTTTCACAGAACATCTGTTCATGTGTTTCCCTTTAAATGAAACCTGGCTCTCCTCTAGGAGAGTTTCTAGCAGCCCCTGGGAGCAGAGGCTTTCCATTGTCTCCTGAGGCAGTCTCTTGATACCCTAAGGCTGCTTCCCATTGCCACTGTTGTTACCGTTTCATGCTAAAGTTTCTTTTTTGAGATCATATCATATGAGTATGCCACCCTCTACCCCTTTCTCACTGCTGTCACGCTCAGTCCTCATTTACCGAGAACTTTGGCGTCATGTTCACAGTTCCTTTTTCTCTATCTGCACTTTTGTGCATCAGCATTATGACGTTAATGTCTCAAAAACCTAGACTTAAACTTTCTTGAATTCTTCTCTTCCATTCTGTTTTTAGTAACCTGTGTTCAAAGACACATCCTGAAACTTATCACTTAGAATTTCACTATTTCACCTTTGAAATCTTAAAACTTTCATGTTGCAGTCTCTGGCCATCGTATCTTTCATCTCTCCAGTTTTTTCTTATACCACATGTGTTTTTCCTCATAATAATCTCCCCTTTCTCCTGATCCAATGTTGCCTTTAGAGACTGATTTCCTCCCCCTTCCATGTCTTCCTTTTACTTCTCCCCTGAAAATGTGCAATTTTAATCAATCAGATAATTACCATCTCTTCTCTTAGATCTGAACTGCAGAAATCAAATAGTACTCAGACTGGCATGTTTATAAATTTAGTTATTTCCAACTTTAACTCAGCTGTCAACACTGCTCAGGAATCTTTCAGAAATTTATCTCTAGTTTCTAGAGTGATTATCAGAGATCCTCACCACTCTTGAAGGCCCCCACCTGCCAATCTGACCTCAACCACGTCTCAGCATTAAACTGAATCCTTGCAATGTTATTTTCGGAAGAATCATTGTTCCTTCACTAAGTCAAAGCTATCTCTCCACTTCTACTCTTGATTTGATCTCCACGTCCTCCTTCACTGGGTTTGCTTTATTGGTTATTTCTGTCCTGTTCAGTATATTCAAGTGTCTTCAACATTCTTATAATAAGACTTAGCTCTTTACCCTTACTATACTCAACTATCCTCACAGTTGTCACCAAGTTCTAATGTCCAGGAGTTGTGACATTATCCATACTTTCAAGGATCTTTCAGTTACAATAAAGAAAATATAAGATAGATGTATTTTTATGTGTCCTAAAGACTTTATTAATTCAAGAATATACATTAGTCAATCACCTCTCCTAATAAATATTAGTCAATCACCTTTCCTAATAGATATAAATATTAAGTGAGAGGATGCATTAAGAACATTACAATTATAGGAATGCATTATGCAGTGATGAGCATATTTTTCATTTTCTCTTTTTCACTGATTATATGACAATATTAGCAAACTTAAAATGCACCTGATTTTTATTTTCACAACACTGTATCAAATATTTGCAGAGGGCTCTCTTATACTAATAGCATGACATGTCATACCAGTTGTTTGGACTTCTTGGTAACATTTTAACACATTAACTATTAGTATTCCTGAACTACTGATTTTCAGGTAGGCTTGCCAACACAAGCATTAGCACTATACTTGGATGACATTGTTTATCAGTACTCACTGGGCAATGATCTAAGTGTTTTACAGATCAATCAATCTGCATAATATCCTTATGAAGTTGAATAACTATTATTTCCATTTTACGAGTGAGGAAGCTAAGATACAAAGAGGTTAAGTAACTTGGCAAAGTCTCACAGCTAGTAAGCTGTCAATAGAATTGAGTGGTCTAGCTTCAAAATCCATCCTCTTCACTATTTACATTATGCTGCTTCTGTTCTTCAGGATATATTACAAATTGTAAAATGAATGAGAAAACTGCAGCACAATAATACCAAAATTCACTTGACAATAAAGCATAAATTGAAAAGCACTGAATATTTGGATGGAAGACCTCACATTAATACAGCCCAAATATCTGGTAGTTATAATGATAACAAAGGAAAATGTACCTAAATGTATCTCACTGAAACTGTTGGGAAGAAAGATTCTAAAAGTTTCTTAAGTGAGGAATATCATATGAAAACCAGTCAGTGAATCACTTAATAGCCAAACATGTTCTAAAAGATAATTTAAAGATTTAAGAGATATAAATAGCACCAAATATAAAAACTAACCCCCCCCGACCCAAACAAAATAGGTAACAAATTGAAGAAAAGGGGAAGTTAAAACAGGGAAAAAATAATATAAATAAGGAGAGAGGCTGGTCTTATGCCCTTTCTAGAGTTGGGCCATAAAACCTCTGTAGTTTGTATAAACTAAAACGTGATTAGAATATGACACTGAGCTGAAATGTGATTGAAATTAAGAAATCGAGGACCACACTGTCAAGCTAGTCCTTTTCTTCTGCAGATCAAGAACTGTAGAATCAAGAACTATATGTCTCAAACTGCCATAGAGTATGGCTCCAAATACTTGGCATGAAAAAAACTAAAGCAGATATAACTCAATGCTGACTTCTGGCATACAGTATAATGTTCAGTAAAGCACCAATAAATGTCTAACATTAAGCAATGTACCCTCAAAAATAACTAGCTGCAAAATGAACAGCTAACACAGCAAGAAAGCTGAATCAGTTGACTTACAGAAAGGGATTGTTAATTATGAGGCAAATTAAAAGTTGGAAGCTGACACTGATTTTATAAAGTTCTGGCAATAAATAAACAAGATCATTTGTTTATTAAGGCTGCTCTTAGACTGTAATAAGAAGTCTGAGTTATTTCCAAGTCAGAAAATTTAAGAGCCTTGTTCAGTTCAGCAAAAAATGGTTCAGAATCATTAAGATATAAATTTAAGAGAGTGGGGAGGTACGATATGTCCCTCCTGTACCCCTCTACAAACATATATCTAATCCTTCAAAAGACTGGCTCTGACCATGATGGTGACCCTGATCCTGTGGCTGTACTAAAGTACAAGTTCCAAAGAAGCATCTAAATAACATGCACTAAACTCATGAAGCTTAGATCACAACTGATACATGTCCATGGAGTCAAGGGATCATGGAAAGGTCAATGAAACTTGAAAATAATCAGGTCTCTATAGGAAGGAGTCTGTTTCTGGGGAATGACTGACAATGATATATCCAAATAATCTCAGGAAGATAGGAGGATAGAAAGATTAGAACTTATAACTTTTTCTTGGACGCACATCAAATCTTGTTTCTATTTAGTCTCTCTTTTTGGCTTGCCCATGTTTTTCCTTTCACTTTTCAGGGGCTTTAGTCACCTTGAAGATCTGGCAATATAGTAGCATTTTCTTCTCTGTAATTTCCTCCTTTTCTTATATTAAACTAAGGTATCAATTTAACAAGTGTTACTTTATATGATTCATGCAACAGGAAGCAATGTGAGGATCATTCTAAAACCAGATATATTTTGGATTGACTGTGGGGTAGCTGGATGAGGTTAGGAGTTTAGATATTGGCTAGAGCATCGCCATACAGACAGAGATCTATATTTTAATGCAGTATTTCCCAAGTATTTGGATTTATGTACCAGTAAAATTTCAAAACAAATACCACTCAGGTGACCCACCTTTTTTTTTATTAGGTCAAGTAATGACATTAAATGGAAAGAAGAGAGAATTAAGGACAGACAGAAGGAAGTCTATCCTATATTAACACATTATTTCATGAAGATTTTTTTTTTTTGAAATTTAGGAACCATAATATATAGTTCCCTTGAAAAGACCAAAAGAAATAATTGATGTCAAAGGTCACAGGTTAGAAAACGGATTTACCTTCTGAGACTCATTTTAGCAAACCCTCCGAGTATCTCTAAATCTTCTGGCTGAAAGTCCATGTCTTGAGAAGGGGCCCTCTCCACCCTCCTGCTCTAAGTCACTGGGACTGAGAGAACATCAGCCACGTCATCCCTGTTTTCCACAAACTAACTTGGTTCAGTTCTTCCATAGCAGACAGGATGTTTCCTCAGCATCAGAGGACTCAGCACCATGCTTTCCAGTGTTCTCCAGACTTACAGTGTGCACAGAGGGTCAAAATACACAGATGAGTACATTAAAGAGCATTTTATCAATTTCATTATATTGAATACTGAATATTAAATAGTACAAGCAGAATAATTTTTCTTAGAATATATCCATGTATTTTCAATTTGTTAGCTATACCTGTTTAGAATTCAGTATCACTGAAGTTCAAGTGATATTAAATTCTAGACAGATATAGCTAACAAAATAGATATAGCTAACAGTCATCTTTTAATTTTTTTCATAAAACTGTCTTCAACTGTTGTATTTTATGGCTAATAAATTAGAAGCCATTGATACCTTCAACTCTTTTCTATAGTATTTTAATTTAAAACTATATTATTTATATTAAGAAAATATTCTGATTCTGAGGTGCTATCTAATAAGCTGAGAGCAAATTCTGCTAAGTGAAGGATATTCTCAGTTCTATTTTTTTTTTATCTTATTGAAATGTGTAAATATTTCAGTTCAAATATTTTCACTGGTACTATGATACCTTCAAATATTTTTACAAACAAAACTCATTAAATTCTATTTACGATTCTTTTGCATATTTCACCAAATTTAATTTTTTTTAGCCCATTGTTGCTAAAAGGGTTTATTGCAAAATAAAAAAATACTGCCAGTAAGATTTATATAATAAATGACAGAACAAGTCAGACTATTATGCATTCTGTGGCAGGACTATTTTTACACAAAAATTAATTAATTAATTAATTAATTAATTAATTAATTGATGGTGACATTGGTTATCGAAATCCGGTAAGTTTCAGCTGTTTATTTTAACAGTAAGGCATATATATATATATATTTACATTGTGTGTTCACCTCCCATAGTTAGATTTCCTTCTGTCACCACATATTAGACCCCTTTTACCCCACCTAATTCTCTCCTCCCCTCTGGTAATCACTAGTCTATTGTCTATGTCCATGAGTCTCTGTCTGTCCTGTTTGTTTGTTGCTTTTAGGTTTATATTCCACATATAAGTGATATCAGGCAATTTGCAACTTTTTCTGTCTGGCTTATTTCACTTAGCATGATTAGGAATATTTCTATTTTATTTACTGCATATATTTTCGATTCGTCTAAACTATATGCTTCTCACTGATCCCTGCAACCAAGTGGCCAGCAGGGGTAGCAGCATCACATACTTCTGCCACTACCACCTCCAGGAGACTGGAAGGAGTTAGCAGTCCCTAGCCCTGCAGCTTTACTACTAAGTTCCTTAACTGCTGCTCTCTTTGACTTGCTTCTGGAAAGGGTCAGGAAAAGAGAAATGGTTTATTCTGGTTGACTTTAAGATTTAATCGCAGGTAAAGTGAAAACAAAACATGGATAAATTGCTTACTTAGAAGAGATCATGGCAGAAGCTGGAAATATGTATGGTGGTTGACAAGATACAGCACAGCTTATTTTAATGCAACTACTAATTATACTCTGTTAAAAAATGAAGTCTGGAACAAATGTTAAACTGGTTAGACACCAATATGAGAAACATTAACTAAGACTGTCCTAGACAAACTGGGACATAAGGTCACCCTATTAATAGTAATTGCTTATTTGTTACAGCTACCAAACACCTGGCAAAATTTATTCACATGAGGCAGGCAATTAGCACAGGCCTTGAGTCTAGGAATTTAATAAGCTGGTGATTTTAACGAGAACAGAATGAGGCAGGAAGTTATAGAAAAAAGTGAAAAGAACAAGGTCATTATTCACTGCTTAGATGATTAGGTACCTATGTATGTGTCAGAGTTATGGGCAATTTCATTTATCTGTGTACAGGTAACTGAAAATTTCTATCATTAGATTTGCTAAGGATTTAGATGTATCAACGATGAGCACATTAAGAAAATTTGAAGGATGACTACCATATTATGGTTAGACACTACCTTTAGCACTAAATTAAACTGTAGATATGTAAAAAAGAACTTTAAGTAAATGTGTTTACCAACCACCTGTTTCTAAATAATGTTATTTAGTGCTGTTTAGAAAGCTACAAGGCTGTGACAGTAATGTGCATGGGTGCAGCTGCTTTTTTAGTATTAGTCTAATGTGAACAATGATGAATCATTCTTTGTTATTCTAGTAGGAAATAGTGCTTGGGATTTACGGCAGCACATTAGGTTAACTATGTCTCAATAACTGCACACCCACACACTGACATCACACAGGCAGTGATATGGATCAATGACGCAAATTCTGTCAGAATCAAACATTAAGGCCAGAGGGGTTGACAAAAAATGTGCTCATGTGAAAAGGCAGACCAGTCATCCAACATGTACAGACCGCATTAAATCATTACTGCTGATGTTGAAAAGGGTTGTAGTAGGTTCTTTTTATATAACAACTAAGCTTTTTTACTTTAATTATAGATTTCCTATATAACAGACTATATTTATATTTAAGTTGCCTCACAGTTTCTGCGGTTTAAAGTCTGGACTTTTCAAAACATATCTTAAAGTTTCACCAGTCATATGAGTTATCTAGAAAATAGCCCCATAGTCAGGTTCTTTAGACAAATCTTTTGTAGAATATGCCATCATTAATTAAGCATTTTATATAAGATGTGCTTGACAAATAACATTTAGATTTAGATTTGGAACACTACATGGTAGCCTCACAATTCACTGCTACCTCAGAGTCTTCTTCCCACTGTCACCTTTTTCCTTTGGGCTTTTATTGTTTTAGTTTTATGGACATCCAAATACATTAATTTTTTTATGGTTACAGATGGATTGGAGAAGATGGCTTATGAGTAACCATATAAAAGGTTTCAAAATATCTTCTCCCTGAATTGGACGTTCCCACCTGGAATTAGGGGTTCCTCTCCTGTAACAGGAAAAGAATCTATCTCTGGAGGCTTGCCCCAGAATGTTCACATCCTGCTTTAGGTTCTTCTGAAAAGAAACTGGGCCTCTAGGCTTAAAGCATTACCCTTCCTTCTACTTTATGTTCTCCTCAAATATTATCACTTCCCAGGAGAACTGGACAGCCAAAAGGAGATGAGAGTTAGAGGTGTTTAATAATCTTTTGTTGTACCATCATTAATCTGATATAACCAGACTAAGTTGAAAACATGCCAAGGACCTTTTGCCATTCTCTCAGGCACTTGCTTTCATGTTGTTTCCTCAACTAGTGTTCTTATGAGAAATTGTAAAGGAAAAAAAAACAAAAAAGCAAAAGCAAGGGCTCTTCCACCCATCCTAAGGTTCACTTGTTTTTTAAATTGTTAATTATCTAAAAGAAATATTTAAAAACATAAAAATTACTGAGACAGTTGTCTTTGTATTTCTTTTTGACGGGTGCTCTTTAAATCTAGATTTGGCATGGTAAAAACACAGTTGAAAACATTTCTATACTTATTCACTATACATCAACTTTCATCAGGAGAAGACTAGACTATACGGTTTTATTTTTCTCTATCATGATTTGGCCTCTGTGTCACCCTACTCATTTTGACCTTCTCGGGGCAAGTCCCTACCAGCTAACATGTCTTAAATGGAAAAAGGGAGATTAAAAATGCACTGTGATGTTGGCATGCCAAAGACTGCAAAGAATGAGAGAGAGAGAGAGAGAGAGAGAGAGAGAGAGAGAGAGGTGAGAGAGAGAGAGAGAGAGAGAGAGAGAGAGAGAGAGAGAGAGAAATTCCACAAAGGCAAAGACAGGAATAGAGGCCTCACTTCCCTCTTCTCCTCAGGTTCAAACATTACTAGACAGGGAAGTAGAGTCTTATTCATGTAGATAATTTACAATAAGATTAAGCAGAGAAAGGTAGGAGGTAAGGTTTTTCTCAGGCTCTTTGCTAGTGACTATGTTAACATTTTGGAGGCCTTACTTTGGGGCCTTACTTTTCAAGCTTGTCCTCCAGCTATACAGTTTCCCTCCCAAAAGCAACCATTCTTTGTTTCTTATAAATCCTTTCAGAGATATTCTATGCATATGAAAGCAATTATGTGTATATTTTAAAAAATACAAACAATAGTATACTATACATACTGTTCTGCATCTTAATAATATAGCTTAGTGATCTTTCCATATTGGTACATGCAGAGCTGCTTTACTCTCTTAATGGCTGCAATGTATTCCACTGTAACAATGTACCATACTTTATTTAACTATTCTCCTATAGATACATATTCAAGTTATTTTCAACTTTTTGCTGCAATGAATATCTTTGTACAAAATCACTTCATAGATGTGTTAGTGTATCTTTAGGATAAATTACTAGAAGTGGAATTGTTATATCAAAGAGAATTTACTTTCTTACCAAATCTCAGAGTTTGTTCTAATATATTTTCTCATCAACATAACCTCACCAGTAGTTCAAACTTTTTGATATTTGCCAACCTAAAAGGTGAAAATAACACTTCAGTGTAGTTCAGTTTGCATTTTATTATGAGTAAGGATGAATATCCATATTAAATGTTTGAGTAATTTATTTTTCCTTTTCTATGATCTGTTTGTTCTGCCTATTTTTCTACTAGATTGGCAAAGACTCTTGTGATAAGCTGCAAATATTTCTATTTCTTTGTCTTTTACCTTTCTTTATGTTGTCTTTTACCTTTCTTTATGTATATATACATATATCATGTATATATGCAATATATATATATATTCTTGGATGCTAAGAGGGTGAGCTGGGGTGGCACTGTGGGTTAGTATCAAAACATTTAGAAGTTGAAAACTGAAACTTAGTTTGTTCAAGGATAGTGTTTCTGAAAATGTATTTTAGAAAATTTGGTTTCATAAGGTGCTTCTAAGTAAGAATTCCATTTTCAAAAGAATTCAGAACATGATGCAAACCGACAACCACTTCTTGAAAATTCATTATGAATATTAGCATGTTAAAGGCATTGGAAAGGTCAACAGCAAATAAGTTTTCTTTTGTTTTCTTAACACCTCAAACTTATTGGCCTTTTTTCCTTCTATAATACCTATGAACAATCCTACAGTACCTGCTCTAGCCTTAAAAGGAAATACAAAAAAGAAACCTGGATGTTTCTCTATATGTTATCTTATTCACTCTTCTTCTTTTACCTCTCTCTTAAATGTTACATGTCTCTCATGCCTCCAACTTGAATCTTCTTTTTCTTCTTCCTTTGCATACTTTTTTGAAGAATACATTCAAACTTATGGCTTCAAATTACATACTGACAAATTCACTATTTCCATTCTGTCATGGTTAATTTTATGTGTTAACTTGACTGGGCTAAGAGATGCCCAAATAGCTGGCAAAACATTATTTCTGGGTTTGTGAGGCTATTTCTAGCAGAGATAAGTGTTTGAATTGGTGAACTGAGTAAAGCAGATGGCCCTCCCCAGTGTGGGTGGGCATCAACCAATTCTGATGATGAAGGCACTAAAGGAACAAAAAGGCAGAGAAAGAACAGCTTTGCTCTCTCTGCTTGAGCTGAGACATCTATCTTCTCCTGCCCTTTGACACTAGCATTCCTGGTTCTCAGACTTTCAGACTCAGACTAGGACTACCCAATGATTCTCAGGCCTTTGGATTTGGACTGAATTACAACACCAGCTTTTCTGGCTTTCCAGAGAGTGAATTCCCATAATGTATCTCTCCTCTCATATAGCTCTATATATTGTATTGGTTCTGCTTCTCTAGAGAACCCTAGTACACATTCTAAGATCGAAAGGTATTTTGAACCTAAAGTGCTCAGAAATAAATTCACCATTTCTATTCTTCTACCTAAACCAATTATTTTTCTCTTCTATATATCTTTTAGCATAGTGGAAGGCACTGTCATTTATCTTTCTGCTCAACTGACTATGAAATTTGTAAACTATCCTAGTCTCTTCTAACCCTCTACATTTAGCCCGCAGGTCTCAGCCTTATTACTATTGTTTTGCTTATTTTCCTGCTAAAATCTATCAGTAGTTCCCTATGCCTTGCGGGATAAAATCTGAAATTTTTGGCATGCCATACAAAGGTATTGGTAACATAGACTATGTTTCCATTTTTAGTTTCTTTTCGGATACTCCTTCATGTACGCTGTCCTCCAATTTATCTCTCTAATCATACCTTTTCAGTCTCTTCTAATTTCTGTGTGCTATGCCTTTGCACATGCTATTTTTTTCTGCCTCTAAGACATTTCTCTATTTTTTTTCTTTCTGGTTAACTTCTATTTCTTTAGCATCATCTTTTCTTGGAAGTACTCAAAGACTAGCCCAAGTTGGGTTAGGTATTCCTCCTTTGGCCTCCTACATATATCTGGGATACCTAATTCCATCATAGCACATATTACTCACTCTGTTTTAACTGTGGATTACTTGCCAATCTCCCCCACTAGGCTGTGAGGCAGTCTAAGTGTTTCAAATTGCTGTCAAGAATAAGTTGTCCTAAGGACAAAGAGAAATTTAGGGCAAATTCTCTCTCCAGGAAAAGAGGATGCATTTAGTTATGTTTTCTGTGTTCTGGAAAATGCCTGAGCATGGGAGACTGAGTAAAAAAGGGTAAAGAATTTTAACATCAGGACTAAAAATAATGCTAAAATATTAAAATATGATGATCTTTCATTGTAACAATACAGAGATTTCCCAAAAGTATTGAAGGATTATATGATAAAATGAAGCAGAACAAGATATCAAAGACAGAGAACTTTGTCGCTCCATAAAGAACAGAAACAGGATTTGATTAAAATTTACTCTGTAAAAGTGAATCAACATCTTCAAATAATTTTATCACACCAGGTTTAGAATCAGAGTCCTAAAATTATGACTCTGGCAGAGAGTTACTTAACCTCTGGAGTCTTAGATAAATTAATACATACCTGCAAGGAAATCTTTTACCATCACCATTATTACGTTATTGCATGACTCTTATGGTTAATGGCAGCATGTACGGATGTGCCTTAATATAATAGCATAACCACAGCAGGGAGTACAAGTTGTACTTTGTAGATATAAGTATCTTCCTTAGAAATAAAATTATGCCAAGTATTGGCTGCCGTAAGAGAGGAAAATGAGAATTGTGAGGATGAATCCTAGACAAGTTAATGAAGGAATGATTTTTCAATCTCTATGTATCTAAGTATGCAATAAAAATTACACTCAACATATTGCCATATAAAGAAAGGAACCAGGAAAGCTTTTTACTGTTTCCTCAAACAAGTTTGGCAGATGGTGTAAGGGTATGTAATCAGATTCTATAAATTCTTAGTAGTCATTTTATAACTTTATATAAATGTCCTCTGAAGATCCGAGCCTTACCTTATTCCAGCTAGGCTTTGGGGGGAAAAAAATAGAAAGGTGTATTCCTGGGTTAGAATGCTTAATTAGCACTTCCCTTAGTCCAAAATTATAACTGCAGTAACTACAAGGCAAAACTAAAGTAGATTTCTGATGTAATTCAGTGGCCCTTCTCACCCAGAGATCCTTCTACTGAAGCCAACTTTAGAGAGTTTGATATTTATTTTTAATAAGAAAAGTGATCTCTCTAGACACTCTTACATAGGCTTAGGAAAACATATGCAAAGCACAAAGTTGGATTGTAGTAAATACTGGTTTCTTTCTCTAGCATTCCTTTATAGAAAGAATGGTTTGGTTAAATAGAGAAGATTCAAATAAATACATTTTCTTGCATAAATACATCCCAGGTTATACTGATACTTTTTGCTGGGCTGATAAAATCCTCAACACTTAAAGTTTTTTTGCCTTGAATTTCTTATCTGTCCTTCTTAGTGTCATAAAATTTTAAAAGCCAGTTCTATATAATGTAATTAAATTTACACATTTCTTCTTCCCACACCTTTGTCAAAAATTGTCAGACTATTAATTATGTACATACATGCTTGGTATGTCCCATTTTTTAGTTTTTACTAGTTAAAAAAATCCGCTTATCAGCACCAAAATACACTGTATGGTTCATCATTTTCCTTAATGAGCTCAAGGTATCCACTTTAAAGAGAAAAACATCTATGAATGTTATGAAATAAAACAGGACTAAATTTAAAGGGGGTAAAAATATTATTTATGTGATTTAAACAATTAATACTGATCAAAATTATCTAATTATACAGAAAGTGTAAAGAAGAAAAAAATTCTTGTAATTGTACCATACAGGGACAGGCACTTGAAGGAAATGTCAAAATTATATTTGGTGGGTATAAATGCATTAAAGGCATTCCTTATTACAAAATGAGCTAATTATGTTGATTTCCTTCAAGATTCAAGTCTTGATTAAATGAAACCATTAATAAATAAACTTTTTAATCTTCCGTTTTTGGGGAGGTAAAATGTAAAGAACAAGACTCATCCTTTGTGTGTCCTCTAGAAGTATGTCCTAACCCATAGACTGCTTTGAATGTCCCTGCTATGAGCTTCCATAATACCCTTCCTGTTCTTTACCATCACAGCACTTCTTTCACTTTACTGAATACTTTTACTGTCTTCCCTAGGAGATCGTAACTACTTGTGGGGCAAGGATACAGTCTATTTTATTCATCACTAAATCTTCATAGTTTTGGAACAGTGACTGTACATGTTAAGTTCATGATAATTTGTTAAATAAAAGACTGGGTTTAAAAAGAAATCTCCAGGCCATACTCTAATCTAGACTCAGTAATTTATTCAACTCAATCTTCTTAATAATCTATACTATATTACTATACAATCAGTATGAATGCTTACAATAATTTAGGGCACTGGAATATTCTGAATTATTTTCAGTATATACAGTTTACCAAGGTTAAATTTAAGTGTTTATTTTGTAAACATTTTCAGTAATATGAATTGGAAAGAGGCTTTCTAGTTTTCAATTAATCAGAAAGGTATAAGAACACCATGCACTAGATTAAAGTTTAAAGCACACACTTTATCATCTTCGGCAAAAGTATCTTGAAGCCAACTGATGAAGACTTCTTCCCAAAAAAGATGAGAAGATGGAATCAAATGATATTAATCCCCTCCCCCCCCCACCTTTTAGGGTAATAAATCAGATCTTTTTAAAGTATAAATGAGGAAAGAACCTTTTCAAATTCTAATACTTAGTGTTTTTAATAGAAAATATGGTATTGTTTACTCTTTAAAATTCTTTTGGTGAACTCTCTCCTCAAAGAACAGGATTAGTAAATGAATAAAACATGTTCTTTAAATGTTGTGAGGAAAAATTACATTTTGCAATTAAAAGCAAAAGAGATTTTGTTTGCCCCAGCATCATGTAGTATGATGTATGTAAAGCCAAGCGGCACTCTTGGTATGGATGGTCTTGGGGTTCAGAAATGAATTATGAGTAAAGTTCTTGGCTTTTAAAAATTTGATTTCAGATCTTTAGAAATAAGACACTCTAGTTTTTAGCATAATTTTGAATGGCTTGCTGCAAATATATGAAAATATTTCAGGAAGAAAGTATGTGGTTAGGAGAAACTAACTACTGTTGAGCTGTGAACAGAGTACCACCTTAGGTACCTTATATTTGAGAAGCAGCTGTAAAGTAATGGTTAAAAGTGTGGACTCTGCAGTCAGTCTGCCAGAGTTCAAGTCCCAGCTCCATCACTCAGTAACTGGTAACTCTGGGCAGGTTATTAACCTATGTTTCAGTTTCCTTGTCCATAAAATGAAGACAGTGATAGCTATCTCAAAGGGTTGTTGGGAAGATTAAATAGGTTAATCACATGTATAGTGTTTATAACAGTAACTGATACAGTCATTGTTCAATAACCATTAGCTAGTATCATAAATGCTAATTAAATTACGAAATCACTTTCCCTCATTTTCCCATTACTTGAGGATCTGTAAGACATTGTTCTTACAATTAGAAAGGAATAACGGCTAACATGAAGACAATTCTATTGTTTATTCCTAAAATAAGTCAATAAACATTTACTGAGTTTGTATATATGTAAGGGGCAGTTCTAGGTGCTATGGGGAGGGGAAGGAGATCTAGCACACAAGAACACTATTGTGCCATGATTCTGTGCCATAATCACTTGAGAAAGGTTGATGTGAGTCTAGATGTCTGTATATATTTAAACTCCCCAGTTGATTCTGAGATCCCTTGGTGTAGTGGTAAAAATTATAGCCTTTGTGTATAAAGACCTTCATTTGAATCTAAGATCTACCAATGTCTAGCTATGAGACTTTTATGAACCTCAGGTTTCTCACTCTTAAGGTTTAAATAAGATTAATGTGGGACTAATGCTCTCAAAAGGCCATAAAACTACTAAGGGGTAATATATGTTAAACATGAACTTCTACGACAAATTTTAATCAAATCTAGTTAGAATGTATACAGCTCTCTCATGTGTCTATTTGTGGAAATTCCTCTAATTTATAGAGGTAGTTAAGGTGGAGTTGATTAAATCACAATATCTCTAGCCTTCGTTTCCTCAATTAAGAAGAACCTGCTTCACACAGATAGTTCTCAACTTATTAGCAAGTGAATGAGCAAGCTGGATATTTCAAACCCAGAATGCACCACCCTACTCTCTATTTTATAAATGGTAGTGAGGTTCTGCTATAAATAAAAATGCACTAATAAAAACTGATATAGCCTAAAATAAGGTTAAAATACTGTGCATACATAATGACAAAAGTGAAATGATCCTTTTCTATTAATTATTGTGAAATATATAGGAATGTATTGAACATTGAAAAATGCTCAATTTCCTTTCTGTCCATCCATCTATCCATCCACCCACCCACCCGCCTACCTACCTATCTATATCTGATATGGTTTCCTTTGGGCCAAATAATTGGCTAAAATCCAAATGACAAAAATCTCAAGAGGGACAAAAAAATAAGAATGGAGAAACAGTAATCCCAAAGGGACAGGTGAAATGACTGAAGAAAGGCAGATAAGTACCTTCTAGGTAAAAAAAAAAAGGGAGGAGGCAGAAGTTTCTTATAGATAGCCCTTATTTTATTTATTTAAAACACTATTTTTAATAGGAAGTACATTTACAAGATTAAAAAATAAAAAATAAAAAAAGGTACAGAGGGAAAATTTTCACACCATTCTTGTTTCACACTTTATGCACTCCCACCACATTAATTACTTCTGAAAGATCTTTCAGGATTTCTTCTTCTTCTTCTTTTTAGAGTATGGCATCTATTAGCTACCTTCTACTATTCTTCCCTTCTTCCACAGTAATTATTCCCTGAATTTTAGTTAGATCCATAGGAACTCCAACCAAAGGCACTTTTTTTTTTTTTTTGGTCTTCTTTTCTAGCTAGAAGTGGTCAATTAAGCTATGGCCAATGAGAATGTAAGAAGTGATCTGTGCAATCTCTGGGGTGTTTCCTTAAAGAAAGAGGACATATCTCATATCTCTTCTGCTCTTCCCCTTTTCCTTTCCATCTAGGACTGGATATGGTAGTGAGTCATCTTGGATTATGCAGATGAGCTCAATATCCTAGGAATGGCAGAGCAGAGAGAAGTATCCTGGGTCCCTGTATCACCTATGGGGCAGAGAACTCAGTACAAGCACTAACTACCTACTTCTGAACAAGAATGCATGAGAGAAAAAAGTTCATACTATTTGTTTTAGTCTTCTATTGCTGTGTAACATTAGCACAAATTAAATGTTTAAAAAAGCACCCAAAAGTACAGAACTATAGTTCTGTAATTCAAAAGTCCGGGCACAGTGTGACTGAGTTCTCTGTTCAGGGTCTCGCAAGGTAAAAATCTAAGTGTCGGCTAGGGTATGATCTCATCTAGCGGTTGGAGTCCTCTTCTAAACTCATATGGTTGTGGAGAATTCAGATTCTTGCAGCTGTAGGACTAAGGTCCTCATTTCCTTGCTGATTGTCAGCTGGGAGCTACTCTCAGCTCCTAGAGGCCACCCACATTCCTTGCCATTTGGCCCCTTCCCAAATCTCTTACTTCCAGAAGAGTCCAGTCCTTCTTAAGGGCTCACTTGATTAGGTGAGTTTCATCCCAGACAATCTCTCTTCCTTAAAAGTCAACTGCGTCATATAGTATAACCCAATCATGGAAGTAAAGTTAATTGTATTCATAGTCCCAGGGATTATGTATGGTGTGTACAACAGGGGCAATGACCTTGAAGGATATCTCAGAATTCTACCTTCCATATCATTAAGCCCCGGCTTCAAGTCTCTCCTGCATACTTTTTTGTTGTTAAAAATAAAAATAAATTAAAAAAATGACTTTTTCAAAAATTTGGTTAAAATATACAAAACAAAATTTACCATTTCAATTGTTTTTAAATGCACTGTTTAGTGGTGTAAATACATTCACACTGTTGTGCAACTACTGCCACCATCCATCTACAGAACTCCTTTCATTTTCCAAAACTGAAACTCTGTACCTGTTAAACGATAACTCCCCATTTTCCTCTGGTCCCTAGCAATGACCATCCTACTTTCTGTCTCTATGAATTTGACTATTTTACTTTAAGTGGAATCATACAGTAGTTGCACTTTTGTGACTGGCTTATATAACTTATCTGTTACATACTTTCAAACGTACATAAATCTTAATATACATCAAAAAATACTGAAAAGAACTTGCCAATGAGAGAGCAGGAAAACCAGGAGAATACGTAAACTACGAATACGAAAAGAAAACAATGTTCCAAGGAGGAAATAATACACTGTATCATATACTGCTAAAGAGGTCAAGTATGATTGAGAACTGAGACCCCTCATTTTGGCAACTAGAGAACAATGGTGACCTTGACGAGAATGTTACACAATAATTCTACCCAAGGAGTAGTTGTACATGATTATCATAGCTACTACTGTTATGGATTACTTTCCCCTGGTATGAGAATTCTGGAGTCAAGCTGAGTGGTATAAAGCTGAGTAAAAATCAATATAGCCAAAACACAATCCCTTTGGCCTCAGTTTCTAAACCCTTTCATGATGAAAAGGAATTTTAAATGAAATATTTCAGAGAAAAAATATAAGTAGTAGAAAAAAACAAGAGATTATCTATATGTTGTACATAATTATCTATTCAGATCATTTATTAACAGATATTTACTGAGTGCCTACATAGTGCCAGGAATAAACTTCATTAAAAATATATATCCCTCAACTATTTCAGGTATAAAAATGTTAAGATTATTTAAAATCTGAATGGTCAGTAAAAACAGTATGTCTACTGGGCTAACTTTACCCTAAACAAATAAATAATGATGCACATTCTAATTAAAGGCCTTCAGTAAATTTGATTCTAATAAAAATCTAAACAATAATCTAGGAAGAACCAATTATCTGAGAAATTAAGAACAGATATAAAAAATTTTCTTTTATAGAAAACAAATTATTTCTAATTTTCTATCCATTACCTAGAATATATCAACTACTTTTAAACAAAAATAACTGACCATGTGAGTGGCCATTTAATTTTAAACCCACTCCCTCATGATAACATGTTACTATTTTCTTCTACTTAGAATACTTAGTTTACAAATGTTCAGTATAATATATTCAAAAGGCAGCTTTAAAAATCAAAGTGAACAGAAACTGCTCTAGATATGCAGTTAAGAGTAATTAGTTTAAAATTTGCTTAAAATAAATATCCTCTAGCTCTCCTTTTACTTTTTGTTCTAATTGTTTAAAGCACCCAACATTCATTTTTCTTTCTTGACTTTAAAATTACCTAATTCTCCATTCTAGGTCAATCTGTTTTCCTATCATCCTCATTTCCCAGCTCTTATCTACCTTTAATAGGTAGCTTCTCTCCTAAAAGGGAAAACTGGGCACTTGAAAGAGAGAGAATTGTACCCTAAATAAACATTTTATATTCATACTTCTTATTTAATAAAATACTGTTTTGTCAGGCCAGTTTAGAGAAGGCACAGACCCTGATAGGTCCATTTTCATCACTGACCAATATAAAAAGTGTCAGAATGCAATGAGTTCATAAACATTTATTGAAAAGTTAATACAAACTATTTCATACATTTATATTTCTGGATCTTAATTTCCTTTTGTCACCACTCATTAAATTTTTTTAAATTGAGATTTTTGTCACTTTTTAAAATAGAACTCATTAACTGCTTTAGATTTCCTACTTCCAAAAGAATAATTGTAATAGTGACAACATATTCATTAGGAACATAAAGAACTGATGACAACTTAATTTGTCTATATTTTCCTTCTTAACATAAATGTTGCAATTTTCTCTTAACTAAATCACATATAACATGGTTTCTCTTGAAAAGTAACATTTAAAAGCTTTTAGAGACAACCTGGGACTATTACACAATGTACTCAGGGTGAGTCATAGTCATTCACTTAACCTAAAATAGGCTAAATTTATGAATGGATGATCTGTTATGATTCATTTTCACAAACAAGACTCATTAATGTTTCAAAATCAGTATTTTGAGCCTTTCTAACTGGAACTGATGTTTTCGTATTAGAAGTAAGACCTATCAAGCATAAAGTTTTTAATATAATAATATGATTTCCAGCAGTATGAAAAAGTTACCTATGCTTTAGAGCATTTTTTAAGGGGCATTAAGACCTTATAAGTAATGTATAAAGGACATAACTTCTTCATGGTTTGACTTGCTAAATTATGAAAAAGGAAATAATGCCTACTCATATAGGGATGAGAATTGACTTCATAGAGTTTTGACTTGAGTTATTTACAATTTCCATAAAACCTAAAGAACTTAGTTCAGTTATATTTGTAGTAATGGAAAGTCAGTGGGCCAAAAATAATCAGTGATGTTATAAAAAATAATATTCTTAGAATATTGATCTCCCTATTAAAAAAATTGAAAAGAGAGAGATGCTCCCTTTGTCTCCAAGCCAAAAAAGCTAAAAAGAGACAGATGTGGACATTAAAAAATGATAAGGGGGACAATCCATCAAGGAGACATAATATTTATGTCTCCTCCAACTCAGGAACACCAAACTATATAAAGGAATTCTTAACAGACCTAAAGTGTGAAACTGACAACAACACAACAATAGTAGGAGACTTTAACATCTTACTTGTACCAGTGGATAGATCATCCAGACATAAAGTCAACAGGGAAACATAGGCCTTAAATGACACATTAGACCAGATGGACTTAATAGACATACAGAGCATGTCATCTAAAAGCAAGGGAATACACATTCTTCTCAAATGTACATGGAATATTCTCAAGGACAGACCATATGCTGGAAAACAAAACAGGGCTCAATAAATTTAAGAAGACTGAAATCATATCCAGCATCTTTTCCAACCACAATGGTATGAAACTAAAAGAAGAAAGCTAGAAAAATCACAAATATGTGAAGATTAAACAACATGCTACTAACCAACTATTGAGTTTATAAAAAAACAAAGGAGAAATAAAATACATAAAGACAAATGAAAATAAAAATGACAGACTAAATTCTCCAGGATGCAGCAAAAGCAGTACTAAGAAAAAGTTTATAGTGATACAGGCCTACCTCAAGAAACGAGAAAAATCTCAAACAATATAACCTTACTCCTAAAGAAACTAGAAAAAAGAAGAAAGCAAGCCCAAAGTCAGCAGAAGGAAGGAAATAATAAAAATCAGAATAGAAATAAATGAGTAAGAGACTAAAAAGGCAATAGGAAAGCTCAATGAAACAAAGAGCTGGTTCTTTGAAAAGAGACACAAAACTTTTAGCTAGACTCACTAAGAAAAACAGGGATAAGACTCAAATAATTAAAATGAGAAATAAAAGAGTAGTAACAATAAATACCACAGAAATGCAAAGGGTCATAAGAGAATACTATAAAAAGGTATACACCACCAAATTGGATAACCTAGAAGAACTGGATAAAGTCTTAGTATCATAACATTTCAAGACTGAATCTTGAAGAACAGAAAATCTGAATAGACCTATCACTTGTAAGAAAATTTAAACAGTTATCAAAAACCTTCCCAAAATCAAAAGTCCAGGAACAGATGGCTTCAGTGGTGAATTCCACCAAACATTCAAAGATTTAATACCTATTCTTTTCAGACTCTTCCAAAAAATTGAAGAGGTGGAAATGCTTCCTAGCTCATTTGACAAGTTTTATAGGGCCAGCATTACTGTGATATCAAAACCAGAAAAGTACCACACACATGCATGCGCGTGAGTGTGTACGCACACACACCATACACTACAGGTCAATACTACAACAAACATCAATGCAAAAATCCTCAAGAAAATATTAGCAAACCAAATACAAGAATGCATTAAAAGGATAATATACTATGATCAAGTAGGATTTATTCCAGAGATTCAAAGATGGTTCAGCATTTGCAAATCAATGTGATACACCATATAAACAGAATGAAGCATATGATAAAAAGCATATGATTTGCTCCGCAGATGCAGAAAAGGCATTTGATATGACTAAATATCCAAATATGATTAAAAACTCTCAATAAAATGGTATAAAAAGAAAGCACCTCAATATAACAAAGGCCACATATGATAAATCCAAAGCTAACTGAAAGCTTTTCCTCTAAGATGAGAAGACAAGGATGCCCATTCTTGTCACTTTTATTCAAAATAATATTAGAAATCTTAGCTAGAGCAATTAGGCAAAAAAAAGGGAAATTAAAGCCAGCCAAATTGAAAAGGAAAGAGCAAAACTGTCACTATCTGAGGATGACATGATTTTATATATAAAAAAAACTCCACCAAAAAACTATTAGAAATAATAAACGGATACAGTTAAGTTATAGGGTACAAAATCAATATGCAAAAATCTGCTGTTTTTCTATACACTAACAGTGAACTATCAGAAAGAGAAATGAAGAAAACAATTACATAGAAAAGAATTAAATACCTAGGAATAAATTTAACCAAGGAGGTGAAACCTGTATACTGAAAACGATAAAACATTACTGAAAGAAATTGAAGACGACATGACAAAATGCAAAGTTATTCTATGCTTATGGACTGGAAGAATTAACATTGTTAAAATGTCTGTATTACCCAAAGCAATTTACAGATTCAATGCAATCCCTATTGAAATCCCAATAGCATTTTCACAGAAATAGAACAAAAAAATCCTAAAATATGTATGAAACACCAAAGACTCTGAGTAGCCACAGCAATCCTCAGGAAAAAAAAAAAATGCCAGAGGTATTATACTCTCTGATTTCAAACTATATTTTAAAGCTACAGTAATCAAAACAGCATGATATTAAGCAGAAAAACAGACACACAGTCAATGGAATGGAGCTGAGAGCCCAAAAATAAACCCATGTGTATAGAGACAACTAATTATGACAAACAAGCCAAGAACACACGATGGAGTAAGAAAAGCCTCTTCAATAAATGGTGTTGGGAACACTAAACAGCCACATGCAAAAGAAAATATCTAGACCACTATCTTACATCATACACAAAAACTAACTCAAGATGGATTAAAGACTTGACTGTAAGAACTGAAACCATAAAATGCAAAGAAAATATAGGCTGTAAGCTGCTGTACACTGGTCTTAGAAATGTTTTTGTAAACTTGATTCCAACAGTAATGGAAACAAAAACAAAAATAAACAAGTGGGACTACATCAAACTAAAAAGCTTTTGCACAGCAAAAGAAACCGTCAACAAAATGAAAAAGCAACCAACCAAATGGGAGGATATATTTACAAATATTTCCCATAAGTGGTTAATATCCCAAATACATAAAGAACACATAAATCTCAAAAACAAAAAAGCAAACAACCTGATTAAAAATTAGGCAAAAGATCTGAATAGACACTTTTCTAAAGAAGACATACAGATGGCAAACAGGTACGTAGAAAGATGTTAACATCATTAATTATTAGGAAAATGAAAAAATGAACCACAATGAACTATCACCTAATACCTGTTAGAATAGCTACTATCACAAAGACAAGAAATAAGCATTAGAGAAAATGTGGAGAAAAAGGAACCTTTGAACATTGTTGGTAGGACTGTAAATTAGTGTAGCCACTATAAAAAAACAGCATGGAGGTTCCTCAAAAAAATAATAAAATAACCATATAATTCAGGTATTCTACTTCTGGGTATTTATCCAAAATATATGAAAATATTAATTTACAAAGGTGTGTGCACACTATGTTCACTGCAGCACTATTTACAATAGCCAAGCTATGGAAACAACCTAAGTGTCCTGCGTGTGTATACACACATACACAATGGAATACTACTCAGCCATAAAAAAGATGAAATACTGCCATTTGTGACAACACAGATGGACTTTGAAGGTATTGTCCTAAGTGAAATAAGTTAAATGGAAAAGGTCAAAAATTAGATAATTCCACTCATATGTAGGATATAAAACAAAAAACAAACAAGAACAGAGTTACAGACAGCAGATTGGTGGTTACCAGAGAGAAAAGAGTGGGGGTAGGGCAAAATGGGTAAAGGGGGTCAAATATATGATAAATGGAAACCAGACTTCTGGTGGTGAGCATGCTAGGATATACAGTTATTGAATTAATGTTGTACATTAAAAACTTACATAATGTTATAAGCCAGTGTTATTTCAATTTTTGAAAATTTAAGATGGCATAAGATATTAGCAAATACTTAAAAATTTGAGAACTGGTGGAAATTTGTTTGAATGTAATTTGCATTAGCCCACCCTCATTTCACATATGTGTGAAATAATGGCCAGAATTTAAGTAATCTATCCAAAGATATATGGAACCATAAAATTTTAGACTTGTGAGAACCTTAAAAAGTATCAACTCTAACTATCCGCTCAAAAGAAATTAAGGCTCCTCTCTAATAGCATCATTAAGTGAAGAGCCAGCATATGCACTGCTACCTACAAAGATGAAAGGGGAACTGATTGCTCCTGAGCCTCTTTGACAGCTGTTTACTACAAAGTTCTTCCTCATACTGAGCTAAATGTTTTCTTATAGCTCCCACCCATTGGTCTTAGAACCCAGGTAGACTTACTGCTATACTTGTGCCATTAACAATAAACCATTAATTCATTCCTATATTTTGTTATTTCTTTAAAGTTTTATTGTTGTAAATTTAGGAAAAAAAGTTATATGTATAATATTTCATGCTGTTAGTCATAGTAACTGTAGCAAAACTGCAGTGACCATGATATATAAGACAATAAATATTTAACTCCTAATAAATTTCAGAGATATTTTCAATATTAAAATTCTGACATATATAATAAGAGTCATGGGGCTGAAGTGTAGTTTGTTTACATGTCTCAGAGATTCCAGGATATCAGAGCAGGTCTCTAGGAGTCTTATTTACATGATAACTCCATCCTCCCCCGCCTCCCTCACAAAGACATCCTGGGAGAAAAGGGCTTTGACTAGATCTGATGGGTATGGGAATTCAGACTAGAACACAGAGACGACCAAAACCAGGGGCTCCTACTTTTGGAGGGTAGAAAACTCACTCTGAGGTAAGAGTTGGGATTAACGTGACACAGGGTTTATAAGTATTTAATGAAATATTGTATTTATTAATGACCTCAAAAATCAGCTTCGTTCAGAGAACTTGCTAAAAAATGCTCTGTAATGAAGATGGTAAATATCAAAGAGCAGACCAATTGTGAGAGGGAGGATATACATGTGGTTATACTTACCATAATCCCAGAACACAGAGAGGATATAGCAGTACTTACTATTTGGGACAAACCTTCCCTTAATTTCAAAAAAAGGAAGAGTCATGATTAGGTGCATGAGGTGACAAGGTGAGAACAGAAAAGCAGTGATGAACGCAGTAGCAGTGAAGAAAAGAAAAATGGGAACAGAGGTCCTGACAATAAATGCCCCAGGAGCAGAAGAGCTAGTTGCTTCTTGGATGAGGTGACAGCAGAAGCAATAAGGGCCAAATAAACCCCCACTGGCTGACTAGAAAGTGACACTAGAAGCAACAATGGTAAGAAAATATCAGTAATTGCTGAGAAGCTGGTGAGAACCATTTGGAAGCAAAAAAGGAAAGCAGAAGGACTTGAAAGTGGTACTTGATAGCAAACTAACTCTAAGAGATGAAGGGGCTCAGAATCAACATACTTTGGCCTTGTTATTTAGGTTCTTGGCTTCCCTAAGTAAGGCGAGATATGAGAAAACAAAGGTAAAACCTCTCAACAAACTTAAATTCACCTTGACACTTTCTTTACACATAAGAGTCGAACCATAAGAAAATAAGCAGAAATCCAGGATTTGGTCAAATGATCAACATCCAGGCATTATCTATCGCTCACTATTTACATATTTAAATTAACATTTCCATATTACTCTACGATCTTAACTGGTGCTCATATTGAAGACTCTAAGGCACTAAAATATCCCTACATACAGAAGAATATTTTCAGTATAAAGGAGTTACTAAGGCAAAAGGATATACCAAGTATACTTAAAAAAAAAATTTTAGCAGTTAATTTTAATAAATATTGACAGTATGCCCACTAAGCAAAAGGCATTATTTTAGCACACAGAATCAGAGATGAAAAAGAAACAATTTCTGTTGTTAAGGAAACAAAATAGAAGGAAGCTAATATTCCTTGAACACTTTAATAAAGTAAGATTTTATGTAGCAAGATAAAGACAGCATCATTGTTTCTGCCCCTATAAGATTCAGAAATTTAGTGGACATTTCTCTCCTAAGTGTATATTTCATTAGAAATGCAAATTAATAAATTAACTAGTGGCATCCTGTTTATAGTCTGTTATGAACAATAACCATTCACTAGCTTAATTATTTTATAATATGTACCTGTGCATAGATATATTCATTAAATTTAAGACTCCCATTCAGAGTATTCATTTCCAGAGTTAAATAAAGAGATCTCAGTCTAATTAACAGGTTATTTTGGAATCAAAGAATCTTCAGTTACAAGAATGTTGGTGCTTACCCAATCAAAATTCTTCTTCTATGCAAGAATTACTTTTTATAAAATCATCTAACCAGTGCATGAGCACACAGAATGATAGGACACTGGCATAACAAAGCAATGATTCCACTTTTATACAGCCATAATTGCTGGACAGCTCTTCCCTGTGAGTCGGAATTTGCTTCCTTGTAACTCTCACCTGTTAAGTCTAAATTTTGCCTTCTAAAGGTGCAGAAAACAATGTCTTCCAAGTCACAGCTCTCTCTTCTAGGTTAAAGATCCTTCACGCATTTTTATAGCCTTTTATAATAATGATTTCATGATTCTGTACTCTCCTAATTATCTTCCTGAGTTCAATCTCAGTTTGTCAACACTTCTTTTACATATCAAAAGGATACCATCTAAAGAGTACTGCACCATCTGTTTTAGAACTTACATTTGTTTTTGCAGTCTAAAATATCATTTGTTTTCACTTTTGCAAATGAGGTTCAATAGGTAACTAATATTTAACTCTAGATCTACTAAAATAAGCAAGTTCTATTCATAAAGTCCTCTACTCTTGCATGTACTGGATACTGTAATTTGTTTTGGTGCATAGGATCTTGAGCTCCTTTGTGTGGTGGAGGAGTCACCTCAGTGTGAGGTAAAGAATATTGCTCCTACAGGTTCTGATAACTAGGAGTCAGTGGTGGATAGCTACAATTCCTGTTACAGAAGTAGTATCTATGCTGGAAGCAAGCAATATTGAAGAAATGGCACAGGTAAAATCATGGCAGTGATGAGAATTTCCTAATCAGACAAGTTCTGTGACAATGGTTTTGAGGCATTGTTCCTGAAGCTTAGCCTTAAGTCTGGTTATCTAGTCCTTATAAAGACTATAAGGCACCTAATACTATTTTTCTTAAAGTAATATTTTTTTTTAATTTGAAATAATCACACACTTACAAGTTGGATGTCCAGAGGCACAAAGAACTTTCTTCCCTAAACTATTTGAAAGAAAGATGCTGACATGATGGCCTTTCACCCACAGAATACTTTAGTATGCATTTTCTATAAATAAGGACATTCTGATATAATAACACAGCCATCAAAACCAGAAAATTAACATTAATATCTTATTACTATCTGTTACAGGTTGAACTATGTCTACTCCAAAAGATACAATTAAGTACCAGTACCTCAGAATGTGACTTCATTTGGGAAAGATTTGCTGCAGATATAATTAGTTAAGATAAGGTCATACTGGAGTAGAACGGGCTCCTAATCCAATAAAATATCCTTGTAAAAAGACAGCCATGTGAAGACAAAGAGACATGGAGAGGTTATATGAAGATGGAGACAGAGACTGAAGTTATGCATTTATAAGCCAAGAAATCCCAAGGATTTCTGGCCATCAGCAGCAGCTAGGAGAGAAGTATGAATTCTCTCTCAGAAGGAACCAATCTTGCTGACACCTTGATCTTGGACTTCTAGCCTCCAGAACTGAGACATTAAATTTCTGTTGTTTTAAGCCACCTAGTTTGTGGTACTTGTAATTAAAATTAATAAACCATCTAATTTAAAAACCCCATTTAAGATTTACCAGTCGTCCTAATGTGCTTTTTAAGAAAAGGAGCTAGTTTATAATCACATATTGCATTTCTCTTTATTCTGTCAGTCTGAACAGTTCCTTGGTCTTTCCCTGACTTGCATAATCTTGATGTCTAAAGATTACAGGTTTGTTACTTTGTAGAATGTCTTTGATTTGAGTTTGTCTACTGTTTCCTTGTGCTTAGATTCAGATCATACATTTTTTGGCAGAAATATCACAGAATTGACACCATGTTCCCCTCAGTGCATCGTTATCAGGTGCACACAATTTTGATTTCTGGGCTTACTGATGATATACAATTTGATTATGTGATTAAGATGGTGTCTGCCAGGCTTCTCAACTGTAAAGTTACCTACCTCCCTCCTTTTTTTTTTTTTTTTTTGCCTTTAATCAGTAAGTCTTTTGTAGGGAGGTACTTTAAAATTACGTAGTCCATTTTTTCTGGAACCTCATCAAACTATCTCTCCCTCCCTCCTATCTATCTACCTACCTATCTATCTATCTATCTATCTATCTATCTATCTATCTATCTATCTATCATCAATCATCCATCTACCTACTTATCTATATTTGTATAGACTTATAGTTTCTTATATTATTCAGTAGGCTCTAATCCATTTCTATCATTATTATGATGCTCAAATTGTGCTTCATTTTGCTAACGAAAGCTCCTTTAAGCTGGTTACTTTTGACATGTCTCTATCCATTTTTGAGCACTTTCTTCTTTTTGGGGCAACATATGTTCCAGTCACATCTTGTACGTTCTCTTTCCCAGACCTTGAATCAGAAATGTCTGATCTTTCTCATTCAGTGGTCACAGGATTCATTCTAGTTTCCTCCTTTTCACATCTAAAACTCCTTCTCTGATAGTAAGAAATCTGGCTTTCACAATTCTTAATATAAACGCTCCTTTGATTAGTCCCCTGTGTTATATAACCAATCTTCCATCTCTACAACCATTCCCACAGATGTTCCTCTAACCCCACACCAGGTGACCCTCCTAGAGTGGATGCATGGCTCAGCCCTGCCATATTGAGGCCATTCCTACTCGCCCCAAGTGGACGTCATCCTTTCCTTGGTTCCATGTGGTCATATACAAGCTCTAACACTCTGTGCTGGGCTACCCACTGTGTTTTTGTGTATATTCTCTTCTCATGACAATTTAAGCTCTGACTCCCCATACCAGGCCATTCTACCCCTCAGCCCACCATGTAGACTACCTTCTTACTCTGCTTAGCCTCTGATTATCCATACTAGGTCATTTCTCTATGGGGATGGATGCCCTCCTCACCCCACTCAGGCTCTCACATCCTGTGTTGGGCTGCCCCACCATAAGTGGATGGGGATTTCCTTGGGCCCTGATAACTCCTGCCATGCCATGGGGATCCCCTCCTCACCATGCTCAGGATCTGATTCTTCTTACTGGACCTTACCTTACCTCCATGTAGACAACATCTTCACGTATTTTGGGCTCTGATACCTCAAACGAAGTCACCTCCCTCACTCTGAATGCCCTCATACTGCATGAGTTCAGATTCTTCAAAAGCCTCCACTACATAGACACTTTCGTCACCCTGCTAGAGCTATAAAACCCCATGCCAGGCTGCCCCTCTGTGTAGATGCCCTCCCCACTCAGCAGCAGGCCATCCTTTGTGTGGATGTCTTTTTATCCAATTTGGGCTCTGCCTCTTCACTCCAGACCACCCCAAGCATGTGAACGATCTGACCCGTCTGACTCTAGTAACCCATGTCAGGCTTCTCCTCCACACTGATGGCTTCCTCACAGATCTCTGACTCTCTGCATCAGGTTGCTCTCATATTATGGTGAATGCTCTCACCTTATTCAGGCACTGATTCCCTATGCTGGGCCACCTCACTGTATTGATGACTTCCTCATCTTGCTCAGATTCTTATACCTTACACCAGGCCACCTCTTCTTGAGGATACTCTTCTCAGCCTGCTTAGACTCTGAGTCCCTGTACCAGGATACCTTCATGTGTGAATTCCCTCCTCACTCTGTTTGGGCTCTGAGTCTCTACACTAAGTTGTTCTCCTATGTAATGAACTCTTCACCCAATTTTGGCCCTGAAATCCCACTCTGTGGCACTGTAGCTTACCTCCTCCACTCCCACCAGTTCAGTGCTGTTACAGACTAATTGTTTGTGTCCCCCATAAATTCACATGTTGAAATCCTAGCCCCAATGTAATGGTATTAGGAGGTGGGGCCTTTGGGAAGTGATGAGGTCATGAGGGTAGAGCCCTCATGAATGGGATTAGTGCCCTTCTAAAAGAGACCTTAGAAACCTTCCTTGCTACTTTCATCATGTGAGGACACAGTGAGAAGCCAGCAGTCTACAAACTTGCAGAGGACTCTCATCAGAACCTGACCATGCTGGCACCCTAATCTTGAACTTCCAGCCTCCAGAACTGTAAGAAATAAATTTCTGTTGTTTATGAGCTACCCAGTCCATGGTATTCTGTTATGGCAGCCCTAATGGACTAAGACCTCTATATTGTTCTGCTCCACCTAATGGCTTTAGTCAGGAAGGAAAGGGAAGTAGAAATGGAAAGAGTTTCAATTATCATCTTAATAAACTCCTTTTATGTTTAAATGACAAGAGTCAGTTTTAAAAAAGGAACCCTGACCAATACACATCTATAAAGTACCAGTGCGGGTAATTTTTCAAATTAAAATGGGAAACTTTACATTTATTCCTATTAAATTTTATCCTATTGGTTTTGATCTATCAGTTCAAAATATGCTGATCTTCTTGAGCTTGACATTTACTTAATGTTATTAGTTGTCCTTGGTAGCTTTATGACAACTGAAATTTTATAAACATGTCATTTATTTTTGTCAAAGCTATTAATTAAAAATGTACAGAAAGGGAGCTCAAGAGAACAAAGTCCTGAATAATATAACCTAAGACAAAGCTTTACACTGGCAATGGGCCTGTGGTCAAATTTTAATTCGTCTTCCCATAAAGATATATAAGCAGGTCTGTCTGTCAAATAAGCTGGAGGAAATAAAGGGCACTTGCTTATTCACTTTTATCTCTTACTGAATGAATGAATGAATGGATGAAGAATATGATGTCCTCCCAACTGCTGAAATTCAACTGTGAAAACAATGTTGCAAAACAAATCACCAAAGTGTAGAGCTGATAAACTCATGATCAACATAATTAGAGGTCATAGAACTGATGTAAGAATTGGGTTCTATGATTCCACATATACAAACACTAGGTCCAAAAAGGTATAGTTTAGTAATAGTCTCTTTGACTAATTATATTACAAGCCTTACATGATGGACTCTCTCTTTTTATATAAACAAGTCTAAGACAGGATGTAAAATTAATCACTAAATTGCTTAATATAATCTGACTGATATAATACTAAGTGGTAGAGCTGGAACTCAAATCCAGGTAATGTGCTTAACTATTGCCCTATTAGGTTAATGAAATTAAACAATCATCAATATCTTTGCTTGTCTTCCTAAAATATCAAATTTGAAGGGGCCAGGGCATATAAAAACTATTCAGGCACAGCTGATCTGTACATTCTTTTTGCTTTTTAATAACTTTCTCTCTTGCATGTAGCAACATGGAATAACACCAAAGCAGAAGTGACATAACAATGCAAAACCCCTAGATATTTAATTAATAAATTTTTATTCTTCATTTTGAGGTATCATTAAAGAAGGAAGAAAGGAAGCCACATCTCTCAATAAGGAGGATTTTTAGACAGAGTTGTTTGTCTATATAGACTCTATTTACTTGGCACATAGTAATGCTCAAGAGACATTAGTTGTTGTTTTTTTTAATCTTCCTCATTTAACTTAAACATTCACCAAGCATTCTCCATGTACTGGGTGACACGAAAAGCACCAGGGCTACAAACACAAGTAAAATATAGTTTCTGCCCTCATTTATTTCTGTATGTGCATTCAGGGATAGAAGAGGAAAGAAAATGAAGAGATATCTGTCTGCAAACACTTCATGGAACAAATGATGTCTGAAGGATGGGACCAATTTATCACCAGGAAATTCAGCTCTACAACAGGGATCTTAAAAGTTCACCACATATTTTCTATGAAATATGTTTCTCAGACCTTCCCAGTAACCCAAACTCAGAAACCTTGCCTAATTCTCTATTCTGTATACTTGCCACAAAACAAAACTAAGAAGGACAGTCTTTAGCACATGTTACAAAGATTTATTAATACTAAACCTAAAGATTTACTCATTCAATACATTTTTACATTCCTTGGTATAATTACAAATATGGATTAATTTCTGCAATATCTATCATCATATAAGACAATCTGTTGACGTGCTACCAAAACACTTCACTAAAAAAAATCACGTTGTTAGATTTGTTTCAAAATATCTTTTAATAGAAAAAAACAGACAGATTCCAGGTAGTACTGTCATTTTAAAAGTAATAATGTATTTGTTTTAAAACAAATGAACATTGGCTTAAGATGGCAAAAATGAGGTATGGGTCTGAATCAGACAGTATAAATAAACCTAGCCAATGAGAGGAATGGCAAACTGGAAAGTGGTAAATGGTAGGAAACTACACATTTAGATATTTAAGAGTTGTGCAGGGTCTGAAAGGACATGAAATAGGCAAAGAGTAAGGAAAGATCGACAACAGATTTTGGATAAGACTCAGAAAGAATGGCATGGAACAATAAAAAATAATCACATCAAATGAACAAAGTATATTCTTTTCATTATACGTATGAAATGTTTTGAAAAAACAAATACTAAAAAGTCCTTGTTTCTGGATCATAATTTATTTCCTTCCCCCTTCCCTCTTTTTGTTGTGGGAGGGGTAGAAGGAAGAAAGAGAAGCTCAGCAATGCATTTAAAAGAATATTTGTAACATTTTACTGAACATTTCTAGATATCTGCAGCAAGAAGATTTTTAACAGGTAACCACTTATTAATAGGAGACATCGCTGATTATTCAGAACTGTAAATTGCATGTTAATCTTCCTGCATAATGTTCTTCAATGGTTCTTCTTCACCTTTACAATAAAGTTTAAAATTCTTAGTATGGCAGCCAAGCCATTTCAAGATCTGACTCCATTTTCAGATTCATCTCTATCCACATTCCTTTTATCAACTTCATAACAATTCATTTCTTGGCAGTTAGTCAAATAAGTCAAGTCATTCTTTCCTTCTGTTGCTTTTGTACACTGTTCCTTCTGCTTAAAATGCTTTCTTGAGCCCCCTTTCCATTTGATCAACTACTATTTTCCTTAAAGATAGGTCATGTTTCATTTTCTCCTTGAATATTTTTCCTGACATATTACTCTGTGTTACTGTACCCATCCTAGGCTCCCACAACACTCTATGTATGTTTCTAACGGTTCTTTTTATATTGCAATACAACTGCTAATTTATTCCCTTTCTTCCTTACTACACTGTGTTCTTGAATGGCAGGAAATGTGTCTTAGTTTTCTCTGAGTCCCCTGCAACTTGCACAGTATCTGCCTCAGCAGATACTTGAATTCATGAAAAAACCACAACAGTAATTCATTTTTCCAAGGAGTACACTATAGTAGAAAAAGTACTATATTGAGTCCTGCCCATAATTTGCTATAAGTAACAAATTCTGAACCGCCAATAAAATAAAGAGATTATTTCGATCTCTAAAGTTCCCTATGATCTCTGCTAACTTGGTTTTTTTTTCTATAAATTCTTGATAGGTAATAAAACTACTGTAAAAAGAATAGTCTTTAATTCAAATGCATACTAATTTATACTGGATTTATCGCAAGTCTTTAGGTTTCACTATAGAGATTTCTATTATTAGTATAGTGGCTGTGGAAAGAAGAACTTGATGGCCTGACTGCCGTAGTGTCCTATTTTTTCTCTCAGCTTCACTGGCATTTGATTTTCCTCCCATAAGACTTTCTCTTTATCTGTTGACTCCACTTCTATTTCCACTCTTAACTTTTTAACTTAGCTCTAGAACTAGTTCAGGAAGATGACTGACATGTGACAGAAACTAGTGATGGCAAAGGGGAAGAAAAGGAAGAGGATGCGCTCCAGAGGTCATAGTCTTTTCTTGTTCTGTCTTCTCTTGCTTGGAATGAGGGCACACTGGTCTTTACAAAGACTTAAATCCCAGCTCCTCATTCACTACTATTCCTTCCACTTATATCCCACTTTTTAATTTTGGACAAACAAAAACATAAGGAAAGAGAGAAGAGCTTTTTACCTTATCCTTTATATAATTGGTCATACAGAGAAAGGAGTCTCCCTTTTTTACTGAAGCAAAGAAATGTATCCCTACTTAAAAATATCTTCACATAGTAGTAGTCAGTTTCTACTATTAGGATGTTAGTACTACAGGCACCATATTATAAATTAGGCTTTTTTGGTCCTGACTGAAGGCGTAACTTCTATAAAAAACTGGTTTAATTAGGAAGAGGATTTACAAATTACAGTTACAATTGACTTTTCAAATACGTTACTTAAAAATCAAAGTCTGACTATCCAACTGCAATCAGTAGTTTCTGTGTTTTAAGTCACACTAAAAATAGTAATGAGTATCCTCATTTGAAAAGACCAATGTTATAATAGTTAAAAGGCTTCCATCATAAATGGTATTTATTGAAAACAATTTGAAAAGATATACTAATAAACCTAAGGTGTATTCTCTACTAGAAATGTAAATTCTAAGAGGTACTTAGCAGAAAAATAAAATTATTTTTATGGAAACCTAACTGACAAGTAAAGACAAGTAAAGTTTATTATATTGCTTATAAATTCTACTGCCTGGTTTCTTCTTAGCCCAAATATGTGGACCCTTATTTGCCACTCAAAAGATTTCAATTAACTTAAAGAAAGTACTAATCTAAGACATGTAAGGTTTAGATGGCAGACTAAAAATTTTAATTGTAATCATTGAGCTAATTGCTTCTTTAGAAAGAGGCATATTTCTTCTTTGATTAAATCAAGCACACACCCCCCCCAAGGAAAATGGAGGGAACCATAAGTTCTGGTTTTCCTGGGACAATCTTGGCTGATACTTGTCTTGGAGAAATTGATAGGGTCCTTTTTCATTCTCAAAAGTATCCTGGGTTGGATGATAAAGAATACGGTAGCCCTACTTCTAAGGTGTTTTCTTCATATCAAAGCAACAGCTATTATTTAGGTACCCAAGAACTAAAGGGATTACAAAGTGCCCTCGAAGTGCTTAAAATGTAGTTGAAAAGACTGAATAAATTTTTCAGGTTAAACATACAAAATTTAAATGGTTTTTAAAAATATAACTAGAGTTAAAAGAAATGTTACAAGAACATACATAGTTACTTGCTAAATGAATAGCACAATAATTGGTAGTAAGAGATTTCATAGGTGGTAGGGTAACTTTCTGTTCCATAATTAATTCCACAGAACCCAACATCACCATTTACTGAGTGCCTTATATGTGTCAGGTCTGGTTTAGAGTGCTTTACATACATATTAACCCTCACACTTATCCTATGAGGTGTACTATTATTCACAAGGATGGGAATTTCACTGATGAGAAACGTACCTGACAGAGGTTAAATAACATGAAACTTTATGCAGCTAGCAAGCGACAGAGTTGGGATTTAAATTCAAGTTCTCTAATTACAAAGCCAGTGAACTTTTCATTTCTCTTGTCTTCACACAGGGTGGTAGTTTTCAATTGGGGGTGATTCTGCCCCTCGGGGGGACATTTGGTGATATCTGGAGACAGTTTTGTTTGTCACAAATGTATGTGTGGAGTGACTAGTGAGTAGTGTAGAGGAAATGCTCACTAAGACTTTACCAAAAGAAACCTTTTAAAGATAAGATCTGAGCTCAGTCTGGAAGCATAGGTAGCATTTGAATAGGCTGGGAAATGGTGGTGATAAGGGTCAATTCTAGATAAGAACAGTACAGAAAGTACAAAACAGGTTCAAAAGATAGCAAATTACCAATTTACCAAGATCAAAGTAAAAGAGTATTGAAGGGAAAGTGAAAAGAAAGACTAGAAAGATGAAGTGATCTTTTAAAAAAAGACTAAGGAACCTGAACTGGATTCACTTAAGATTTCTAAGCAAGGGGGTAACATGAACAATATATATTATTATAGTAAGATTAATCAAGAAACCAGGGTAAAGAGACTAATTAGGATACTACTGAAACAGTTAAGCCATAAGGTATTCAAAGTTTGTGCCTTCGTGTGGTGGGGAAAGTAAGGAAGAAAGACTATATAATAATAAATTACCATTCTTACCTGTAATGCACTGAAACTGTCCATCTTCTCTTCTTATTGTAAATGCTTCCCCTGGGTTAACTTGAACTAGAATAACCTTAAAATAAGATGAAGAAGTATTAACGAAAACGAAAGAGCAAATTAGTATATCAAAATATTATATACTGCTAGTAAGAGAGTAGATGTAAGCTATTTAACCATATGAAACTGGGAAGGAAAATGGGGATTATGCACCTTACACATTTGTTAAAAAAGTATTATTTCACTTTTCTGGAGGTCAGACTTAAGCCAAAGTAAGGAAATAAAAAAAAGATAGTGGCAAACTTTTACTGGAAAGTCAATAAACTTCACTCTGAAACAAAAATGAAATCAAGCCATACTGGGTCATCTATGCTTGGTTCATTAGTTGCTAAGTACTGTGTTTTTTAAAAAATAAAGCATAAATTTACAAGTAGAACACTGGATTGGCATACTTGAATTAGTATGATATCTCAATTATATTTGATAATGTGTTAAATCAATCTTAGAATTTAAAGTAGTTTTCATTTTATAGGTAATACACACTGATTTTATTACATTTGAAAAATAGAAAACTGGAAAAAAATCTGAAGTCCTTCTATCATAAAATAAACATTGTTAACATTCTGATAAATTTCTCAACACATAGGCCTAATTTTTCTCCTTAAATATAGACATAAGATCTTCAATTCCATATCGTTTTCTAGTTTAATATTATAAAAAGACTTTTCTACATTACTTGTCAAAGCATTTCATTGAATGACTATACCATAAACTACTTACCATTCTCCTAACGTAAGGAACTTAGGTAGTCTTCAATTTTTCCATTATTAAAACAATGCAGAAGTGAGCATTTTAGTATGTACTTTTCCCCTCTCTATAATTAGTATCACTTCCTTATAATAGAATTCTTGTATCTGTTGCGTGTAAATGCTTTTTAAAAAGGTTTTACTAATTGATACTTTCCCTCATAGTCTATGAGGAAACACTCTTTTACCACATTTTCTGCAACCTTGGAAATCGGAGTTGTAAAATCTTTGTTACCGTGATATATGAAATAGTCATTACTATTATTTTAATTTGCACTTGATTATTAATGAGGTAAAATGCTATCTTTATGTTTGTTACTACCTCTTTTGTAAACTGGCTGCTTATGTCATCATACCCATTTATTTTGGGGGGCTTTAAGTGTTCTTAGTGATTTATATAATTTTTTTGCATATTAATAATACTTTACTATATTATGCTGCAAATATTTTCCCATTTTGTTTTCTCCTTAATTTTAATACAATTATTTAATCTCTTGGAGCCAATGTTATCTATTTTTGCATTGTGACCTTCTTCTATTGCTTCTAAATTCGACTTGTAGCTGGCTATCAAGCACCTGAAATGTGGCTAGTTTGTACTGAACTGTGCTGGAACTGTAAAATACATTCCGGGTTTCAAAGACTTAGTATAAAAAAACCCCAACAATGTAAAATACCTTGTTAATAATTCTTATACTGATTACATGTTGAAATAAAATTCTGAACATACTGGGTTAAATAAACATTATTATAATTAATTTCACCTGTTCTTATTTTTTAATGTGGCTACTAAAAAATTTTAAAGTACGTATGTGCTTATATTTCCACTGGACAATGCTGACCTAGAGGTCTGATAAAAATAAAAGTTTCTATTTTTTTTTAGCTTTTAGATAATTGCTTATATTTAGTTCTTTAATGCATCTTAAATTTATCTGGAGAAGATTCAGAAATATTTTTTTTCTAGAGAGCTAACCAATACAATTTGCTAAATTTAAGATATCTCCTTTAGCACACAATAGACTTTGACTTATCTCATCCATGCCACTATCTACTTTGGCAAAAATAGCTGTGGAAAAGTTTTACTTTAATTATTTTAAACACTGTAACTTTAGAAATGTTTTCTGATGTTTTCTCAATCACTACTGTTCTATTCAAATCTTTCTTTGATATTTCCTGGTAATAAGTGCTATGGTAAGAGAAGTAAAGTGCTACCAGAGCACACAGGACAAAGTATCTCAATTAGCCTGTTACCTAACTGAGCATGTGTGTATATATGTGCACCATGTATATGTTTGTGTAACTGCTTTCCAGAGAATGTAAAACTTAAGCTGAGTCTTGAAGACTGAGCAGGAATTACCTTAGCAAGAAGAAAAGGAAGGCCTTTCAGGTGTTAAAAAGAGCAAGTGCAAAGCTCCAGGAAAGGCGATATCACATACAGTTTATCATAGTCAATGAACCAAAAGAAGTTCTATAGTTCTATATGGTTGGAGTATGGGGTGGGAACACAGGAACAAGGTGAGAAATGCGGGAAAAGGAAGAAACAAGCCTTTATAGGGTCTTGTGAGCCATTTTAAGGGCAATCAAGAGTTATTACTTAAGCAGGAGGATTACCCTTGCTGCAGTGCAGCAATCAGGTACAGAAAGACCTGTCAGGAGGTTATAGCACTCATCTAAGTAGGTTTCTTTTAATGCACTAATTTTTATTTGCAACTTTTATTATTTCCTTTCTTTTGTTTTCCTTAGGCTTACCATGTTGTTTTTCTAACTTTTTCAGTTGAATACTGTATTTCATTCTTTCTTTAGTAATACATGCTTTTAAGACTATGAATTTGACTTAACTCAGCTTTAATCAAAGTATTTTCACTGTTTTTTAAAGATTTTCTGCTATTTTGCTCTTGATTTCCTCTGTAATCTAAGAATTGTTCTATAAAAACTTACAATTTTGAAAGTGGGCTAGGTTTCAGTTTGCCTTTATTTCCAATACATTTTTATCAATCTCAACAAATCCGTGGTTGTTAAAAAATATTTTAAACTTATTCTGTCTTATTCACTTCTTTCTTAATTAGTGTTAGAATTTGGTAGAGGTGGTGAATTGCTGAAGGATGTTACCTGAGGCCAGCACTGAGTTAAAGCACAAGCGTTCTTAACCTGGGAGCCACAGATATCCATTCAAAGGGTCTGTGAACCACCAGAATTGTATATGAAATTTTCTGTAGATATTACAACTTTCTAGAAAAATGTTCACTGTTTTCTTTAGATTTCATTAAATTCTTAATAGGGTCCAAGACCCAAATTAGTGCTATGTCACACCATGCTGTGTGCTTTACATACATGTTATTTCTTTTAACCATGATCATCTAACAGTATTGGTATTATGAAGTTACATAAAATACTAATTGTTCCTCTAATAAATTTATTCACTATAAAGTTGTAAAAAAGAAATAAAACTAAGAAAACCAAACATGATATATACATAACTAATAAATTTTGCTATTAAGTAAAAAAAGAATAAACAGGCCTCTTTTAAATTATAAGATGTTCCAAAAAATGTAAGCAGTGAAATTTATTCCTTAATCTAAAAATCAATTATTAAACACCCAGTGTTTAGTACCTATTCTTATATGTACTGTGAATAGCAAGAAGAAGAATAAATCACAGTCCAAGGCCTCAAAAAGTCTAGCCTAGTGAGGAAGGCAGACAAGTACACAGCCAATTAACTGTACAGTGTCATCAGTGGTATAATCAGGATATGACCAATGTACTATAGGCTCCATTCAGGGCGGGATAAGCAGGAAAAAAATCTTGAAGGAGTTTTTCTATATAACGTTCATAGGGACAACCAAGAGTTAACAGGCTAAAAATGGGAAGAGGACATTTTAAGAAGAGAGCCACATAGCATGTATGAAGTAATGAAGATGAAAGAGGTCATGGACAATTTGAAAACGGAGAAGTGTGGTATAGCTAAAGTTTAAACTAGTTTGAGAAATGCTATGGAAAGAGAGAAGATTGGGATTAATAAGCAGGGGCTAGATCATGAAGATCCTTAAATATCAAGCAATGGAGTTAAATCTTTAGGCAAAACTATTACACAGGGAAGGGTCATATTCAAATTTCACCTTTACCTCAACTTCTTATATTGAAATATTTCATACGTACAGGACAACTGCAAGATTGGTTCAACTAGATTCACTATATTCCCTTCAACTAGATCCACCAATTGTTTAACATGTTGCCACATTTGCTCACTCTCACGCACTCTATTTTGATAAACCATTTTAGAGTACTTGAGGGGTGTTAAGTTTGATCACTTGGTTTAGGTGATTTCTGTCAGATGTCTCTTTTATAAAGGTACCATTTCCTTTTGAAAGTAATAAACAATCAATACGGTGATACTTTGAGACTCTGTGACTGTCCTATTCTCCAACCATCTTTCACTCAATGGTTTCAGCAATTATTACTAAATCATTATTATGGTAATTGTAAATGGTAATTAAAAAAAAAATCAATGTTTCTACATTTACCAGTTAGCATTCTTCTGTTAAGCAGAGACTTATTTTCTATATTCTTCCCCTTATCCCACACCCTTATTTAAATGTTTCTTACTATGATTCTTTTAAAAATCAATGTTATAATCCACCACAGTCACTACTAGCATTTTTAGTGAGATAAATTCACATAAAATTTAATTTTTAGTTAATATTAAAGTGTTTAATTCCATGGAATTTAGTATGTTCACAACACTGTATAACCATTACCTCTAGGTCCAAAAATTTTACTACTCCCAAAAAACGCCCCTTCCTTACCCATTAAAGTATCACTCTTTTTCCTTCTCCAAAACCCTGGTAACCACCAATTTGCCTTCTGTTCCTACAGATTTACTCATTTTGGATGTATCATATAAATAGAATCATACGTGATCTTTTGTGACTGGTTTCTCTCACTTAGCATAATGTTATTGTGGTTCATGTGGGTTGCAGCATGTATCAGTACTTCATTCCTTTTTATGGCTGAATAACAATCCACTGTATGGCTATATCACAATGTGTACCCATTCAAACACTGATGAACATTTGGACCATTTTATTGGCTATTGAGAACAGTGCTGCCATAAACATTCATGTACAAGTATTTGAGTTCCTGTTTCAATTCTTTGAAGTATATACTTAGATTGAGAACTGCTAGGCCATAAGGTAATTCTATGTTTTAACTTTGTGAGGAACCACCAAACTTTCCCACTGTAGCTGCATCATTTTACATGCCTAGCAATAATATACAAGGGTTCTAATTTCTCTACATTCTTACCAATGCTTGTTATTTTGATTATAGCCATCATGTGGGCATAAAGTGGCATCTCATTGTGGTTCTGATTTGCATTTCCCTAATGGCTACTGATGCTGAGCACCTTATCATGTGTTTGTTGGCTCTTTGTATATCTTCTTTGGAGAAATGTGTATTCGAGTCATTTATCCAATTTTAATTGGGTTGTCTGTCTTTTTGCCGAGTTATAAAAGCTTTTTATATATTGTAGACATTAGACTTTTAATCTATAAATTGTCTTTTTACTTCCTTCATAATGTTCTTTTATGTACAAAAGTTCTTTTTTTTTAAATTTACTTATTTTACTTATTTTAATTAGTTTCAAGTATACAATACTTTGTTTAGACATCTATATAGGGAACAATGGATACTGCGGCACTTCTGTACAGAGCGAGTCTCTCCTCGGCCTTCACTCTGACAAGGTCTCTCTGTAAGTCCTTGGTGACCCCTGCGTGCACTGGTGCTCAGAGTGAGCAGGTCCGTCACCACAAAATTCTGTTTGTGGATGCGGCCTCTTTAAGAGGCATCTGCGGCTGCCGTTGCTGCAGCCTCGGTCTAGGCTCACCACTCAGGACTGGGCAGCCTGGTGTCTTTGGCCTCTCCTACCTTCTGCCATTGCAGGGTGATTTCTTGGATTTCTCCCTAATTGCAGGGCTTGTTCATCTAGATCCCCGGAGATTTTTCCTTGCTGCTGCTCCTTGTTTACATCACAACTTTGATTTGGTCGCCAGAGGGATGAACCGAGCCTGTATTATCTACACCAACAGACTCACAAATATAGTGGACGATTTGGTGATGGACACGGGGGAGGGGAGTTTAGGGGGCTGGGAGAATGGAATGAAGGGTTAAAGCAGCACAAATTAGTAGCTGATGGATGGTCATGGGGATGGGGAGCACGGCATAGGGAATGCAGTTAGCATTAATACGCTGGCTAGGTGGAGGGTCAGGGGAGGGAGGGAGCAACTAGGGGGATCATTTTACTAACTATATAGATGTCTAACCAATGTACGGTATACTTGAAACTAATTAAAATGAAAAAAAGTTTTTTTAAAAATAATCATTCATTATGCTCAAGTGGGTTTAATCCTAGGATGCAAGGATGGTTTGTTCATTTTAAACAAATCAATAAATAAGATACATCACATTAATAGAACAAAAAAAGCTATAATTATTTCAATAGACAAAGCATTTGATAAAATTCAAGATCTTTCATGATAAAAACTCTTAACAAATGAAGTGTTAGAAGAATGCATCTCAACATAAGAAAGGCCATATATGACAAGTCCATAGCTAACATCATACTCAGTGGTGAAAGGTTGAAAGCTTTTCTTCTAATATCAGGAATAAGGCAAGGGTTCCCACTCTCACCGAAAACAATGAAATATTTAGAAATAAATTTAAGAAGGTGAAAGATCTCTACACTGAAAATGATAAAACATTGATAAAAGAAATGAAAGAAGACATAAATAAATAGAAAGGTATCCTGTGTTCATGGTCTGGAAGAATTAATATTGTTAAAATGCCCATACTACCGAAGCAATCTACAGAGTCAATGTATTCCTTATCAAGATTCCAATAGCATTTTTTAGAGAAGTAGAAAAAAACGATCCCCAAATTTATATAGAACCACAAAAGACCCCAAATAGCCAAAGCAATCCTGAGAAAGAACAAAGCAGGAGGTATCATACTTCCTGATTTCAAGCAATATTATAAAGCTATTGTCATGGAAGCAATATGGTACTGGCATAAACATAGACAAACAGATCAATGGAACAGAATCAAGAGCCCAGAGATAAACCCATGTATATATGCCAACTAATATTTGACAAGTAAGCCAAGAATATCCAATGCAGAAAAGAGAATCCTCAATAAATAGTACCAGAAAATTGGATATTCACATGAAAGGAATGAAACTATCTTAGGCCACTCACAATATTAACTCAAAATGGATTAAAGACTTAAATGTAACACCTGAAATCATAAAAGTCCCAGAGAATACATAAGGAAAAAAGCCCCTTGACATGAGTCTTGGCAATGATTCATTGGATATGACACTTAAGCACAAACAACAAAATAAAAAAAATAAACAAGTGGGAGTATATCAAAGTGAAAACCTTTCTGTACAGCAAAAGAAATGATCAAAAAAATGAAAAGACAACCTGTAGAAAGGGGAAAAATATTTGCAAATCATGTTTGATAAGGGGTTAACATGCAAAAAATATAAAAAACTCTTACAATTCAATAGCAAAAAAACAAATAATACAATTTAAAAATGGGCAAAGGAACAAAACAGACATATTTCCAAAGAAGATATACAAATGGCCAAAGGGTACATGAAAAGGTGCTCAACAACACTACTCATTAGAGAAGTGCACATGAAAACCACAATGAGATATTGCCTCATATCTGTTAGAATTGCTATCATAAAAAGATAGGAAATGATAAATACTGGGAGGATGTAGAGAAAAGGAAATCCTTGTGCACTGTTGGTGGGAATGTAAATTGGTAGAAAAACTATGAAATGGAGTATAGAAATTACTAAAAAAATTAAAGATAGAATTACCATATGGTCCAGCAATTCCACTTCTGGGCAAAGATCTGAACAAAATGAAAATACTATGTCAAAAAGATCTGTACCACTATGTGCATCATTATTTACAACAGCCAAGAAAGACATGGAGAAACCTGAGTGTCTATCATGAATGAATGGATAAAGAAGTTGTGGTATATATATATATATACAATGGAATATTATTAAGACACACAAAGAAAGAAAAAAATCCTGCCATTCGTTACATGTATGGACCTAGAGGGTATTACGCTAAGTGAAATAAGTCAGGAAGAGAAAGATCAATACTGTATGATCTCACTTATATGTGAAATCTTAAGAAATAGAAAAAGAGACCAGATTGTGGTTACAGAGGTGGGGGTGGGTAGGGTTAGACTTGTCCCCACCGCCGTAAGATAAATAAGTAATGCACAACGCAATGACTATAGTTAATATTGCTGTATGATATATTTGAAAGTTACTAAAAGAACAGATCCTAAAAGTTATTATCACAAAGGAAAAACACTTTCCCCCCCTTTTTCTTTTGTATCTATGTGAGATGGATATTAACTAAACTTATTATGTAATCGTTTCATACTATATGTAGGTCAAATCATTATACTATAAATCTTAAACTTATACAGAGCTATATATATCAATAATATCAGAATAAAACTAAGAAAAACACCTAGAACGCAAAATCCACTCTTAAACACACAGTAGTACAATGCCCAAAACAAAGAAAAGACCTTAAAAGCATCCAGAGAGGAGAATATACATTATTTATAAAGGAATAACAATTAGAATAGTAAATTTCTCAGCTGCAACAGCAAAAGAAAAGTGTACTAATTTTTTCGGTCTTTTTTTTTTCTTTTCCTTATTAAACTTTAACGGATCTCAAAATTCTGTGACAGATTTTTGGTCAGGTTGTTTCCATTAAAAAATACTGATTTTAAAAATTAATAACTTAAAAACACACACACACACCCCAAATGGTCCACGAAACATTCTTTCCTTCTGAAGGTTTTACAATGCGTTGTAACCATTAACCAGTTTATGTTAAACTTAAATGGCCAATTAAGACAAACAGTTCTGAGACCACTATTCTACCTCTGATTAAGACTGGGGTGGCAGGTATTGAGGATAATATTCATTTAGCCTTCTGAGCTTTCTGGGCAGATTTGGTGACCCATGCCAGCTCCAGCTGCCTTCTTGTCCACTGCTGTGATGACATCCACAGCAACTATCTGTCTCATATCGTGAACAGCAAATTAGCCCAGAGGAGGACAGTCAGAAAAACTCTGAACACATATGGGCTTGCCAAGAACTGTATCAGTGATGGCAGCATCTCCAGATTTCAAAACCTTCAGCCATCTTCTAACTTTTTTCCAGAATGATAATCAATCTTCTTCAGCTCAGCAAATTTAAGAGCGATGTGAGCAGGGTGGCAATCTAGCACAGGTGTACATCCAGCACTGATTTGGCCTAGATGGTTCAACATAATCACCTGAGTGGTGAAGCAAGCTGCTTCCACTGGTGGGTCATTTTTGCTGTCACCAGCCACACTGTCAAAATGAACATCTTTGATAGACACATTTTTGATATTGAAGCCCAAATTGTTCCCCAGAAGAGCTTCCCTCAAAGCTTCATGGTACATTTCAACAGACTTTACTTCAGTTGTAATGCTGACTGTGAAAGCTGACCACCAAGCCCGGTTTGAGAACACGTGTCTCCACTTGGCCCACAGGGACAGTACCAATACTGTAGACATCCTGGAAGGGCAGACACACAGGCTTATCAGCTGGTGGCAGGATACAATCCAGAGCTTCAAAAAGTGTGGTTCCTTCACAGGCAATGCCATCTTTACAGGTGACTTTCCATCCCTTGAATCAAGGCATGTTAGCACTTGGCTCTAGCATGTTGCCACCAGACCAACCAGAAATTAGCACAAGTGTTAGAGTTGTAACCAATTTTCTTAATGTAGGTGCTAACTCTCTTAATGATTTCCTAGTATCTCTTCTGGCTGTAGCGCGACTCAGTGGAATCCATGTTGTTAACACCAACGATTAGTTGTTCCACACCCAATGTGTAATCCAGAAGGGCTTGCTCACGGGTCTGCCCATTCTTGGAGATACCTGCTTCGAATTCACCAACATCAGCAGCAACACTTAGGACAGCACAGTCAGCCTGAAATGTACCTATAATCATGTTTTTGATAAAGTCTCTGTATCTTCAAGGCATCAGTGACGGCCACATACTTGCTCGTTTCGAATTTCTACTGGGAGATATCAATGGTGATACCACACTCCTGTTCAGCTTCCAGTTTATCCAAGACCCAGGCATGCTTGAAGAAGTTCTTTCTCATCTCAGCAGCCTCCTTCTCAAAATTTTCGATTGTTCTTTTGTCCATCCCACATTTGTAGGTCAGATGACCAGTAGTGGTAGAATTGCCTAAATCAACGAGTCCAATGACAACAATGTTGATAAGACTCTTTGAGTCTTCTCCTTTCTTTTTGGCTTATATTTAGCAGTGGTTTTTACAATATCTGTGTCTGGAAGCAAACCCAATGTGAAAAAGCTTTTCGAAGTCTTAAGAGAAAATAACTATCAAACTAGAAATTTATACTGAGATTTCTAAACCACCATTCAATAAGAGAGTGAAATTAAAAATATTCTGCAAAGATTGAAAGACCCTCACTTCAAAAAAAGTAGGAAAAAAGAAAACTCCAGCACAGAAAGTTGGGTAAATGGAAAACACAAAATAAACTGTTAGAAATAAATCCAAGTATTAATAAAATATAAACAAACTATGCTTGCCTACTAAAAAAAGAGAAAATAAAATTGGATTAAAAAATATTAGAGAAAATTCCAAACCCACTAATATGGTAGGCTATTTCAACACATTTCTTAGTAATTAACAGAACAAGCAGACAAAAAGCTATCATCAGTATGGAAGATTTGAACAATATCATTAATAATCTTTCTTTTTTAAAAATTTTATATTAGTTTCAGTTATACAGTACATTGGTTAGACAATTACATAGTTTATGAAGAGATTTCCTGATTACTCTAGCACCCATCTGGCATTACAATACTACTGACTATATGTCCCTATGCTGTAGTCTATATCCCCAAGACATTTTGTAACTACTAATTTGTACTTCTTCATTCCTTCACCTTTTTCGCCCAGTCCAATTCCCTTCCCCTCTGGCAATCACCAGTTTGTTCTCTGTATCTGTGAGTGTTTTTGTCTAGTTTGTTCATTTCTTTTGTTCTTTAGATTCTGCATACAAGTAAAATCATATGGTATTTATCTTTCTCTGATTTATTTCACTCAGCATAATATCCTCTAGGTATATCCATGTCGTTGCAAATGGTAAGATTTCATTTTTTTAGTAGCTGAGTAATATTCCATTGTATATATGTACCATAACTTCTTTATCCAATCATCTATTCATGGCACTTAGGTTGCCTCCATATCTTGGCTATTGTGAATAGCGCTGCTGTGAACACAGGGGTGCACAGATCTTTACAAACTAGTGTTTTGGTTTTCTTTGGACAAATACCCAGAAGTGCAATTGCTGGTCAAAAGGCAGATCGATTTTTAATTTTTTGAAGAACCACCAAACTGTTTTCCAGAGCAGCAGTACTAACTTGCAATCTCAACAACAGTGCATGAGGGTTCCCTTTTCTCCACATCCTCACCAATATGTTTTTTGATGTATTAGTGATAGCCAATCTATCACTGTGGTTTTAATTTGCATTTCTTTGATGATTAGTAACCTTGAGCATCTTTTCATATGTCTATTGGCCATATGTATTTTCTCGTTGGAGAAACACCTATTCAGGTCTTCTCTTTTTAAAAATTGGATTGTTAGTCTTTTTGTTGTTGAGTTGTATGAGTTTTTTCTAAATTTTGGATAGTAACCCCTTATCAGATGTATCATACACAAATTCTCCCATTCAGTAGACTGTCTTTTTGTTTTGCTGGTTTCCTTTGTCGTGAAAACCCTTTTTAGTTTGATGTAGTTGCATTTGTTTTTCTTTTGTTTCCCTTTCCTGAGAAGATATATCTGGAAAAAAAAAATTACTAATAGCAATACCAAAGAGTTTACTGCCTATGTTTTATTCTAAAGTTTTATGGTTTCAGGTTTTATGTTTAAGTTTTTAACTCATTTTAAGTTTATTCTTGTATATGGTATAAGAAGGTGGTCCAGTTTTCCCAACATCATTTATTGAAGAGAATGTCTTTACCCCCTTGTATATTCCTGCTTTCTTTGTCATAGATTAAATAACCATATAGGCATGGATATATTTCTGGGCTCTCTATTCTGTTGCATTGATTTATGTACCTGTTTTTATGTCAGTACTATACTGTTTTGATTACTACAGCCTTGTAGTATAGTTTGATTTCAGGTAGTGTAACATCGTCTGCTTTGTTCTTTCTCAAGATCATTGTGGCATTTGGGATCTTTTATGGTTCCATATAAATTTTTGGATTATTTGTTCTAGTTCCCTAAAAAATTCCACTGGTATTTTGATAGGGATTGCATTGAATTTATAGACTGCTTGGGGTAGTATGGCCACTTTAACAAAAAATGTTGATTCTTTCTACCCACAAGCATGGTATATGCTTCCATTTATTTTTGTCTTCTTCAATTTCTTTTTAAAATGACTTTTACCTTTGGTTAATTTGATCCCTAGGTATTTTATTGTTTTTGATGCAATTTTAAATGGGACTGTTTTCTTAATTTCTTTTTTCTGATAGTTCATCATTGGTTTACAAAAATGCTCCTATCTGGATGCATACACGTTTACTACGGTTATATCTTCTTGTTATATTCCTTTATCATTATGTAATGCCCTTGTCTCTTATTATAGCCTTTGTTTTAAAGTCTACTTTGTCTGATGTAAATATTGCTACCCAAGCTTTTTAAAATTTTCATTTGTGTGAAATATCTTTTTCCATCCCTTTACTTTCAGTTTTTGTGTCATTTGATTTGAGGTGGGTCTGTTGTAGACAGCATATGTTTGAGCCTTTTTTTCTTATCCATTCAACCACCCTGTGTTTTTTGACTGAAGCATTAATCTATGTACATTTAAAGAGATTATTGATAGGTCCATAGATATTGCCGTTGTATTATTCATATTTATGGGTCCCCACCTTCTTTTTACAGAAGTTCCCTTAACATTTCTTGCAATTCTGGCTTGTTGGTGATGAATTCCTTTAGCTTTTTCCTGTCTGAGAAGCTCTTTATCTCACCCTCCATTTTAATTAATAGCCTAATGCAGGTGGGTAGAGTAGTCTTGGTTGCAGGTTCCTGTCTTTCATCATTGTGAGTATTTCTTGCCAGTCCCTTCTGGCCTATAGTGTTTCTGTTAAAAAATCAGCTGACAGTCTTATGGAAGCTCCCATGTATGTGACAGCTTTTCTCTTGCTGCTTTTAAGATCTCTATCTTTAACCTTTGGCATTTTAATTATGATATTTCTTGGTGTGGGTCTGTTTTGAGTTCCTCTTGTTTGGTACTCTCTGTGCTTCCTGAACTTGTATGTCCAATTCCTTTGCCAGGTTAAGAGATGTTTTCTGTCATTTCTTCAAATGGGTTCTCGATCTATTGCTTTCTCTGTTCTCCTTCTGGTACTCCTATGATACAAATATCCTAATGCTTGATGTTATCTCAGAAGTCTCTTAAACTTTCTTCTTTTTTTTGATTCATTTTTCTTTTTGCTGTTCCGACTGGGTGTTTTCTATTACTTTGTCTTCCAATTCGCTGATTCAATTCTCTGCTTCATCTAATCTACTGGTGATTCCTTCTAGTGTATTCTTCATTTATGACTGGTTCTTTCTTATTGTTTCTGTGTCTTTTTTTTATGCTTACTATCTCTGTTGAAGTTCTGAGATTATCTATTCTTCCCCTTAGTTCATTGAGGATCTTTATAACCAGTGTTTTGAACTCTGTCTCTGGCAGGCTGTTTGCCTCCATTTCATTCAGGTTTTTTTTTGAGTATTCCCCTGCTGTTTCATTTGTGGCATGTTTTGTTTCCTCATTTTAATTGCCTGTGTTCGTTTCTATGTATTAGGAAGATCTGTTACATTTACCAGCCTTGGCCAGGTAGCCTTATGAAGTAGGTGTCCTGTGTGGCCCAGTGACACAGTGTTCCTAACATCTGTGCTGAGTGCTCTGGGCATGTTCCTTGTTTAAGCTGTGTGTGTTTTCCTGTTGTAGCTAAGTCTCGATTGCTGTTAGCACATCAGTGAACAGGACTGACTCGGGCTGACTGGCTGAGGTGACTGGCCATGCCTACAGGGTATGAGCTGCTGTATGGGGGCTGACCCTATGGAGTGGGATTTGCCTCAGCAGGCTCGTGTACTTGTTGAGACCAACCTTTGTGTATGCCGCTTATGGGGCTAGTCAGATGGTGCTTTGTTGTGGTCTGACATCCAGCCTCTGGGTATGTATGTTTTGTGGTAACTTGAGAGGAGCTCCTGTGTAGGACAAAGTCAGCCTCTGCCTTTTGATTGCTCAGGACTACCTGGACTACAAAGCAGTCTGTGGATGGTTGCTGCCTATGCTGGATCTGGCACAAGATGCAGTTTCTTGGGCAGATCATGGGGGTCTATGGACCTGACAAAGACAGCAGCTAGCCTTGCTTTGTAAAATGTGGATTGGCTGGGGCAGGGTCTCAGGAAGACACAGGGTAGAGTGAGCCAACCCCATCATGGCTGAATGAGACAGAAGGTGGATGGAGTACCAGGTGCTTCTCTTAAAGGAGCACATGGACCTGTTGAAGAACTCACTCACTCTGAGCTCCAGCACTGGGGCAACAGCTCAAAAGGTGCCAGGGACATACAGGGTGAAAATAAAGGGATGAGGACTAGAGGAGCAGCTTTATCCCAGACAGAAGTGCTGGCATAGCCATTGTTCCTTTGTTGAACCCTCCCCTCACCCAGACTGCACTTGCAGGCAGGCGCCACATCTAAGTCTCCATCGACCTAGCTAACACCATTTGCTCTGCCCTGGTGATTTCCTGAGACCCTGCACCACTTGAATTGCAGGCTGACCCAAGCCACTTCCAGTGGCTTTTTACTCAAATGGTCTGTCTTGGCTCATACTGCGGACTTTTCTAAAATCTCTCAGAGGTTCACAAACCCCAAACAAGCAGCGTCTGGACTCTGCAGGCCTGATGTCTCTTGCATAAGCGGCAAGAAGGGTACTGGGGGCAGCCACTCTCAGATGCCTCCAAGCCCTGAAACAAGCAGCAATGATCTGTACATTACTTTGTAGCTCATACCAGGTGAGGCCCGAGCAAGGCACAGGCAGCAGCTGACCTTGGCCTGCACCAGAGTTCCTCCCAACAAGCCCCCAAACCAGCATACCTGGTGGCTAATTTCAGACCACCCCAGAGCACCACCAAACCACCTCCACAAATGACACACCAAAGGGCAGACTCAGTAGGCACCACAGACATGCTAAAGTGAATTCTGCTCAGCCCCTGCACATCAGCTATTCAACCAGTCACCAGCCAGTCCTCACAAACAATTAACCTAAGGGTCAATCCCTCCCACTGATGTACAAATAGCAATAAAGGCTCAACTAAAACAGGAGTGCACATTCAAACAACACAAGGGACACACCTGGAGCACCCAGCTCAGGTGACCAGGAAGACTGTGCCACTGTGCTCCACAGCACACCTACTACATAAGGCCATTCTACTAAGACAGGGAAACATAGCAGCTCTGCAAAATACATCGAAACACATACAGGGAGGCAGCCAAAATGGGAAGACAAGGAAACATGTCCCAAATGAAAGAACAGAACAAATCTCCAGAATAAGAACTAAACAAAATGGAGAGAAGCAATCTACCAGATGCAGAGTTCAAAACACTGGTTGTAAGGATGCTCAATGATCTCAGTGAGAACTCTGATGAAAAGATAGGAAACGCAATAAAGGAGGCAGAAAACATAAAAAAAAAGACATAAAGAATACAAGAACTGAAATGAAGAATATACTAAAGAGAATCAACAGAAGATTACATGAAGCAGAGGATCAAATAAGCAATTTGGAAGATAAAGTAGCAGAAAACACCCAATTTGAACAGCGACGAGGAAAAAAAAATCCAAAAAAATCAGAACAGTTTAAAAGGCCACAGGGACAACATCAAGCATGCTAACATTCACATTATAGAGGTACCAAAGGGAAGAGAGAGCAAGGAACTGAAAACCTATTTGAAGAAAGAGTGACAAAAAACTTCCCTACCCTGGAGAAGGAAATAGACATATAAGCCCAGGAAGTGCAGAGTCCCAAACAAGAGGAATCCAAAGGACCCATACTAAGACACACCATAATTAAAATGCCAAAGGTTAAAGACAAAAAGAATCTTTAAAGGAGCAAGAGAAAGCAGTTAGTTACCGATATGGGAGCTCCCATGAGAATGTCAGCTGATCTCTCAACAGAAACTTTGCAGGCCAGAAGGATTAGCATGAAATAGTCAAAATGGTGAAAAGCAAGGACCTACAACCCAGATTACTTTACCCAGAAAAGCTATCATTTAGAATTAAAAGACAGATAAAGAGTTTCACAGACAGGAAAACGCTAATGGAGTTCACCACCAAATTAGTATTGTAAGAAATGTTAAAAGGGACTCTTTAGGGAGAAGAAAAGATAAAAAATATGAATTAAAAAAAGGCAATAACTACATATCTACCGACAATTACTTTAAATATAAGTGGATTAAATGCTCCAATCAGAAGACACAGGGTGGCTAAATGGAGAGGAAAACAAAACCCTTATCTACGCTTCCTTTGAGAGACTCACGTTTAATCAAAAGAAATACACAAAAAGTAAAGGGATGGAAAAAGATACTGCAGGGATGGAAAAAGATACTGCATGAAAATGGAAACAAACAAAAAAAAAGCTGAGATAGCAATACTTAAACTATAAAAATAGACTTTAAAACAAAAGCTATTATAAAAGACAAAGAAGGACCCAGTGATTCCACTTCTAAGTATTTATCCAAAGAAATCCAAAATATTAATTTGAAAAGACATGTGCATTCATATGTTCATCGCAGCTTTATTATAGCCAAATATGGAAGCAAACTAAGTGTCCATCAATAGATAAATGGATAAAGAAATGGCATATGTAAACACAATGGAATACTACTCAGCCATAAAAAAGAATGAAATCTTCCCATCTGCAACAACTTGGATGGATCTAGAGGGCATTATGCTAACTGAAATAAGTTAGAGAAAGACAAATATCATATGATTTCACTTATATGCAGACTTTTTAAAAAATGAACAATCAAAACAAAAAACATCATAAATATACAGAACATTCTGATGGTTCCCAGATGGGAGGGGATTTGAGAACTGGGTGAAAAAAGGAGAGAGGATTAAGAAGTACAAATTGGTAGTTAAAAAAGAGTCATGGAGATTTAAAGTATAGCATCAGGAATATAGTTAATAATATTCTAATAACTAGGTATGGTATCAGATGGGTACTAGATTTATCAGGGTGATCACTTCGTGAGTTATGTAAATGTCTAATCACTACACTGTATACCTGAAACTAACATTATATAATATGTCAACTGTTACTGAAAAATAAAAAAATTATTTAAGGCAAAGAAGTAATAGAAAAAAGATATTATAATGAAAACATCACTGACTGAAGTAATAAATACTTCCAGTATATACATTAATGAAGACTACAAAAATCTAAAAAAAATTGTAATTAAATGTAATACTCCTTAAATTCCTTTTAATAAATAATAAAAATGATACAATGACTTGGAGAAGTCACAGAAGACATAAAATTTAAAAGGATCAAATATAAAATTCTTAACTTAAGAAAGGAAATAAATTGCAAAAAAAGTAGGATAGCAGAAAAAGATGTTTTTGGAATGAGAAAAGAAAGAAAAGGACCAAGGGGCATAGATACCAGACACTGGCAAGCCTGGCATAAACACCTCTAAACAACAGAGCTTGCATACGGCTTGGGAAAAGTTAGAGGTGAAGGAGACCTGAGACATCATTTAGTCCAATCCAGATTTTTGTTTTTTAAAAGTAAATTAGACATGATTATTGATATTACTGAAAAAGTCACTTCATTTTCCAAAAGAATTCAAATTGTTCTTATATAGTACACTCCCAGTGCATTTTAAAACTGAATTTACAGGAACTAAGCCCTTAAAATGAGGCAAATTCAAATGAACACTAAATAAAAAATAGAGGACTTAGGTACCACTTTGGAATCTGAACTACTGAATAAAATTTGTTTACTTATGCTTTGTCTACACAAACTTTTTTTGTAATGTCAAGGCATAATCATTTATTAATAATATTGCATATATTTTAATAGAAACGCAGTAATAGGGTATTTAAAAAACATAACCAGGAAAGTATAAGCTATACCTTACTATATAGTATTTGACTGCTATTAATCATTGCCAAATATAACTAAAAATGGTTTTTTTTTGCATTTCGAAGATAAAACAAAATACCTTGGTCATCTGCTTCAATTTTACTTTTGTCAGTTTAAGTTCATTACATGTAAAATGAAAATAAGAAAAATAGCAATCGTACACCTGACTCACAGCACCATTCAAGTGTGTTAGACAAGAAGATGTGTACTAGATGAAAGGGAATACATCTTGGAATTACCCTGGGAATAACCTTGGGGGATATTATCCAGAGGGTGAGAAGTCTGGTATTTTTACCTTAACTTGAATCCCAGGGAAATAATCAGTTTTCTAATTAAATTACTCATAAGTTGCTACGGTGGTCATTAAAAAACCATGCGATTATTTAATGTTCCAGAAAGTATTATTACTTTAAATCCTAAAGAATTAGGTAAAAGATAAAAGGTTACTGCTAATATTCTATAATCTCTAAAGGAAACAACGAGGGGGGGAGGATCAAGTTATAAGTAATTTGTTGTGTGCAGTTAACAAAAATTTAACCTTTTAAATTTAGGAAGTAATTTTAAACTCGTTAGAGTTTAAATTGTTTATTTTGAGGGATATAGACTTAATTATGAAATATTTAAAGAGATGTATTAATTTCTAAAAATGTTCACCTATATTTTTGTAAAAATATAATCTATGAAACCAAATATAATCACTGGAAAAAATAAAGAAAAACATGTTCATGGACAGCATCAATCTTGCAGATATTATTTCTCCTCTCCACCCCAAAGGGCATGCAACTTACATTCTTCACTGTATATTAAGATTGACATTAAGTTAGATCTGAGGAGAACAAAGTAGGCACCTCACAGCTCTATTTCTGAAACTCAGTAGAGGGTTTGGCAGACAGAGCAAGAAAACCAACCCAGAAATCAAAAACATATTCCTCCTTTCCAATATTTACAAATGTATTATCCTGGCTACTATATTTGTTAGAGCTGCCATAACAAAGTACCAGACTGGAGTACTTAAACAGAAATTTGTTATTCCACAATTCTGAAGGCTAGAAATTTTGAGATCAAAATGTTGGAAGGACTGGTCTCTTCTGAGGCCTCGCTCCTTGCCTAATAGATAAATGAGCATATTCTGCCTGTGTTTTCACATGATCTGCCCTCCTTGTGTGTCTGTGTCCTCATATCCTCTTACAAAGGCTAGTAAAAGGGAAAATCCTATTGGATTAGAGTCCACCCTAATGAACTCATTTTAGCTTAATTACTTCTTTAAATACTCTATATCCAAAAATGTTTACACTAGGAGGTCCTAGGGATTAGGACAGACATATATGAATTTTGGGGTGGAGCAGGGAAACACAATTCAGCCCATAACAACAGCTTTCAATTTACAGAAACAAAATTGTCTGGAATGCCTAATACTTTTCCTCTTTCCTTATCCAACTGCTTCTTGGTGCTTGCTTGAGGCTGCCAACTTAATGAGAAGAATAAAAGAGAAAATCCTTTGGGCCCTTGAATAATAGTTAGCAATGTAGTTTCTCAATTCATGGTTGAAGGCCTTCAAATTAACTCAGCACTCACAGGGTTGTTGTGATGACTAAATGAGTTAAGTTCTTAGTTTACTCTTAGTATTATTTTTATCAGTGCTGAGCAGTTGCTTTGAGGATTTGCCTTTAGCCTAGCAGAAGTAAACCAATTAACATGAAAAGGAGATAAGACACCCAGAACACAACGTTTATGTGATTTCTCCTAAACTGCTTTGGGACCTATCTGCCTCTTACTTTCCTTATTTTCCTGTATGGACCACCCTTTAGTTTTCCAACTTTCCATCTGCTCTATTCCTTTCAATCCAGTGTTCCATGGTCAATAGCTTCATCTTCATTTCCTGGTCTGTGACTTATTTACTATTCTCTAGCATGAGACTTGACTTAACTTCTGACATTTTCCTATGCTGAACCTCTTAGAGTGAGGACTTAGCCTGTGAACAAAGAATTTCTTCTTCAGTTAATTCTACTCACCCTTCAAGATGCTGACACCCTAAAGGAGTTAGATTATTCCTATATCAGGGCCCACTTTGTACACCCCTTCTATTATAACACTTAGCATATAACTATACTCAGTTGTTTACATGTTGTCACAACCACTACAACATGAGTCCTTCATAAGACTTCTATTTATTTTTATAGTTACAGAGGCAACAGAAGATGAACGAATGTTTGCTAAATTAATTACTGTCCATTTCTAAAGAATTCCTAAATTTTTTCCTCTGGCTTTGAGACCATAGCTAGCTGGCTGAACTTTGAGATGATGGAAATGTTCTATATTTGTGCTGATAATAGCCTCTAGCTACATGTTAGCTATACATGTGGTCTGTGTGCATACAAAAATGCTACTGAGCATTTGAAATGTGACTAGTGAAAATGAGAAACTGAATTTGTAATCTTATTTAATTTTAATTAGTTTAAATAGGCACATGTGGTTAATGGCTACCTTATTAGACAGTATAGCTCTAGATTCCTCAACTCCAAAATTACATTTCCAACTACTTTCTGGGTTTATACACCCTGATAAACTGCAGGAACATCCACCTTATTGTGTCAAAATTTGAACTCATTAGCTGAGTTTCCTGAGAAATAACCGGGAAATTCATTTCACCTGAATATACTATCAATTCACAAAGAAGTCTGATTTATACATCATAGTGTTATTAAGTTGACTTGATTAAAATAACTTTAACTCTATACTTCACTAGATCCTGCTGATATAAAATATAAAATATTTCTCTAAAACTGGCATTCAAAATAAGTCCAAGGTAAAAGATTACCCAAAGGGATAATTACATCACCATCTAAAAGTTGTGTCTTACTTTGTTAACAAAGTATTTTCACACTTATTTCAGCTAAAGTCTAGAGATTAATATTTATAAATAAAAGGACAATGATCAAAGTAATGGAGTTTTTAGTTCTATGAAGGATAATACTTGGAAAACTTACGCATACGTACTTGATACCAGCATATAGACAAAACAACTGAGATCAACCATCTATCTACCCATTTAATTCATTATCTGATAAATAATTAATGAGCAAATACCATATGTTAGACACTGTCTGCAGAGTTGGAGACACAAGGATGAATCAGTCAGGGAGATAGTTCCAGTCAATTACAATGCTAAGATAGAAGAGTACATATAGAGTATAATATGTGATAATTAAAAAATACTTAAAAAATTTTTTGTTTAGGCTGATTTGTCTTCTTATTGTATTTTAGAAATAAAAGTATTATGACAGAAAAATAATGGATTTTGAATCAGGCAATTCTCTGTTCAAATCCTGTTACTCTACTACTTAATGTGGAGTTTTAGGCAAATCGCTTAAACTCTAGATTTTAGTCTTTTCTAAGATGTAGTGTTTTTGAAGGATAAAAGAAATATAGTATGCAAAAACTCTAACACAGTGACTGACACAGCTGACACTCAAATATAATTAATATTTCCTTCAAATCCAGTACAAAGAGTATCCTAATTTATTATCTAGATCATGTGGAATACCTTATTTCCTGACAATGGTAGAAAACTGAGGTAATATCCCATATATAAAACATATAAAGACTATGTATGCATATATATAAGTATATTCAGATGTATGCACACACGTATGTCTCTGTGTATGTATACATGTGCAACTAAGGATTTGCATATTCATCTACTTTAGAATGTTTTAAGCAGATCTGTTCATTCTACTACTATGGAAGATATTTTTTAAGTAAGGGTAGGCAATAATTAAAGTTTTAGTTTCTAAAGCCAGTACTATTAAAATGTTCTATTAATTTTTTTCCATTTTAAATAAAATTATTAAAATATTATATGGACTTTACAATAATTAGAATATCATCATCAATTCAAATTTTCAGATGTCATTATTTGGGTGTGCGTATATTTTAAATCATTCTACTATTCTCTAAAACTAGCATTCAAAATAAGTTCAAGGCATAAAGATTACCCAAAGGGATAGTTACATCACCAGCTAAAAGTTGTGTTTTACTATGTTGACAAAACATTTTCACACATATTTATTTTGTTCATTTTAGGACTGAATTTAAAATGATTTCACTGTTCATATAGATTACACTTGAATAATAATAACATACCTCCTTAACATGAATACTCCCAGTATAAATTGCCTACATTTAAAAATGAACTCATTTTTTAAAAAATTACTTTAAATTTAAAACATAAATTTATCTTAAATGCTGAGTCTTTTCACAGAATAAGTTTTCTTATATAAATTGCATCAATATATTGAAATCAATTCATTATTCCCATTAAAAGTCAAACACGCAAATTTTTATATTGAGATTTAGAATTAAAATAGAGACTTGATAACATCTTACAACATAATAACATCAAAAGAAGTTGCTGAAGTAATTCTAAGTTTCAAAAGTTTTATGATGACAGTTATAGGGATAACAAATAGTATTAGGTTATTTTGAACTCAGCAACAAATCATCCAAATGAAAGGTGCTTGTGTATATGTACGAAAGTAATTTCAAACATATTAACAAGAAAACTAACTAAAATATAATTAGTGAAAATACTCTTTATGAATGCTAATTAGTGCCTGTAAAAGTGTAATGTTTCTTTCTGGTGTCTTATAGTAGTCTATGTTATAGCTTTCCTTTTTCATAATATAGTTTCTGAAAATCTGCCCATTTATAATTTCACAAAGAATACACATGGACTTATTTTAAATAGATATAAACTCTGAAAATCTATACTCAAATTAGAAAAATTTTAAATAGACTAGTAAAACAAAGAATAAAGACTCCACAATTTCAACTTTATGGTAAAATGCTAAAATATAATTATCTTAGCAATAAATGTAAACTACAGGCTAAAAAACTTCGTTTATATATAATTTAACATATTTAAAATATTAGTGTCCTTAAAGTTTTAATTGAAAACTTGTTTCTAAGATTTTTAAAATTTAAATCATAGTATTTCTTCAAAATATAGATAACTATAGATTTAATAAAATTATTCTAAACAAAACCAGTGATTTTAAGTTTATCATAAAACTGGTAAATTTGTAGCTTTTATTCCCTATCACAACCTGCGTTTTTTAAAAAGTGTCATGATTTTACTTCCTTAACATAAGCTTTAGATATAAATTGTAAAATCTGACTGTGCTAAATAAGAAACATGCTTATCTAGTGAAGTTACTTTAAACCTTAGCACTCTACTTACTCTTGTTTGCATCCTCTTTAATTTTCTCATTCAACTACTGTTACATCTATCAAAGGCTGCTGTGAGATTTAACAGTTTCTGCTCCAGGTGTTCCAATTTGTTCCATTCAATAAATACTGAGGTAAAATCTCATTAGCAAGTTGTACCTCATACTACCCTTAGTCTAATAAGTCAACGTTTACAAACTACATTCCAAGTAATCTTAAAGCATTTTATAGCTATCTGGTGAAAATCCATAGAGATGAGATATTAAAGGTATAACCTACCAGTATATCATTAACTTTTACTTCCAACCTTGCTTTCTACCAAATTAGCCAATGTACAGTGAGCTTCCTGTTGTACATGCAACTAAATCAACAAAGAGCTGCAGCAGCATGAGTTTCTAGATCCAACGTCAGTAGCATCCAACATCGGTTAACAAGTTGGAATTTAAGAGTATGCTGTTTTCAAATACATTTCCTTTTAAAGCCATCATTTTAGTTATTTTATTTTTGCTGATTTTAGAGTATGTCAGTATATTTAGTTTATAAATACTATATGTAGACATATATGTAAGAAAGTAGACAGTGTCACTATGCAAACAATTGAACATCATATACTTAGAAATAACCTACTAATGCATTAATTCTATAACTGAATCTAACCAATTTACCAAAAAATTGGTAACGGTCTTATAACAATAATTTCTGGTTCTAGCAATCAATTAATATTTCATGAACACTTATCTGAAATATGCAGCGGGGTTTTAAAATATATTTCAAAATATCGTCTATATACCATAAAATTTACCCTTTAAGGAGTACAATTCAGTGGTTTCCAGTACAGAGTTGTAAAATGATCACCAAGGTAAATTTTGGAAGATTTTCTTCATCTCGAAAATTTTTTGTAGACTTTTGCGATTAGCTTCTTTCACTAGAATAAAGTTTTTGAGGTTCATCCAGGTTGTAGCATATACTAAAGTATTTCATTATAGTTTATGGTCGAATAACATTCCATTGGATAAATCACATTTTTTTTACCTATTTATCTGCTGATAGAAACTGGAATTGTTTCCACCTTTTGGTAATTGTGAATACTGTACGTTCTACGTGGACATAAGTTTTTATTTCTCTTGTGTATATACCTAAGAGAAATGATAACTCTGTTTAATTGTTTGAGGAACTGTCATACTGTTTTCCAAAGTGGATACCCCAGCTTACATTCCTACCAGCAGTGTATGAGTGTTCCAATTTTTCTACATCTTTGTCAACACTTGCGTGACTTTTTGATTCTAGTCATTTTAGCAAGTGTGAAGTAGTATCACATTGTGATTTTCATTTGCATCTCCCTAATAACTAAAGATATTGAGCAACTTTTCATGTGCTTATTGGCCATGTATATAACTTCTTTGAAGAAATGACTAAAATCTTTGCCCACTTTTTAATTGGGTTGTCTTTTTATTATTGTAATAATACGAGCCCCTTATCAGAGACATGTTTTGCAAATATTTTATTTTGTGGACTGCTCTTCAGTTTCTTGACAGTGTCCTTTGAAACACAAAATTGTTTAATTTTAATGAAGTACACTATATTTCATTTTTTTCATGTGCTGTCAATGACATATCTAGAAAACCACTGCCTCACTCAAGATCATGAAGGCATATCCCTGTAATTTATTCTAAGAGTTTTATAGTTCAGCTATTATTTCAGGTCTTTGATTCATTTGGAGTTAATTTTTGTATATTGTATGAGGCAGTCCAACTTCATGCTTTGGTATGTGCGTTTCTAGTTGTCTCAGCACCATCTGTTGAAAAGACTATTCTTTTCCCATTGAATCATCTAGGCATCTTAGTCAAAAGTCAACTAACCATAAATATAAGGGGGTTTGTTTTAGGACTCACTTCTATTCCATTGATATTTTTGTCTGTCTTTATGCCAGTACCACATTGTCTTGATTACTATATGACTTTTAGTGTCTGCTTGCCAATTTCTACAAATAATTCAGCTGGAATTTTGGTAGGTGATGTGTTGAATCTGTACAATTTAGAGAGTGCTGCCATCTAAACAATATTAAGTCTCTCAGATCACGGAGGATGTCTTCCCACTTATTTACATCCTCCTTTCAATACTGTTTTGCTATTTCTGGGTACTTTTACAATTTTCAAGTTTTACAATTTTCAAGTTTTACAATTTTCAAGTCTTCTATTTTTTTAAATTACTATGTTTTCTTTTTGATACTACTGTAATGAAAATGTTTCTTAATTTCATTTTCATATTGTTTATTGCTAGTATAGAAATACAACTAATTTTCCTATATTGAACTTGTATTCTATAACCTGCTGATAATGATCATTACTTGTTTTACTAGATTCTTTATGATTTTCTTTTTATGAGATCATGTCACCTGAGAATAAAGATAGTTTTATTCCTTTCCTAAACCAGATGCCTTTGATTCCTATTTGCCCTTACAGTACAGTGTTGATTAGAAGTAGTGAGAGCAGGACATCTATGTCTTATTGATCTTTGGGGAAAAACACTGTCTTTCTCCATTAAATCTATTAGCTATCAAGTGTTTTTATAGTTGCCTTTTATGAGGTTGAGAATATTCCTTTCTTTTCCTAGTTTACTGAGTATTTTTAATCACAAAAGGGTGAATTTTGTCAAATTCTTTTTCAGAGTCTATTGAGATAACAATGTGGTTTTTGTCTCTTTTCTATTATATAGTGTGTTATATTGATTGCTTTATATATGTTGAACTCATTCTGCATTCCTGGAATAAATTCACTTAGTTTTGGTGTAGAATCCATTTCATATGTTGCTATATTTGGTTTGCTAGTATTTTGCTGCAGATTTTGTCTATATTCATATGGGATATTGGTCTGTAGTATTCTTGTGAGGTCCTTTATTTGCTTAGGTTTGGTGTTAGTTCTTTTAACATTTGGTGGAATTCATTGGTGAAGCCATTTGGGTCTGGGATCTTCTTTGTGAAGTTTTAGTTACAAATTCACTGTCTTCAGTTGCTATAACTCTATTCAGACTTTATTAATTTTCTTAAATCAATTTAAGTAGTCTGTATCTTCCTAGATATTTGTCCAGGTCATCTAGGTTATCTATTTGTTAGCATATAACTCTTCACAGTATTCTCTAATAACCCTTTTTATTTCTATGAGATCTCTAGTAATGCCTCCACTTCTTGATTTTAGTAAATTGAGTCTTTTCTTCTTGATTTGTCAAAAGAGTTGGTAATTTTGTGATCTCAAATAATTAACCTTTGTTTTTGTTGATTTTTCTCTATTTCATTTATTCCTATTCTAATCTTTACTAGTTCCTTCCTTTTGCTTGCTTTGGGTTTAGTTTGGTCTTCTTTTTCTAGTTCCTTATGATGAAAAGTTGTTATTGATTTGAGATTGCTCTTTTTAATACTTCATGTGCATTTTTATTAGAAATTATTTGAATACAAACAAAATCTGAAGAGCAATATTTCAAAAACAACCATACTCTCTTCCTTAAACATGTTAGTTTAAAAAAAAAAAATCAAGTGCTTCAAACTCATCAAGTCATATATATTAAATATATACAGCTGTATTTCAATCATACCTCAATAAAGTGGTTTGAAATTTTTAAAAAACATATAGTTCAAAAATAAATAAAATTTTTAAAAATATCAAATGACCTCTATCAAATGCAGAGGGTGGATAGGGCAAAGGTTTCATGTGGATCTTTTAATAACTTCTTGCATTATTCTAAAACAAACTTATATCACCTAGCTTATTATTTTTAGAAGATTCATATTCTTTTTAGAAATTACCAAGTTGATTTTTTTTAACTGAATCTTTTATTTGGGGATTGGAGAGATTGGCTATATATTATTTAATATTTCTTGGTGCATTATTATTTGCCTGAACTTAAAGTGGTATCTCTACAGTATCATTGTCAACCTACATGCATTTAACTTAGGCCACCACTCTCACCAATCTATTTTTTTTTTTAATTTTTATTTTTCAACTACAGTTGATATTCAATATTATTTTATATTAGTTTCGGGTGAACAACATAGTGATTAGACATTTATATGATTTACAAAGTAATCCCCCCCAATTAGTCTAGTATCCAACTGGCACTATACAGTTATTATAATATTATTGACTGTATTCCCTATGCAGTACTTTACATGCCCATAATTATCAATTTGTACCTCTTAATCCCTTCATCATTTTCACCCAGCCCCTCAACCCTCCTCCCAAATGGCAACCATCTGTTTGTTCTCTGTATCTATGAGTCAGTTTTGTGTGTTTATTTATTTTGTTCTTTAGATTCAACATATAAGTGAAATCATATGGCATTTGTCTTTCTGTCTTATTTCATTTATCATGATACCCTCTAGGTCCATCCATGTTGTAGCATCTTTCTTCTTTTTTCGCATAGGCGTTTAAAGCTATAAATTTCCATCTAAGCACTGCTTTAGTTGTATCATAAATTTCAGTACGCTCTTGTTTTCATTTCTCCCAGAGTATTGTCTAATTTTTTGTGATATCTTCTTTATAAGCACATTGGTTATTTAGAAATATGCTGTTTAATTTCCACGGTTTCCCAAATTTCCTTGTTATTGAGTTCTAATTTCATCCCATTGTGCCAGAGAATATACTTTGTATTATGTATGTTTTAAAAAATGTACTGAGATTTGTTTTATAGCCAAGACTATGATCTGTCGTGGACAATGATCTATGTACACACTTGAGAGCTGTATGTTGTTATTGCATGGAGTGTTCTTTGGATGTCTGTTAGATCTAGTAGGTGTACAAAGTTGTTCATGTCTTCTGTTTCCTAGTTCATCTTCTGGCTAGTTCTATTCATTACTGAAAGTGAGCTATTGAAGTCTCCAACTATTATCATTTGGTTGTCTACTTTTTCAATTATGTCGGTTTTTACTTCAGGTATTTTGGGGTTCTGTTGCTAGGTGCAGATTGAGCCTTTTATCATTATAAAATATCTTCCTTTGTCTCTAGTAACATTTTTTTTCCTTAAAGTCTATGTGTTTGACGTTAGCATATCCACTTCACCTGTCTTTTGTTTATAGTTTGCATGGTATATCTTTGTTCAACCCTTTAATTTCAAACTATTTGTGTCTTTGATTTAGAGGCTGTCCCTTGTAGATCCAGCACATGGATCATGGATTTTTATCCATTCTGTCAAACTTTGTCTTTTCATTGTCATGTTTAATTCATTTATGTATAATGGAATTACTGATAACGTGTAATTATGTCTGCCATTTTGCGATTTGCTTTATGTAATTCTTTTTTGTTCCTTAATTCTTCCATTACTGCCTGTTTTTTGTTGTTAAATATTTTCTAGTGTTTCACTTTAATTCTATTCTTACTTTTACCATATTTTTGAGTTATTTTCTTGGTAGATGCTATGGAGATTACAATTAACCTCTTAATTTACAATCTAATTCAGATCAATTCCAATTCAACTTCAACTGTATTTAAAAACTTTGCTACTCTACAGCTCAGTTCCAATAGCCCATTGCTTTGTGCTATTACTGTAATGCTAATTACATATTCATGCATGATAAGCCAATCAACACTGTATCATTTTTTATAAATGTCTTAAATGAGACAGAAGAATTAAAAACAAAAAAATATATATTTATACCGCCTTTTAAATTTACCTATATTGTTATTTTTACTAGTACTCTTTATTTCTTCACATGGATTCAGTCAATGTCTTGTGAAGAGTCACTACTGAATGCAAGGAAACAGGGTTGATAAAGCATTCCCTAATCATTCCTATAACCCAAGTGTTATCTTTTCTGAATTGCTTTATTAGTATCAACTGAATCAGTATTCATCATTATCACTAATGTATCTGTTTACCAGCTTTTTGGCTTTAAAATGTGTTTCTATATCATACAGATATACAGACTATTATGTAGTCAACAATACATATCTTTATAGACACACATGAGACACTGAGATTGATGTTTACTAGTTAAATAACAGCTATTTTATTCAGACATTCCCCAAAAGAAGATATAATGGACAACTTAGAGCCATGCTGAAATCTTGGAAAGAAAAAAATACTTTTTTCAAGTGTAATTAAGTATTTCCAAGGCAAGTGATAAGAAAAGCCTTCTAAATCAGTTTTGGCCTTTATCCATATACTGGTTTATAATACTGTGTGCATATGAGAGTGGGGTATACTCACACAATTATAAATCGTTGGGGGCATAAATTATATCTTGTACTTAGTATTTCTTATACAACTTAACTTAGTAGAGGTTACCCAACAAATGTTTATGAAACTGAATTGTATTTCAGTTTCTAAAAAAGGTACTACTTGAGAACTAACCATAATATCTAACTAATTTTAAATCTAATGATTTATAATTTGTCACACAATCATGATTCTTACCTATCCATGTTGAGCAGGCAAAAGGAAGATATTTAGTTAGGAGACAACTTAAAATAGTGAAGAAAATATCAGTGGTGGTAATAAAATGCTTTTTATAATAAAATTTTGAGGAACAGAGAAAATAGGGAAAATATGAACTACTACTACTTTAACAAAATTTAGGAAATATTCTTATATATTCATTTTTAAAATTTATATTTATTTTTTGTTCATACAGACAGTACACATAGATATTCCCTCTAAAATTCAAATAGTACATACATCCACCATGACAGCTAAAATAAAAGACAATTCCAAATGTTGATTTAACTGTAGAGCAACTGCTAATGATATAGTGTTTACGGGAGTATAAACTGGTACAGACTATTTGGAAACCTTTTTTGCCATTAGCAAAGTGGGGAAAAATATTCTTAACTCTAGAAGGAGGCAGTAAATATTTGGGGAAAATAACAGTCCTTTACAAAAAGGAACATATAGGAAAAGTAACAAATTTGATGTTTGAGGGAATATAAGAGGAGTGAATTGAATTTGAGGTATTTTGGGGTGTATAAATAGAAATAAAAATAATAACAGTTACTATTTGAACGTATATATTCCTTATGACCCATGCATTCCACTTCTAGGTGTATATCCAAACAAAATGCATGCAGATGTACAATAAAAGCCATTTTCAAGAATGTTCTCAGAGATTTGTGATAGCCAAAAACCGGAAACAATTCAAATTTCCATCAATAGTAGAATGAAGCAATTAAGATATATTCATATGATGGAATGTTATACAAGAAATACAAGGGTATGAATTTGTCCAGAGCTTTTTCCCCTGTGATACATGTGTAGGTACATCTGGAATTGCAAATGGTTTTTTTTTTCAATTGTTCAAGGCTTTTTTAAATTGAAAAGGTAATGAATTTACACCATTTAAAAATATTCAAACACTACAAAGAGCTGTATGGCAATATCAACCTTCTGGAGTTAGTCCACCTCTATAATTTCTTGTACATTTTTCTGTCATGTGTTTATATGTGTGCATATCTGTCCTATTTTCAAAGTGGCTTTGAAAAAATCACTCAAATGCAGCATTTCAGGAATTTGAATCTTCAGCATTCTATCTGGTGGTAAGAAGATATACAACAGTACTTTGAATACATAATCACCATAGTTTACTAATGAAAGGGAAATCTGAGACTAAAAAGTCAGAATTCAACTTCTATTTCTACAAACATTTGTACAATTTTTGACAAAAACACCTTGCTTTGCATTAAGCTAAGAACATATAAGATTATGGGAAAATGACAAAAAATTTTGCTTTGCATTAAGCTAATGTAAGAACATATAAGATTATGGAGAGAATGACTTTGTAAAAAGCCTCCTTTTCTGTTATTACTGAGGTTTATAATCAGATTTATTTTCTAAAACTCAGTATTCTGTGGATAATTTTCAATTGAATGTATTTCCCTGTTTACTCAGTGCTGCTTACAAGTTATTCTTTATTTTCTCCTCACTTTGGCCCAAATTTGATTTCTTAAAAGTCAACAATTTCTACAGAATACTAAGAAGCAGGAGTTGACTAACTACAGAGTCCCTTAACTAGAGAGTTAGGAATTATTCTAACTGTAGAATATCTAGAAGTTAATAGAGTATCAATTATTTTTTAGGCCAGAATCCATCAAAATCCCATGAACATTGTTTCATTTCTTCAAGATGTTCTCTATAGAGTTTGATGATCTTGTCCTTCACAACAGGTTTAAATACAAACATATTTTACTATAAATATGTTTTATAAATATAAAACACTATAAAATATTATTATTATAATTTATAATATTGTCATATTGGCTTGATTTACATGAAAACATTTTGCTATTCACCTTTCAGATGAAATTATTTGTCAATAAAACACAAAATAATTTTACTTTCTTGAGAAGAGAGATATACATCGAAAATGAACAAATGAAATAATACTGGCCCTAGTCATTCAATACTACTACTATTTGTGTGCCAAATATAAAAATAAATTCTAGTTCGTTCACATTCTCTGGAACTTTTTTGTGTTTTATTGACATTTTAGGAAGCTTTGCATTTCTTTACATAGACTACCTTAAAATGTGCACATCATTTATTAGTCTGATTTTATTATCTCTTAGTAGAACAAAACCAGCACAATATTTTGCACATAGATCGTACTTGATATGTGAAGTTAATTTTTTTTAAGTAGCATAGCTGAATCTTCATCATAATGCTAATTTTTAAAAAGATGTGCTTATAACAATGTGATAATATAAGCGAGTTTTCATATCTGTACCTACTGTATAAAGTTTTTATCTCTAAGGAAATAATGGTTAATACTGTAATTGTTTTTGAAAGTATTCGATTTTTTCATGAAATGTCACAGAAAGTAGCATGGTGTAGACATGTAGGAGAAACAAACTAATGGAAGAGACTGGTTTGTTTAAATTTTAACTTTTCCAAAAGCCTCTAAGAATGAGGAATTTAGCAAATATCTATACTATTTGCCAGGCAAAACTACAGAGCAGTTAGAGGACCAATTTGTGCTGTGAATATTTTATGATTAGAGTATGGGTTATAATTCTGGAGCACAAGATTATCACAAAACTGAGCTATTATTTCAGAGTTTTGGTAATCTCACTCCTAAGATACTAAACATTTATAGTTTGGCATTTAGTTATCAGAATTTTTAATGCATATATTTATAAATTTATCAGTGTGATCACTTTTTAAGTTCTTATATCTGATTTTTGGTTATTAGTAAAATTTTTCCTTCTTATTTCCATTTAAAATGAATATAACTTACAATGTGATAAATTTTGATTGAAAGTAGCCTTAGGGAAGAGCTAATCTCAGAAAATAACATTTTAGGATTTGTTTTAGGTGGTATAGAAAGGGAGAAGCACCCTTACTTTCATTTGCTCTGCTTTTTTGGCTTGTTCCTAATATCCACTGGACAAAAAGGCTCTGAATATTTTTGAAACAATTCTCAGTCAAAAGTTCAACCAAAGAGCTTGATACATGAGCTTATCACATACATATCAATGAAAACGTTGAAGGCCTCTAAATAAGGAAATTTAGTAACTTATGGTTTATTTATTCTAAATTTTTTAAGTGAAGATGATCTGAGTCAGATGAAGAAATACCTTGTTATAATCATTCATTTAGTCTCCTCTGAATTCAAGTTTATTTTATACATTTATATAATGTGCAACATGATTATTTCATCCATGTTGGTAATAAATACTTTGTTTTCCAAAGTTTAGGTGTCAATAAAAAATCTAAAATGACACTAGAAAACGTTACAGTCCACACAGAATAGAACCTATTCTCTGATCATTCTGCATGTTCTATTTTATTAAAATCTCATGTTTAGATGATGCCCCCAGGAATAAAAGAGTATGAGCCTCCTAAAATCCACTACTCCATAAAAGCAATAAAAATACAGGCAAAACCCATCAAGATTGATTTTTTTCAGAACTCTAGAAACTAACCAAAGGCTTGCAACAATTTATTCGAGGAAAACAGCTGAATCCTTATAAGGCCAGTAAGCTTTGTGCCATTTTACTTTGCCCTATTTTCTCTCCCCAGCTTCATGGTAGCCTTGAAACCAACAGCCTCAAACTTACAGAAGTAAAAACCAGAACCTTTAACTGATCCTGAAAGGGACAAAATGGGTTTAGAGTCTCACAAAAGTCCCATCTCCAGAGCATTATCATTATCTGACTAGTCTGATAGTTCCCTGAAAACGCCAACTCCCAGGACTTGCCTTTATTTGACCTCAGAGCTCTCTCACAGAAAATAGCTTTCACCTCACGGAGTGAGCCTCAAACAATCAGTGGTTAACATATCAGTTGCCTGAGGTGATGATAACAACTGGGGAAACAAGAAGCTGACCAAACAGCAGAAGAAACCCGGAGGGGGAAAAAAAAAAAAAGAATTACAAATAATGAGGATAGTTTTAGGATAGTTTAAATGAACTCTGCCACAATGTCAAGCTTACCAACATTCCCATCCTAGGGGTACCAGAAGGAGAAAGGAAGAGAGCAAGGAATTGAAAACCTACTTGTAGAAATAATGTCTGAAAACTTCCCTAACCTGGTGAAAGAGAGAGACATACAAGTCCAGAAGTGCAGAGTCCGAAACAAGATGAACCCAGAGGCCTACACCAAGACACATCATAATTAAAGTGTCAAAGGTTAAAGATAAAGAGAGAATCTTAAAAGCAACAAGAGAAAAGCAGTCACTGACATACATGAGAGCTCCCATAAGACTGTCAGTTGATTTATCAACAGAAACTTTGCAGGCCAGAAAGGATTGGCACAAAATATTCAAAGTGACAAAAAGCAAAGACCTACAACCAAGATTACTTTACCTAGCAAGGCTATCAGTTAGAATGGAAGGAAAGTTAAAGAGTTTCCCAGACAAGAAAAATCTAAAAGAGTTCATCACCACTAAACCAGTATTACAAGAAATGTTAAAGGGATTTCTTTAAGAAGAAAAGATAAAAAATATGAGAAAGAGAACATGAGAAAGAAAAAATTCTCAAAGACGAAGGCAAACACATATTAAAAGCAGCAGACAATGAACTATCAAGTTAATACAAAGGTTAAAAGGCAAAAGTACGAAGATATGTGTAATTGCTAAAATAAATTAAGGGATACACAGAAACACACAAAAGAAGTTAAAAATGACTACAAAAACATAAATGTGGAGGGGGTGAGTAAAAATGGTAGTAATTTCAAAATGTGCTTGAACTTAAAAAAGACTGCTATAAACATATCCTGGCATATAGGAAGCACATGGTAACCAAAAACTCAAAAGCTACAAGAAATAAAATAAATAAGATTACAAATATAATACTATAGAAAGTCATCAACATACAAGAGAAGAGTATAAGAGAATGTACACACACAAAGAGGTTCTATGAAGTAACCTCACAGGATAATCTAATCATAAATTCCTAACTGGGCAGGTCTTGGTAGGTAGTCATGCCCCAGCGCATAACTTCTTTAGTGAAGGTTTTAAGCTAGGCCTTGTCTATTGTTCTTGTGCATCTAGGTTACCACATCTTTGAAATACCAGAAGTAATACCACCTGAAGGGGTATTTCCTACCTCCATATAATGTCCCTCCTTAATTTCAAATGCATAAAAGAAACTATAAAATCGTTATTCAGTGGAGCTTTAGAGGTCTTGCTCCCCACCATATGTAAATTCTCTACTGGTCTGGCCATTCTTATGTTGACAAGAATAAGAAACAAATAGAGAAGAACTACAAAAACAATAAAAAACAACTAACAAAATGGCAATAACTATGTAACTATCAATAATTACTTTAAATGTAAACGAACTAAATGCTTCAATCAAAAGACATAAAGAAGTTGAATGGATAAAAAAAAAAAGACCCATACATATGCTGCCTATAAGAGACACACTTCAGAATGAAAGACACAAATACACTGAAAGTAAAGGAATGGAAAAAGATATTTCATGCAAATGGAAATGAATAAAAGCTGGGATAGTAATACTTATAGCAGACAAAATAGACCTTAAAACAAGGACTGTGAAAAAAGACAAAGAAGAGAATTTCATAATGATAAAGGGATCGATCCAATAAGAGAACATAACTCTCATTAACATCTACGCACCCAATGTAGAAGCATCAAAATGCTTATAAAGCCTATACTGATGGACATAAAGGGAGAGATCAACAGAAATATAATAATAGTAAGAGACTTTAACACTCCATTGACATCAATGGATAGATCATTCAGGCAGAAAATCAGCAAGGAAACAGCAGCTTTAAATGACACATTAGACCAGCTGGACTTAATTGATATTTTCAGGACATCTCACCCCAAAGCAACAGAATATACATTTCTCCAAGTGCACATAAAACATTTTCTAGGATAGACCATATGTCAGGCCACAGAACAAATTTAAATAAACATAAAGTGACTGAAATCATATCAAGCATCTTCTCTGATCACAATGGTACAAAACTAGGTATCAATTACAAGAAGAAAACAAAAAACCACGCAAACACATGGAGGCTAACTAACATGTTATTAAAAACTGAATGGGTAAACAATTAAATCAAGGAAGAAGTCAAAAGATACCTTGAGACAAATCAAAATGAAAACCCAACAACTCAAAAAGCTATGTGACATAGCTAAAGCAGTTCTAACAGGGAAATTTATAGCAATACAAGCCTACTTCAAGATTCAAATAACAATTTAATCTTATACCTAAAGGAACTAGAAAAAGAACAAACAAAGCCCAAAGTGAGAAGATAATAACAATCTGAGAAGAAACAAATGAAATAGAGTCTAAATAAACAATACAAAGGACCAATGAAAATGGGAGCTGGTTCTTTGAAAAGATAAAATTGATAACTTTTAACAAGACAAATGAAGGAAAAAAAGAGAGGACCCAGGGACAATAACACACATGAAACATTCCTATCATAGTGATGCTTTCTTCTGGAATACTCCCTGAAGGACCTGCTTGAGGCACTTCTTGAGGAGGTATCATTCTTTTAAAAATATGTCCATTGTGGTTTGCTTGGTTTTTTTTTCCCCCCAACACAGAGTTGCTTGTAAGCAGATAATGCACCATAAACATTCCTTTCTATTAATGAAAATCTTTCAGTGTTAGGGTCCATGTTTTCAAATTTTTAAGGAGCTTGTTGACATCTGCAAAACTTTTTGCTAAACCCTTCACTCTGAATTTTCTTGAGGGTTCTTCCTTTTCTTCTCCTATATAGTTTCCTTTTCTCTTGCCTCTTCTTCAGCTATGTGTTCCTGTCCTAGTTCCAACAACTCCACGTTCGTTGGTTAATTCCTCAGGAACCACCTCTAGGAGCTCCTCAACAACATCCTCATCCATGCCCAGGCTAAAGTTGTTTGCCATATCAACCACGGCCTTGTTGATTTCTGCAACCTCCTCATCTTTGGCAAACCTTCTGAAGTCATGGATAAACCTCTTTAGTGTTTCTTCCAGATGCAATTCAAACACTCTCTGGTTACATCACCCCAAGCCCGAGCAAGGTTCTCGATGCAATCAGAGATGGTATAATCTTTCCAGAACTGCATCAGTGTCTTCTCAGTTACAGCAATAGCCTGGGCAAAGGTCCTCCTCAGGTTAGGAAGACTTCAGTAAAGCTGCTATAACTCCTTGATCCATTAATTGATTGGATCAAAGAAGTGGTATTTGGAGGAAGAACCACTACTTTGACATTGGGACAAAGATCAATAAAAAAAAAAGAATGTCTGGAAGCATTATCAACAATAAGCAAAATTTTAAAAAGTATATATTATTCCCCAAACAGTACTTCACCATTTTGCTGGCACAGCAATTCAACAGTGTATCTTTGAAAAGAAGCTGGGTCATCCATGACTTCTTATTGTTTCTGTAGTACACTGGCAGAGTGTGCTTACTAATATGCTTGAAGGCCCTGGGGTTCTCACTGTGCCAGGTCACAAAGAGTTTCGATTTGTAGCCTGCAACATTGCCCCGAAGCAAGACTGTTATCCTGTCCTTAAAAGCCTAGAAGCCTGACTTAGTTTCCTTGTGGATAAAAGTCCTTTCAGCCATCCATTTCCAAAATAGGGAGGTTTCATCCATATTGAATATTTGCTCTAGCATGTAATTCCTCCATAATCAGTTTATTTCGTTTTCAAAAATTCTTCAGTCGCCTTCACATCAGCACTTGAAGACTCACCACTTGCTTTCATATGACACAATAAATAACAATTCTTGAATCATACAAACCACCCAGAGCTAGCAGTAAATTCAACATTATAGTTGGGTCCATCCTCTTCTTTCAACATCGCAAACAAACCTTTTGCTTTGGCTGTGATCATCATGGTGCTGAGAGAATTATGCTTCTGTGTCTGGTCTTCAATCCAAGTCATTAGAAGTTTCTCCATGTCTGATATAAGCCTTTCTTTAATTCTTATCAGTGTCATTGCCTTCAATGAAGTAGATCCTTCAACAGCTTGTCACTTTGTTCTTGTTCTTCAAGATTGTAGCTATGGCAGAATGGGACATACCTGACTGGCAAGCCATAACCACCACTGATTTTCTATCTCAGTTGTCCTTAATCACTTTTAATTTAGTTTCCAGATCAATTACTTGATGTGGCCTCTTATTGGCAACATTAGTAGTAGATTTTGTATGCTTAGCGGCCATGATGAACAAAATAACATGAGTTTAAATCAAGCACAAGAGAAAAGGATGCTATCAAGAGAGGTGGTAAACAGGAGATGTATGAGGCTGCTGTTGGTGTGACACAATATATTGTTACAGTAAACTTTTTTTTATGTAAGTAGAAAAACTTCACCTTAAAATAACAATAAAATGTATAGTACACACATAAACCAGTACCATAGTAGTTTATTATCAAGTATGATGTACGGTATATAATTTATACAACTGGCAGCACAATAGGTTTGTTTACACCAGCATTACCAGTAATACATGAATACTGTAATCTGTTATGCTAAGATGTTACAATGGCTACGATGTCACTAGGCAATAGAAATTTTTTAGCTCCATTATAATCTTATGGGACCACTGTGGTATATATAATCCGTTGTCAACCCAGATGTTGTTATGGGGCACATGACTATATATACAGATCAGCTCAGTAACATCAATACTTACTTCCAGACTTACTCATAGCATTAAAAAGTATTAATAGCATGAGTCTGATTTACTTCAACACTTCTATACTTAAGAGAAAACTCTAGGCCCAGAGGCTTCACTGAACAAGTCCTACCAAATATTCAAGGAAGAAATAATTTTAGGTTTATACAGATTTACCCAGAGAATACAGGAAAAAAAAAGATATACTTCCAAATTTATTTTACGAGGTTAGCATATCTTTGATACCAAAGACAGGATATTAGGAAAAAAATTATAGGTCAATCTCTCTCATGAACACAGACTAAATATTAAATCTTTGAAAAGATATTAGCATACCCAAATCCAGCAATATATAAAAAGGGCAACATATTACAACCAAGTTAGGTTTATCCCAGGAATATCAGTTAAACATTAGAAAATAAATGCAAATTATTATATCGAAATTTAAAGGAGAAATATAATCTCAAGAGATGCAGAAAAAGAAACTAAAAATATTCAAACACTCACTTAAGGCAAAAAATTCTTAGCACACATGGAACAGACTAGAATTTCTTTAATCTTGTAAAGAATACCTATAAAAAGTCTATAGTAAACATCTCACTTAATGACCAAATGCTACGAACATTCTCTTTAAGACCAGAATGAGGATGCTTACCATTATTACTTCTTCTAGTCAACATTATATTGGAAGTCTTAGCATAGTAATGAGAAAAAAAAAAGCATTAGATTATAAAACAAGAAAAAACTTATTATTTGCATATGATATTTTATACATAAAAATTTGAAAGAATCTACAAATTACTAACAATCATAAAAATATACAAAACTATTATTATCCAGCAAGACTTCTAGGCATTAAACCAATATACAAAAATATACTGTTTTTCTATTTACCAAAAACAGAACATGAAATTTCATACACACAGATACACACACAATTAATAATAGTATAGATATGCCAACCTCAAGGATTGAAAGACAATATTGTAAATATGTCAATTCTCTCCTAAATTATCTATAGATACAAAATAATCCGAATCAAAATCTCAGCATGTTGTGTATGTGTGTATATTGATAACCTAATTCTAAATTTTATAAGTAAATGTAAAGGCCAAGAATATCAAGACGCTCAAAGAACAACAAAGTAGGAGGGTTTGCCTGCCCAGATACCAAGACTTCATTTAAAGTCTCAGAATATTTTTGGCACAGGAATAATCAAACAGACCAATGAAACAGAATTAAGAATCCAGAAATAGTCCAAAAAAATATATGGTCATTTAATTTATAACATCAGTATCACTGTAGAGCAACAGAAAAATTAGTCTCCAACAAATGGTATTGAGATAACTGGGTACAATACATATAGAAAATTAATCTAATTGGACCTATGCTTGATAAGTCACAAAAAACAATTTCAGTGGGTTTTAGAATAAAATGTTCAAGGCAAAACTATAATTTTTAGAAGGTTATGTAGATAAATATTTTCATTGCCTCAGTGTAGGAAAGAATTTCTTAAGAAACAACAATAATTCTAGAATGGAAAGAACTGATCAATTTGACCACATTAAAATTAAGAACTGTTCATTAAAAGACACTAAAGAGAATGGAAAGACTAATCAAGACAGAAGAAAAAAATCATTGTATCAATGACTGACAAAAGGTTTATGGCCAGAATATATATCAGGAGTGTTGAAGAAGAAAGAAGAAAGAAGAAAGGGGGGCAGGGAAGAAAGAGGGAGGGGGGGGAGGGAGAAGGGGAGGGGGAGAAGGAGGAGAGGAGGAGGGAGAGGAGATGATGATGATGATGAAAAAAAGCATCATTCATAATAATCCCAAACTAGAAAACAGCCAAATGTCTATCAAGAATAAAACAGAAAAGGTAAAGAAAAATACTGAGGGACATTTCATAATGATAAAGTAAATCATGCACCAAGAAGACATTACACTTATTAATATCTATGCTCCGAATCAGGGAGCCCCGAAATTTATAAACCAATTACTAACAGAACTAAAAGGAGAAACAGACCAAAATACTACTGTAGTAGGGGATCTAAATACCTCATTGTCAGATATGGACAGATCACCCAAATAGAAAAGCAATAAGGAAATAACATCTTTAAATGACATATCAGACCAACTGGACATAACTGACATTTACAGAGCCTTCCATCCCAAAACAGATGCTTATACATTCTTCTCTAGTGCACATGGAATATTCTCAAGGACTGACCATATACTGGAACAGAGATATAGCCTCAACAAATATAAGAAGATTGATATCATACCAATCAGTTCTCTAATTATAATGTTTTGAAGCTAGAGATCAACTGCAAAAATAAAGTGGGAAGAACCACAAATACATGGAGATTAAACAACATGCTACTGAAGAATAACTGGATCAGAGAAGAAATAAGAGATCAAGAGATACACAGAAACAAATGATAATGATAGTGCAACATATCAAAACTTTTGGGACACAACAAAAGCGGTCAAAAGAGGAAAGTTCTTATCATTACAGGCCTATCTCCAAAAACAAGAACAAGCCCAAATAAACAACCTAATGCTTCATCTTAAAAACCTAGAAAAAGAGGAACAAATGAAGCCTAAAATCAGCAGAAGGAAAGAAATCATAAAAATTAGAGCAGAAAAAAATGAAACTGAAAACAACAACAACAACAAAAACTATAGAAAAACTAAATGCAACAAAGAGTTGGTTCTTTGAGGTTAATAAAATTGACAACCCCCAAGCTAGACTCACTAAAGAAAAAAAGGACACAAATAAACAAAATCAGGGATGAAAAAGAGTGAATTATGACAGACACTGCAGAAATACAAAGGATCCTACAAGAATACTATGAAAAAGTATATAACACCAAATTTAATGACCTAGAAGAATGGACAAGTACTTAGAAAGATACAACTTTCAGAGACTGAATCAAGAACTGGAAAATCTAAACAGACTGATCAGCAGTATGGTAATTGAAATAATCATCAAAAACCTACCCAAAAGTAAAAGTCAAGGACCAGATGGCTTCACCAGTGAATTCTACCAAATATTCAAAGACGATTTAATAACTATTCTCCTCAAACTCTTCCAAATAAATCAAAGAGGAGGCAATACTTCACAACTCATTTTATGAGGCCAGTATTACCCTGAAGCCAAAACCTGGTAAAGATAACACACAAAAAAGAAAACTACAGACCAATATCTCTCACGAACACACATGCAAAAGTCCTAAATAAGATACTAGCGAACTTAACACAGCAACATATTAAAAAGATTACACACCACAATCAAGCAGGCTTCATCCCAGGGGCACACGGATGGTTCAACATACGCAGAGTGATTAATGTGATACACTACATAAACAAATTAAAAATAAGAATCATACGATCATATCAACAGAGATGGAAAAAGCCTTTGACAAGATATAGCGTCCATTTATGATCAAAACACTTAACAAAATCAGTATAGAAGCAAAGTATCTTAACATAATAAAGGCCATATATGAGAAGCCCTCAGTCGACATTATACTAATGGTGAAAAAACTAAAAACCTTTCCTCTAAGATCAGGAACAAAGCAAGGTTGTCCACTATCGCCACTGTTATTCAATATTACATTGGAGGCCCTAACAAGTGCAATCAGGCAAGAGAAAGATATAAAAGGCATCCAAATAGGAAATGAAGAGGTCAAACTGTCACTATTTGCGGATGACATGATTCTCTATATAGAAAACCCTAAAGACTCCACAAGAACACTACTAGAAACAAAAAGCAAATACAGTAAAGTTTCTGGATACAAAACCAATGTTCAAAAATCCATAGCGTTCCTATACTCTAATAAGGAAGTGTCAAAAAAGAGAAGTGGAAAAACAATTCCTTTTGCAATTGCAACAAAAAGAATAAAATACCTAGAAATAAAGCTAATGAAACATGTGAAAGACCTACGTAATGAAAACTATAAGACCCTATTACAAGAAATCTAAGATATAAAGAAATGGAAATATATTTCGTGTTCTTGGATTGGAAGAATCAACATAGTTAAAAAGACCTTATTACGTAAAGTGTTATGCAGATTGAATGCAATCCCAACAAAATCTCATCAACATTTTTTAAAGAAATAGAACAAAAAATCATCAGATTTGTATGGAAGCACAAAAGAGGCTGAACTGCCAAAGCCATCTTGAGAAAAAGAACGAGGTTGGAGGCATCACTCTGCCTAACTTCAAATTATACTACAAAGTGGCAATAATTAAAATGGCATGGTTTTGGCAGAAAAACAGACACACGGACAAGTGGAACAGAATCGAGAGTCCAGAAGTAAATCCATGTTTATATGGGCAAATAATTTTGGCCAAAAAAGGCCCAAAACATACAGCGGAGAAAGGAAAGTCTCTTTGATAAATGGGACTGGGAAAACCAGAAAGCCACCTGCAAAAGAATGAAACTAGACTGTTGTCTATCACTGCACACCAAAATTAACTCAAAACGGATTAAGGACCTGAATATAAGACCTGAAACAATAAAATACATAGAAGAAAACATAGGAACTAAACTCAAGGGCCTTGGACTTAAAGAGGATTTTATGAATTTGACCTCAAAGGCAAGGTAAATAAAAGCAAAAATTAATGGGACTACATCAAACTAAAAAGCTTTTGCACAGCAAAAGAAACTGTTAACAAGGTAAACAAACAACCATCTGAATGGGAAAATATATTTGCAAGCAACGCCTCTGATAAGGGCCTAATATTCAAAATATACAAAGATATGACTCAATGACAACAAAACAAAAAACAAAAAACAAAAAACAAAACGATCCAATCAAAAAATGGGCAGAGGACTTGCACAGACACTTCTCCCTAGAGGACATACAAATGACCAACAAATATATGAAAAGATGCTCGACATCGCTAGCTATTAGGGAAATGCAAATCAAAACCACAATGAGATACCATCTCACACCTGTTAGAGTAGCTATTATCAACAGGACAAGTAATAACAAATGTTGGAAAGGATGCGGAGAAAAAGGAACCCTCATACACTGCTAGTGGGACTGCAAATTGATACAGTTACTATGGAGAATAGTATGGTGGTTCCTCAAAAACTAAGAATTGATCTACCATATGATCCAGCAATCCTTCTACTGGGTATTTACCCAAAGACTTGAAAACTCATATCTGAAAAGATATCTACACACCGATGTTTAAAGCAGCATTATTCGCAGTGGCCAGGTCATGGAAGCAACCAAAGTGTCTTATGATAGATGACTAGCTAAAGAAGCTGTGGTACATATATACAATGGAATATTACTCAGCCATTAAGAAGAGATGAAATACTGCCATTTGTGACAACACGGATGGACTTCGAGATAATCTTGCTAAACAAATTAAGTCAGACAGAAAAAGTTGAAAATCACATGTTATCACTTACAGGTGGGATATAAACCTAAAAGCAACAAACGAACAGGACAAACAGACTCATGGACATGAGCAGTAGACTAGTGGTTACCGGAGGAAAGCGGGGAGAGGGGAGGTAGATGGAGTAAAAGGGGTCAAATATGTGGCAACAGAAAGAAATCTATGTATGGGAGGTGAACACAGAATGTAAATATACATATGGTTTACTGTTAAAATCTACAGCTGAAACTTACCTGATTTTGTTAACCAATGTCATCACCAAAAAAATAAATTAATTAAAGTAAAAATGTGTAAGAATAAAAAAAGAATAAAACAAATTAAACTATTACTGCTTAGTGATGTATAGGTAGATAAATCTATAAAGAAAAGTCTGGAAGCAATTGCCATAAACATAAGGACAGTGGTACATTACTCTCCAATTAAAGAGGGTACTGTGATGGAGAAGGAACACACAGGTGATTTCTAGGGTATTGGCAGTATTCTATCTCAGAATGACTGGGAGTTATAAGATTTATGCTTTATTGTCATATTCTATACATTTGTTTTGTGTACTTTATATGTTATAGTTAAAAATTTAAAACAGGTTTTAAAAAAAGTAAGCTCAGGCATCTACTATGTTTTCTTAGATTCTGTATTTGCCTATCTGGCATCCATTAATCACACAGCCAATTATATTAACTGTTTTCTTATTTTGTGTGTTCTTGATGCTCTGGCATTTGTGGCTGAGCAGGCGAGGGAGACTGCTTCACCCAGGGCTAATTCTTAGAGATAGCGAAAAGGTGGGCCAGGAGCACACGTCTCATATGCAAACCAACAAATTCCAAGTCTACAGCTCCAACCAACATCTCACTGAACTCTTACACACCAAGCCAGTGTTCCCCATGCCTTGTAACAACCCAGAGCCAAGTACCAGCAAACTAAAGACCACTGTAGAGCCCAAAGCTTGCCAGAATTTTTTTATTTTTATTTTTTATTGAGAAATAATTAACATATAACACAGTATTAATTTAAGTGCAGAACACAGTGATTTGGTATGCGAATACATTGTGAAACTACCACAGCAAATTTAGTTAACATCCACCAACACACATGGTTACAATTTTTTTTCTTGTAATAAGAACTTTTAAAATCTACTCTCTTCGCCACTTTCAAATATACAATACAGTATTTTTAACAATTATCACTATGTTGTACATTACATCCTAAGGACTTATTTATCTTTAACTGTAAGTTTGTATCTTTTGACCATCTTCATCCCACCCTGACCCCGGTGCCTCTGGCAACCACCAATCTGTTCTCTGTATCTATAAGAGTTCAGATTTTTTTAGATTCCACATATAAATGAGATTACACAGTATTTGTTTTTCTCTAACTTATTTCACTTATTAGCATAATGTCCTCAAGGTCCACTTATGTTGTTACAAATGGCAGGATTTCTTTCTATATACATACGTACCACAATTTCTTTATCCATTCATCTACTGATGGACATTTAAGTTATTTCCATGTCTTGGCTATTTTAAATAATGTGGCAATGAACATATGGGTGCAGAAATCGTTTTGAGACAGTGATTTTGTTTCCTTCAGATAAATACCCAGAAGTGAAATTGCTAGATCATAGAGTTTTTCTATTTTTAATTTTTTGAGGAACCTCCATACTGTTCTCCATGGTGGCTCTATCAATTTACATTCTCAACAGCGTACAAGCGTTCCCTTTTCTCTATCTCCTCACCAACACTTAAATCTTATCTGCTATGACTATTAAATGGAGCTAATCCTAAGCTGTTTACCCTGCTGTGCCTTTCCTGCAGAAATATCAATAACAGCTTTTGCCTAGGCTTTCTTCTTGCTTCTGTTTCTGCCTCTTGACTAAAACTGATGCTTTCCCTGTGTCTCCCTTCTTTTGGAAAATGTAGCCTCCCCATGTCACTACTCAGTCACCTCTATAAATTAAAATCTCACAGGTACAAGTGAGACGGTTACAAAATAATAATTTAAAAAATATTAATGAAATGGAAAAGACTGAAAAAGAAGCTAAATAGGCAGACTGAGTTTTGAAAGATCTTCACCAAAAGTGTGAATGCATTCGCTCCTTATGGAAGATAAATAGATAGAAATTAGAGAAGGTAAAGTTAAACTAGGAAAGTGTTGAAACACACAAGAAACCAAAATATCTGAACTTTTCTTCTGATGACAGCAACAGTGAATAGAGCTGGGAAAATTCCACTTGTGCCTGAAGCTCAAATTCCCTAAGGCAAATTTGGAAGTTCTAACAGGGCAGCACAAGCACTCATACATGCTTCTACCACTTCTATCAAGAAAGGGTATAATCTCAAATCAAGCACAAGCTTGAGAATGCAAAATAGTACAGCCACTTTGGAAAACAGTTTGGTAGGTTCTTGTAAAACTAAACATAGTCTTACCACACATGATCCAGCAATCATGCTCCTTGGTATTTAACCAAATGAGTTGAAAACTTTTATCTATCCAAAAACCTGCACATGAATGTTTAAAGCAGCTTTGTTTATAACTGCCAAAAACTGGAAACGATCAAGCTCTTCTTCAACAGGTGAATGGATAAACAATGTCATACATTCATACAACGATATATTAGTCAATAAAAAGAAATTAGCTATTAAGGCACAAAAAGAAATTGTCTTGACCATATTGCTAAGTGAAAGAAGTTGGTCTGAAGGGGCTACATACTGTATGAATCTTAAGTATATGACATTCTGGAAAAGATAAATTTACAGGGATAGTAAAAATATTGGTAGTTGCTAAGGGCCAGCGTGGAGCAAGAAGTGAGGGAGGGATAAATAGGTGAAGCACAGGGGATTTTTAGGCCAGTGAAACTACTCTGTATGATACTGTAATGGTGATATATGACAGAATACATTTGTCAAAACCCACAGAACCGTAGAAAGCAAGAATGAACCCTAATGTAAACTGTGGAACTTACTTAATAATAATGTAACAATATTGTTGATTGACTGACAAATGTACCACACTCATATAAGACGTTAATAATAGGGAAACTTTGTGAAAGAAGTATATGAAAGAACCTCTTTGTTCAATTTTTTAACTAAAACTGCTCTAAAAATAAGGTCTATTAATTACAAAAAAGGGAGATGAGGATTCCTCAAAAACAAAAAATGGTTCAGATACTGCTAGATAAAATGAATAACAAATGTCTATTACAGCTTCCCTAAAAACAACAATAGTAACAATGATGTCAGGAAGAATTCCCTCTAGTATAATCCATAAGCCAAAAGACCCACTATATATGACACAGTATCAAATATGTTTACTATATAAAAACCAGAAAACATTGATGAGGCCATAGAAAATTTGGAGCATCAACTATAAGAAAATTAATTTGATCTTAAGAGGTGAAACAGAAATCATCCCATAATATATTCCCAAGAAGCAGTAACATATTCCCAAGAAAGTCAAGATAAGGGACAAACTATGTGTTATCCTGAATTTGTAATATCATGCATGTAAATGACACTTCCTCCTATCAGGAACTGTCTTTGAGTTTGCTTTTTTACTACAGGCACCAATCAGGTGTTGTATGTCCATAGGCAAGCTCTAACTTGGTCATACTTAGAATACTGATAAGTTCTTAGGTTAAGACAAAGAATGCCTGTTGTCAAGTTTATTGACCTTCCACCTCCAATTGTTATCTACTTTTGTTCAGTTCCTTCTGTTCTTACCACAGCTATTGGTCTACTCCTACATTACACTTTAGTGTAACTATCTCTTAGTTTTTTGATCCACTGCTTACCATAGCTATCTTTATTGAATTAAGTCCTGACTGGCATAGCTATAGTATTTCTTTAGTCTTTTAAACATTTACTGAGTGCTTCAATTCAGATTCTGCAAACATTTACGAAGCTCCTTGAGGCTCACTTGACTCTCACAGTTATTCCAAAGAAGCTATTTTTACCTCCATTTTATAGAGAAGCAAATATACTCAGAAGTTAAATAACTTGTCTGAGGTCACCGAAATCAAATCTAACTCTATCAACCAAGTCCTGTGCTCTTTCCGCTCATCTTTATTTCTCCCTATCAAACTACAAGACACTCTGCTAGTTAGAATTTAAGGCTTTACTCTACCTTCTGGAACCTGTTTTTCAAATCCTGCCTAAAAATCTATCATTTAGACTCAATGACACCACCTGTGTCAAACCTTGCTCTGCTAAGTTCTTCCATTCCCAGCACCTTTTTTAATATACCACTACTGCTATATAATAGCCATGGTGCCCTCAACAATTCAAGAAAAATTCTGCCTACAGAGTATCATTTGCGGGGGAAAAGAAAGAAGTCTTGAGAGGACACTGTGGTCCTGTTTCAGCCTATTGTCTTCCTCTTTACAGACTACATATCCTGTAGCAACATCAATGTACTCTAATTAACTGCTTAATAGATTTATGCAATGGACTATATAAACGACGAAGAAGAAGACAGTGACCTGCCTGAGGCAACAATGACAACTGGACATCCCTAGAGCCTCAAAGTAAATGAATATCTGCCATACTGATTATTTTTGTGGGGAACCTTAACACTTAAATCTGACCACAAAAAGAAGTTAATGAAGTTGATGCTAAAAGCTATCTGAGCACATGTGAAAATTAAACCAGGATACACTTTTCCTGCCATGTTTATTCAAAACTGAAAAATTTACAACTCAAGTCAATCACTTTTGATTTTCCAATAGCAAAATTAGCAAAGTAGCTCCTTATCTTGTAAGCAAATCATTCTCCACTATAGATACTAAGTTTGTGAAAGTAACAAAATATGACTGTTTATTTCTTAGTTTCCCAGGGAGGCACTATAAGTAATGCTTAAGAGCAAAAACTTGCTGTGATCTTGAACCTTTCATTTTGTTTCATCTGAAAAATAGGTACAGATGTACCTACCTCACAGGACTGTTGAAAGAAATGAGATCATAAAGTTCTTAGCACGTTTTTTACATAGTAAGCATTTTTACAATATTACCTATTATATCCTTAACTACTGTTTCCTCACTTACAATATTAAAATTCCTACCATATAGGATTGCTATGAGAATTAAGCACATTGCTTGGTGAATAATAGGTTCTTATGAAAGCCCATCATTCCTGCCCCTTTACGGAACTATATAAAGCCATGGTTGTCGAGAAAACACCAGCTTTTCCAGAATTGTGTATTTCCTTTTGGGGGAAGGGGTATGGACAAGAGAATGGAAAGAAAAAGGTAGTTTTATTGTTATGTAATATAGGCAGTCATGAAATTACATAATTAAATCATGACTCCAATAATCTGAGGTCATGATTTATAAGCATCAAGGTACAAGGTTAAACTTAGTTAAAAGACATTCAGGGACTAGTACATTGTCTAAAGTAAAACAGAACAACTTAGTGGTAACTAAAAATACACACAAGAAATTTAAACATTAATTAGTGAGACATTTTAGAAGTGACTTTGAAAATAGTCTCATTATTTCACTGTCTTATGAAACCAAAACAACATTTTGAACTGGAGTTTAAAACATGAATAAACAGGAAATCTCTGTTGTGATGCTTTATTCTGCTTAAAATTTTGCATTCTTCTGAAATACATGTGTACTAAATATAAGGAAATAAGCATTCCTTACCTGTTGTGTTCCATCTGCACTTACAATAGGGGCAGACAGAAGAGAAATATCACTACTTAGAATTTGAGATGTATCCAGTAGTGGTGGATGTTCTGCCATTATCAGTAAGAACTTAATATACCGGATAACTCTCCAACTCTGAAAAACAAAAATATATTGCCACTTATGTGTATATTCTTAAAAATATATAAAAATATAATACATTCGAGATTCATCTCACTCTTTAACCTAAAGATATACTCTTGTCAAAGGAAATTTTATAATATTCTGCTGAATATTTTTTCTGTTAACAGATCATTTAAAGAAATATATTTTACAACTAACCGTCAATGTAGACAATAAGACATAATAAAGCCAATATATCAGTAGCTTCTATTTAAATTCCATGTCTCTCTAACTCTTTTATCTCTATACAATATTTTATTTAATTTAACCACCACTACGTTAGCTAAACATTGGGAAAGGTATTTAAATGCAATGAATGAGTAAGGCAACTCTACCACTGACTTTTTTCCTATAAGCAGAGGTGATTACGAAGACCCAACTCTTCCTCATCATACTATCAGTCTATAGGAACTACGTAAGAATTATGATTTTTCACTAATTCTTCAGACATAACAAAATGGTAGAAAAGTTTGCTCAGGATTAAAATATGAACCTTCAAGTTTTAAGTTTTATGACACTGGCCTGATATTGTGGTTTATTATTCTTTTCTAAGTGACACCTACTTTATGGACCAAATCATTTCAATGTTAAAAGCACGTACTTCCAGAAATCTTAAATTGTAAACAGAGTATCATTTATATAAAAGTAAAGGACTTGACGTAAGCAACAATAATCTATGATATACATCAACCAACAAAATATCATCAAATTATATATCGAGATGAGCACAACTGGGCTCAATCACAAATTTTACACAATCTATATTGAAAGGCAAAATAACAAATATTTTTAGATGCTTGCGGCATTTTACAATTCAGTAGTGTTAAAATGTTTGACTTTTCTAAGACATTAAATTCCTGTTATTTATTTTAGAATCTTAAATCTTTGCGGAAACTCTCATAGAAGTTGATTTAACTGCAAAACAATTTCCTATTTGGATATATAAAAAGTGCTATAAAATTTCAAAAACATTCCATGCAGGTATCTACTTCAAGATGTTTGTTATACACAAGACAACAGTATGAAACACTGTTATTTAACTAGCTCATAAAAATGTAAGCATTTAAATATAACATATATAAATATTTATATTATAAATACTATATACGTATATAGTGTTATAAATATATAAAGGGGAAAATGTAACTTCTGGCTTAATCTGTACTGCTATATTTCTTAAAGTTCAATAAAATCACAGAGTACTTTAAATCATGTCAAGTAATTTCACTCTGTGGAATATACACAGAATTATAAAATGAGAAGGAGTCAATGTACTGTTTTTCTTCTTACATGTCACATAATTTAGTTCAAAAAGAAACATTTTAGGGAAGCTAACTCACGATTAACCAGGGTAAGTTTATAAGTAATTCATTTTTTTTTGTAAAGTAATTTAAAAAAAACAACACAGTAATTTTTTGTCATTTTATTCTATTTGTAATATTTAATACATATTTAACTGAAATGCAAACCACCATTATTACCTAAATTTTAGAACATAATGCTGAAGATACAAGCGTAGTCTGGTTTCAAGGGGTGGACTGGAAGCTTTACAAATTTTTTCTGAACCTCCAGTTAATTCCAAGAACAGTGCTATTATATATCAGACCTGAAGTCAGATAATATGTTTTAATATTATCATTCCACTTAAGTGTTATCTCTAATTTTATTCTTTGCAAAGCTATAACACATCAAGTTTCATTTATGAATTAATTTCTTGTAAGGCCGTATTCACCACAACATATGCAAAGTAGCTGTTTTATTTCAGATTGCAAATCGTAAACTTCGGTTGGGCAACTGAAATGTTGCATTTAGAAACCTAGAAATTCCCTTCATTCCTGCATAGGAAACAGTCAGCTTCTTCTATCAACTTCTTCTAATTTTGCTACTACTCACTAACCTTGTGACCACAAATACCTACTTGTTTGAAGTTATGCATCTATTTTTGTTTTTGTGGTAATGTAATGTTTGATATATGCAAAAAAAGGAGAGAAGTGATTTCTTGCATTTGCTAATTTCAGTGAAATAATATTGCCCCATGCCCCATTTCAAGCTATCATGATTTAAAAATTGACCTGAAAATTCCTGAATGTTAACAATTAACTTTTGTACACAAGATGGCTCCAGCATCTCACTGTTTATGTCTATATATCAATATTTAACTATCTTTGTAGTAATAATAAAATATTAACATTTTGAGAATTTGGGTAAAGAAAAGTTGAATATCTTTGTATTATTCTTGCAACTTTTCTGTAAATCTGAAATTTTAATTAATGTTAAGTAAAACAATATTTTAAAAATATTAATGCCAGGTAGATTGATCTAAAAATAAAGGTAAAACAAGAAAAGCTTCTAAAAGATAGCATAAAAAAACAACTTCATAATCATGGAACAAAGAAAGATTTTAAAGAGTATAAATTATATTTCTTAAGTCATAAAGAAAAAGAATGATATATTGAACTTCATTAAAACTAAAAACTACTATTTATGAATAAATATCTTTAAGAATTCCAGTCAGTGGCAGAGTAGATAAATGCTGTGTTCACTTCCTGTAAGACATCAAATTACAACTAAACTACAGAACCGCCTGAAATCTAGCTGAACAGAAGTCCTATAACTAAGATATGTAGAAGCCATGTCGAGATTGGTAGGAAGGGTGGAGAGATGCTGAATGGGCGGCTTCACGCCCATATGTAGCAGTTAAAAACTGGGAGGGATATCTTGGCTGCAGAGGTTCTCCCAAAGGAGACAGGAGTCTCAGCCTCACATCAGGTTCCCAAGCCCAGGGTTCTAGTGCTGGAAAGAGAAGTCCCCATAACTTCTGGCTGTTAAAACCAGGGGAGGTGCTCGCTTCAGCAGCACATACGCTAAAATTGGAATGATACAGAGAAGATTAGCATGGCCCTTGTGCAGGAATGATATGCAAATTTGTGAAGCATTCCATATTTTTTAAAAAATAAAAAACAAACAAACAAATAATAAAACCAGCGGGGGTTTGGTCTGAGTGAGACAGAAGGTGGCTGAAGTTCCAGGGGTTCCTCTTCAAAGACCCACTCATGGAATTACGTGCTGGCCGACTCACTCACTCTGAGCTCCAGCACTGAGGCAGCAGCTAGAAAAACACTGGGGACATACAGGGAGGAAATGAATGGCTGGATTCAGGGCAAGGTGTGGAAGGGCAGCTTTCTCCCAGACAGAAGTGCTAGCATAAACCATTGTCCCTTTGCTGAACTCTCTCTCCACCTAGTGAACAGACAGAGGCCAAGCAGCATTCTAAGTCTCCATCCACCCGGCTAACGCCATATGCCCCACCCTGGTGATTCCCTGAGAGCCCACACCAACAACTTATAGGCCCACCCAAGCCACTTCCAGTGACTTTTCCATACAAATGGCCCATTTGGGATCATGTTGCAGACTTGTCTAAAATCTCTCAAAGGTTCACAAACCCAAATAAGCAGCATGTGGCTGAAGCATGCCCAATGCCTCTTGTTAAGCAGCCCAAACTAGGCATTAGTGGCTGCCAACCTCAGTTCCCAGCTTAGCATTTCCCAGGCACCTCCAAGACCAACACAAGTGGCAACCATCTGCAGATCACATTGTGTCTCCTATCAATGGGCTCCACAGCAGGGCACAGGCAGCGGCTATTCTTGGCCCGCAAGAGAACCCCTCCCAAGAGGCCCCAGAACCAATACACATGATGGCCAGCTTCAAATCACACCAGAGCACTGCCTAAGCACCTCCACAAATGACACATCCAAAGGGCAGACTCAGTAGGCCCCACAGACATGCTAAAGCGAATTCTGCTCAGCACCTGCACATCAGCTATTCAACCAGTCACCAGCCAGTCCTCACAACCAATCAACCCAAGGGTCAATCCCTCACACTGATGTACAAATAGCAATAAAGGCTCAACTAAAACAGGAGGGCACATTCAAACAACACAAGGAACACACCTGGAGCACCTAGCTCAGGTGACCAGGAAGACTGTGCCACTGTGCTCCACAGCACACCTACTACATAAGGCCACTCTACTAAGACCGGGAAACATAGAAGCTCTACCAAATACATAGGAACAAACATAGGGAGGCAGCCAAAATGGGAAGACAAAGAAATATGTCCCAAATGAAAGAACAGAACAAAGCTCCAGAACAAGAACTAAACAAAATGGAGAGACGCAATCTACCAGATGCAGAGTTCAAAACACTGATTGTAAGGATGCTCATTGATCTCAGTGAGAACTCTGATGAAGAGATAAGAAACACATAAATGGAGACGGAAAACATAAACAAGTGAAATAATACGATAACTGAAATGAAGAATACACTAAAGGGAATTAACAGGAAATAAGATGAAGCAGAGGATCAAATAAGCGATTTGGAAGATAAGGTAGCAGAAAACACCCAATTTGAACAGCGACAAGAAAAAAAAAGTCCAAAATAATGGGACAGTTTAAGAGGCCACTGGGACAACATCAAGCATGCTAACATTCACACCATAGGGATACCAGAAGGGAAGAGAGAACAAGGAACTGAAAACCTATTTGAAGAAATAATGACAGAATACTTCCCTAACCTGTAGGATGAAATAAACATACAAGCCTAGGAAGTGCAGAGAGTCCCAAACAAAATGAACCATGATCTCAAAGAGGTCCACACCAAGACACATCATAATTAAAATGACAAAGCTTAAAACAAAGAGAGAATCTTAAAAGCAGCAGCAGAATATCAGCTAGTTACCAACAAGAGAGAGCCCATTGAATGTCAGCTGATTTCTCAACAGAACCTTTGCAGGCCAGAGGCACAAAATAAGGGGCACAAAATAGTCAAAGTGCTGAAAAGCAAGGATGTACAACCCAGATTACTCTACCCAGCAATGCTATTATTTAGAATTGAAGGACCGATAAAGTTTCCCAAACAAGAAAAAGCTAACAAGAGTTCATCACCACCAAGCTAGTACCGCAGAAATGTTAGAAACTTCTTTAAAAAAAAAAAAAAAAGATAAAAAATATGAATTGAAAATGACAATAACTACGCATCTACCAACTATTAACTTTAAATATAAGTGGATTAAATGCTTCAATCAGAATACATAGGATGGCTGAATGGAGAAGAAAACAAGACCCTTACCTATACTGCCTACAAGAGACTCAACTCAGATCAAAGACATACATAGCCAGAAAGTAAAGAGATGGAAAAAGATATTTCATGAAAATGAAAATAAAACAAAAGGAAAAGAAAGAGAAAAAGGCTGGGATAGCAATAGTACACCAGACAAAACAGACTTTAAAACAAAGGCTATAAGAAGAAACAAAGAAGGACCCAGCAATTCCACTTCTGGGTATTTGTCCAAAGAAATCCAAAACATTTCTTCAAAGGGACATGTGCATCCATGTTAACTGTAGCATTATTTACAATAGCAAAGACATGGAGACAACCTGGGTGTCTATCAATAGAAGAATAGATAGAGAAGAGGTGGTACATATATATAATGGAATGTTACTCAGCCATAAGAATGAATGAAATCTTGCCATCTGTAACAAAATGGAAAGACCCAGAGGGTACTGTGCTGAGTGGAGCAAGCCAAACAGAGAAAGACAAATGTCTTATGATATGATTTACATGTGGAATCTAGAGAAAGGATAAACAAACAAAACAGAAACAGGCTTATTGAGAAAGCATTTTGATTGTGTGTGGGGGGGAGTGGGAATTGGGATACGCGAAGTCGGGGAGAGGATTAAGAGATACAAATTGGTAGTTACAAAATAGTCACAGGGATATACAGTATAGGGAATATAGTCAGTAGTATTGTAATAACTATGTATGGTGTCAGATGGCTATCAGTTTTATTGGGTGATCATTTGGTAAGTTATATACATGTCTAATCACTGTGTGTATATCAGAAACTAATATAGTTTTGTATGTCAACTGTAATTGAAAAATAAAGAAAATATTTTTTATTAAAAAATGAAAATAAATATCTTTAAGAGAATGCAAAGGCAAGTCAGACTGATACTTATAACAAACATAATTGAAAAAGACCACATATTTAACATATATACAGGCCTTCTACTATTGATTTAAAAATAGAAAGTGTCAAAGAAATTGAATATGCTCTTCACAAAAGTATAAGCTCAAGAGACCAATAAACATATAAAAAGATTCTCAAATTAACTAAGTACTAGGAAAAAGCAAATTAAAAACCATAATGAAATACCACCACACACTCAATTGGATAATAAAAATGAAAAAGACTGACAATATCAAGTATTAGTGACAGTACTGAGCAACTGGCACACTCATATGGCATGAAAACTCATAAAATCACTCCAGAAACCAATTTAACATTATCTATCAAAGCTGAACATATAAATATTCTATGACTCAGTTATGATCCAGCTATTAGACTCCTAGTATATACCAAAAAGAAATGCATGCACATGTGTACCAAAAGATAAGTCCATGAAGGTACACAGCAGCATTATTCTTTAATGGGCCCAAACTGTAAACACTCTACATGTCCCTCCACAGTAAATGGTAAAGTGTACCTGATTCATCCAATTGGACTACTATATAGCAATGAAAATTAATACAGGGAACAGCACAAATAAATTTTAAAAATAAACTGTGACTCAGACATAGAATACATACTACGCAACTTTATTTACAGAAAGTTCAAAAACTGATAAACCAATCTATGATATTAAAAGTCAGGATAGCAACTGCCTTTTGAGAAGAAGAGAGAATGGGGACTGGAAGGAGCATGAAAGTAGTTTCTGGGGTGCTGGTATTGTCCTATGTCTAGATTTGGGAGGCTGTTATGCAATAACTGCCAATGCATTGTTCTATGAGCTGTACACTATGTACCTTGGTGTGTATAATTCATAAAACTATTTTTGCAAGTTAAAATGACCACTTAATCATCTCAACTGATCCAGGAAAAGCATTTGACAAGATTCAATCTCCTTTCATAATAAAAACAGTCAATAAACTAGGAATAGAAGGGCCCTACCTCAACATAAAGCCCACAGCTAACATCATACTCAATGATGAAAAACCGAAAGCTTTTCTTCTAAAATTCAGAGCAATGCAAGGATGGCCCCGTCTCACCACATCCATTCATAATATTGGACATAGTATTGGAAGTCCCAGCCAGAGCAATTAGGCCCCAAAAAGAAATAAGAGACATCGAAATTGGAAATGAAGATGTAAAACTATCTTTGTTCACAGACGACGTAACCTTATATTTGGAAAGACCTAAATTAAAAAAAAAAAAAAAATTCAGTAAAAAAACAAGATACAAAACCAGCATTTAACAATCAGTTGCATTTCTATACACTAACCGAATAATCTGAAAAGAAAATTAAAAAAACAATTCTATCTGTAATTACAAAAAAAAGAGTACAATATTTAGGAATAAATCTAATCAAAGAGGTGAAAGATTTGTATGCTGAAAACTACAACGTATTGCTAAAAGAAAGAAGACATTCTAAAAAGATATCCTATGTTTACAGATTGGAAAACTTAATATTATGATGATGTCCGTACTACTCTAAGCAATCTACAAAGTCAATGCAATCTGTCAAAAATCTAAATAGCATTTCTTGCAGAAAAAAAAAATTCATTCTAAAATTCATCTGGAATCTCAAGGGATCCTGAACAGCCCGAACCATTTTGAAAAAGAACGAAGTTGGGTGACTCAAACTTCCTGATTTCAAAACATATTACAAAGCCACAGTAATCAACACAGTGAGTGGTACTGGAATAAAGACAAATACGCCAACAGAAGAGAATAGAGAGGCCAGAAATGAACTCTCACGTATATGGTCAAATGACCTTCAACAAGAGTTCCAAAACCACTCAATGGGAAAAGGACAGTCTCTTCAACAAATGCGTGATATTCACCCGCAAAAGAAAGTAGTCTGACCCTTATCTTACAACATATATAAAAATTAAAATAGATTAAAGATCTAATTGTATGACCCAAAACTATAAAACTCCAAGAAAACAAGGAGAAAGCTTGCTAATAATTTCTTAGATATGACACTGAAAGCAAAAGCCACAAAAGCAAAAATAGACAACTGGGATTACATCAAACTTGAAAACTTTTATGCATCAGAGGACACATTCAACAGAGTGAAAAGGTAACCTACGGAACAGGAGAAAAATAGTTGCAAGACTTTGCTCCTGCTGTTACAAAATACCATAGACTGGGTGGCTTAAACAACAGATATTTCTCATAGTTCTTGATTTGGGTGCCAGCATCGTCAGGTTTTTGGTGAGGGTTCTCTTCCTGGCTTGCTAAGAGCCACGTTCTTGTTCTATCTTCACATGACCTTCTTGCTCTTCTTCACATGAAGCAGCTTTGGTCTCTTCCTTTTCTTCGATTATAAGGGCACTAACCCCATCATGTAGGCTTCACTTTCATGACCTCATCTATACCTAATTGCATCCCAAAGGTCACTCCTCTTAAAACTATCACATTAGAGGTTAGGGCTTCAACATATCAATTTTGGAAGAACATATTCAGACCATACATTATTCCTTTAGCCCCTCAAAATTCATGTCCTTCTTGCATGCAAAATACCTTCATTCCAGGCCAACAAGTCTTAACTCATTTAAACATAAACTCTGAAGTCTGAAGTCTCATCTAAATCAGATTTGAATAAGTACAATTCATCCTGGGGCAAAATTCCTCTCCAGCCATGAATCTGTGAAATCAGCTAAGTTACTTGCTTCCAAAATACAATGGTGGGATAGACATTCCCATTCCAAAACTAGAAATCAGAAGGAAGAAAGGGTGACAGGTACCAAACAAGTTCAAAACCTAGCAGGGAAATACCATTAGACCTTAAGGCTCAATAATAATCTCTTTGGTTCCACGCTCTGCCCTTTGGACCCAATGGGGTGTGGAATCACCACCAGAGACATTCCTTCAGCTTGATGGAGACCACTAAAATGGCTTTGTTGGGCAGAGGTCCAATCCTCTGAACCTTAGGTGCAGGTAGCCCTCTCCTCAAGCCTGTGTACTCTGACCTGTGGTGGCAGTGGCAGCCCTGATGACCTCTGAATCAGCTGTTGGGTCCTTCTTCCTTTTTCTTGAAGGATAATAGAGGTTCGTAGCCAGGCTTCATTCCCTTCCATTTTCTCTTTTTCCTTTAGTCCCAGCTGGCAATGTTTTTGCCAGTATAATTCCATCTCTCTTCTTGGCTTCTGCTGAGATGCTGATTAGGTCCATGGCTCACACCCACACTAATATCCTTATCAAACAGTTGGTCAGCCACACTCTTGGTGTTCTCTTCCAAACATGCATCCTCATTTTTTGCAATATGGATAAGCTGAGAATTTTCCGAATCCTTAAGTTCTGGTTCCTTTTTAGTTAACAAATCCTTCTTCAATTCATATCTCCCCTCTCACATTTTACTGTAAGTGGCCAGAAAGAACCAAGCTACTATTCAACATTTTGCTTAGAAACATCCTCAGCTAAATATCCAGTTTTACCACTCACAAGTTCTACCTTCCACCAAACACTAGAACATGAATACAACTCGGTCAAGTTCTGTCCCTTCATATTAAGGATCACCTTTTCTCTATTATCCAATAACAATGTTTCTCATTCCCATCTGAAACTTCATCAGAATGGCCTTTAGTTTTAAATCCATATTTCTACAAACATTCTGTTAATGATTATTTACATATTCTCTAAGAGAGATGTTTTCTCTCCAGCTCTTTTCTTTCTTAGCTCTCACCAGTCACCAGTTCCTTAACAGCAATCTTTGCTTTTTCTAGCATGCACATCAAAACTTTTCCAACCTCCACCCATTTCCCAGTTCTAAAGCTGCTTCCATTCCACACTTTTACACATTTGTTATAGCAGCACTCTACATATCAGTACCAATTACAGTCTTAGCTTGGGCTGCTGGAAAAAAATATCACAGACTGGGTGGCTAAAAGAGCAGACATTTATTTCTCACAGTTTTGGAGTCTGGGAAGTCCAATATCTGGGTGCCAGTATTATCAGTTCTTGGTGAGGGCTCTCTTTTTGGCCTGCAGATGGCTATCTTCTTGTTTTACCTTCACAAAGCCAAGAGAAAGCTCTGCTCTCTTCCTCTTCTAACAAGGGCGTTAATCCACATGGGGGCTCCAACCTCACAAACGCTTCCAAACAGAAATCCCTCCCAAAGGCCCTACCTCCAAATACAATCACATTGGGGGTTAGGGTTTCAACATATGAATTTGGGGTGGGGGGAGGGGGCAGCTCAGTCTATGACTCTATCAAGTTTAGAAAGAGTACTGTTTTCTCAGTCATTGCTATAATGCTGAACCTATATGAGTTTTCTTACTCATATAGTTTGCCAGTTTTTCTTCCTTAACCTCACTCATATCCATCCATTCTATCTAAATTTCTTCTATTCTAAGTATGCTGCTGTTATAATGACAATGGCCTAGATAGACCTAGAATCTAAGGTAGTTAGCTCATGATAATGGGCTTGGCCTGGGGTTTGAAACTTCAGCTCTACTTGTTTAAAAAATATGTTAGAAAATACAAAGCAGGATCCTCTTTGGATGACAGCCAAAGCATAATTGAAGGACCTATAGGAAAAGTATGTACATTTAGAATGAGAAATCCAATGTATTTTTTGGTCTTCTGATTTGCCTAAATCAATGAAACTAAAAAATATAGGACTCCATATCTGAAATCATAAAATTATTATATACTCCAAAAAGTTTTAGTAGCACACTTAAAACTAAAATTCAAGAATACCTGAAAATATACATATGAAAAAACATTAAGTAAAAATATTAAAATCTCAGTAGCAATTGCATTAAGATGGTAGAATTACGTAACAATTTTTTTTCTATTTCCTATTTTTTTTTTGTAATGTGGATAGTTATACCATTTTCATTAAAATTTTGATTTAAAAGTGGTCAGTCTTGAAGAGGCCCAGGCAACTACAGAATCACATTTGGCTTATCAACCATCTAAATACCTTTTCAGAGAAATTTCAATAAATTTTGCTTGAATTTGGACCTAATTCAAATGACTAATTTCATCTTACAAACTAATATCCTAAATTGCATTTTTCCAATTTAAACCGCTATCATTTTTTTAACTTTTGGATTTCCTAGCTTCTAAATTTGACATTAGATTTTTTTTTTTTTTTAAAGGCACTTGAAATAACCTGTAGTATAATTTCCTCAGATGTCACAGGAACCAATCTGCGAAATCATCCTATTATTTCTTATCAGAAACCTAAACCAAATACTTTACAGATTTAATAATAAAATTATATTAGATCATTTTTCTCTAGACTAATGCATTCCTGCAATTATCCTGTTTGATCTTAACTGTACTCCAGAAACTTGACTGTTAAAATATATGCAATTAAATGCATTATTTTAGTTCATCTTAAACTTTCATTAGGATATTAAAGGACGATTGTGCTTTTTTTTTAATTTATAGAAGAAATTTGTACTTGTACAGAGAGTAAAACAGGAAAAGGATAGTAAGGATAGTGCTATCAATTTTAAATGACTGATAATACAGGAAAAAATACAACTCTTGATTATTCAAAAGACTTATGATTCATAATTCAGGCTTCTTGTTCTTTCCTCATTTCTATTTCTTTGGTCATTGGAAGTATAAAAAGAATACTTGTACAAGATTTAGTACAAAAAAAAAGTGCAACTAAGAGTATTACAATAAAAAAAAAAAGAAGCGGTCCTCCAGTATTGCATTTAGAGTCAGAAATACTTGGGAAATATTTTCCCATAAAATCATTTGACTAGAAAAATCTCAAGTAGCCAATTACTACAGTAAATAAATGCAGTATGAATGTATTGAAATATAGTCTTCTATACTTACCCATTACTGTTAAGATACTAAAATTTTATAACCACCTACAATTATTTTGTCTAAGTGCATATCTGAGCACATTTCTCTTGCACAAAAACTTAAAAAGGAGTCATGTAAGAAATTTTTATTTTATCATGAAAAGTTTCAAATCTATGAGAAAGCTGAAATAATAAACAGTGTATACCATACACTTGCCATTTAAATTCTAAAATTAACATTTCCTTTATCACATGCATTCCTCTATCCATCTTATAAAAAACTGCATTTCAAAGTTGCAGACAATATAAACTGTCTGCAAAGTTCCTACTTCAGTATAAACACTTTAGGTCATCTCTCATTAACTATTATTAAATATTTATTATCTTTTTTGAAGGCAAAATTCATATGTGATTAAATGCACAAATCTTAAGTATGCCATCATGTGAGATTTCTTGAAACGAGTTCTACCATTACCAGTATCTAAGTATTTAAACTCTCACTGTTGCTCTAAGACTGTGGTTTTCAAATGTTGGCATGTATCAGAATCACTCTAGGGCTTATAAAAACAGATTGTTGGACTCCACATCTAGAGCTTCTAATTCAACAATTATGGGGTAGGGCCCAATAACACATTTCTAATAAGTTGCCAAGTTAAGATGATGCTGGCTAATACCATGAACATACAGATGTAAAACTAACTTGTACCTAAGTATTAAGTGATAATGAAGATGTCGAGTTGATAACAGTGTAAGGTATACTTCATTCTTGAAGGCCCCATCCTAGATGTGAATACGTTCTTGTTCAACTAGAAATAGATAAAAATAGTTTCCTTAAGGAGAAAAAAAAGTTTGTAAAATAATCAAGTTTAATGAGGCCTTATGATATTGCCTTTGGATATTTCAACCAAATAAATTGAGCCAAATCAACTTCCTCTTAGATTGAAACTGCTATTTCCTACAGGGTAAAAAAAAAAAAAAAAAAAGGAACTTTCAAATGTTATTGGGATATTAAACAAACATGTATAAACACATACAACATGGCGACTGTTCTAAATTTTAAAAATAGCTTTGAGATATAATTAACATATAACAAATGACATTTAAAGTGCACATACTTGATAAATTTTGACACATGCATACACTCATGAAATCATTACTATAATCAAGATAATGAACCTACCTATCATTCCCCCCCAAATTTTCCTATTTATAATCCTAGCCTTTGCATTTTTATAACTAATGATGTTCCACATGTTTTCATGGACTTATTTGCCACTCTATAGCTTTTTAGTTAAGTATCTGTTCAATATTTTGGCCCTTTTTGTTACAGGGTTGTTTTGTTTTCTTATTACTCAGTTTTGATAGTGCTTTATATATTCTGGATACCAGTTCTCTGTCAAGTTAAGTGGTTTACAAAGATTATCTCAGATGTGATTCCATAGTGCAGCAGTTAGCACGTCTGCTTTACATGCAGAAGGTCCTGGGTTCACATCCCAGTGGAGCCACGGTCCATGGGCCATGCCACCCTGAACAAGTCCAATGTCTGATCTTGGAAGCTAAGCAGGATTGGGCCTGGTTAGTACTTGGATGGGGGACTACCTAGGAAGTCCAGGTGCTGTAGGCATTTAAAAAAAAAAAAAAAAAGAGATTTTCTCTTAGTCTGTGGCCTGTATTTGCATTCTCTCACCAATGTTCTTTGTGAAATAGAAGTTTTAATTATGATGAAGTCCAACTTATCAATTTGTTATTTTATGGTGTTTTGGTACTATCTAAAGAGATCTTTGTCTAGTCCAAGGTCACAAAAATTTTCTGTTTTCTACATAAAATTGTATAGTTTTAGGTTTTACATTCTACTTGTTCTATCAATTTTTGAGAGAGGGGTATTGGAGTCTCTGCTAAAATTGCATATTTTTTTTTTGCAGTTCCATCATGTAATCTGAACCTTTCATTACATGCATGAAAATTTAGGACTATGTTCCCTTGATGAATTAATTCCTTTATTACCATAAAATGTCTCTCTTTATCTTTAGCAATAGTCTGTACTTAAATCAAACTTCTGATCTAATATAGTCACTCCAGCTTTTTTGGGGGATAGTGTTAGCATAGTGTAACTTTTCCAATCTTGTAACATATGTTTTTATATTTAAAGTGGGCTTCTTACAGATGTGGTATACTTGGGTCTTGATTTAAAAACAAAAATCTAATCCAATGATCTCTGCCTTTAATTATAGTGTTTAGACCATCAGTATGTAACATGATTATTGATAGTGTTTAGACCATCAGTATGTAACGTGATTATTGATATGATCTCTGCCTTTATAGTGTTTAGACCATCAGTATGTAACGTGATTATTGATATGGTTGGGTTTAACTCTACCATTCTACTATTTGTTTTCTATTTGTCCCATGTATTCTGCATTCCCTTTTTCTTCTTTTTCTGTTTTGTTCTGGATTATTCCTTATGATATCATTTTACTTCCCTTGTTGCTTACAAACTATAATTCTGTTTTGTTACTTTAGAGGCTGCTTTAGGGTTTATAATACGCATCTTTAACTTAACATACTTTAACTGTTCACAGTCTAACATCACCATATAAACAGTATAAGTTTAACTTACACTACTTCAGGTGTAAGTATAAGGACCTTATAATACACCTGCAATTTCTCTCCTTCCTTGTGCTATTATATTTTACTTTTACATGTTATAAACTCTACACTCATTATTTTTACGTAAAAGTCAACTGTCTTTTAAAGATATTAAACTCTTATTTACCCATGCCATCACCGTTTTCAATGCTCCTCATTCTTTTCTGTAGGTCTAGGTATACATATGGTTTAATTTTCCTTCTGCTTGAAGGACTCCATTTAACATGCCTATTAGTAAAGGACCAAAGGTAATGAATTCTTTCAGCTTTTGTATGTTTGAAGAGTCTTCATTTTGCCTTTGTTTTTTGAAAGATACTTTTGCTGGGTAAAGAATCCTAGGTTGACAGTTTGTTTTAAAGATACTGCTCCATTATTGTCTAGATTATATATTGTTCCTGATGAGAAATGTTACCTTTACCTTTGTTCTGTTTTTCTTTGGTTGCTTTTAAGGTTGTTTTCCTTTTTATCACTAATTTTAAGCAATTTGATTATGATGTTCCTTGGTGCCATTTTTATTCATCTTTCCTACGCTTAACGTTTCTCGGTTTATAGTTTTTAACAAATTTGGAAAAAATTGGCCATTATTTCTTCAAATATTTTTTCGGTTCATCTTTTTAAACAATTCTCTTTTCTCTGTTTCATTGTGGATAGTTTCTATTGCTATGTCTTCATGTCCACTAATCCTTTCTTCAGCAATGTCTAACATGCCATTAACCTCATCCAATGTGTTTTGACACTGTAATTTTGACTGTAATTACAGTCATCATTGTTTAAAAGTTCTTGACCATTTAATTCATCACATTAGCATCTAGGTTCACAACAGAAGGATTTGAATTCCTACTGGTTACTATAACTTCTCCATATTTAACATTTTTCCTTCATTAACTCCTTCCAAATAGAGAATTTTATCATAAGAAAACCAAGAAACATTTCTGTATTTTCCATGAGAAAAAAAGATTTGTCTGTAGAACTCAGTAGTTAATGTTCTCATTTCCGAGGTAATCGAATTCTTTGTTTATAAATCTACAACTATGCCTGGGTTAAAAACTGCCTAAACATGCTCATATTCCGTCATCGTAGTTTTAAAAAAATCTTCCTATTTACTTTGTCTTCATCTTAAGCTGCTGACGTTTCTCCTGAAATGTACCAATAACTTTCTTAAAATATTAGGTTCTAATATTAAAAGAGGGGACCAAAATATCCAGGTATATGGATATACTAATATCCAGGTATATGTTTTATACTTGAAGAAGAAAATCACTTTGATATCAGAAATTCAGAAAATAAAGTACACTAGAATTGTCTTGGAGGGCAGGTATGGTTATAAAGGTTGAGAATCACTAGTCTGTAATTCTCACTTCTTTAACTCACTATAACATAGCTTTAGACACAATACTATACTGAAATTGCTATTTTAAAAAGCACCAATGACTTCAGACACCAATTGGGAAGCTTCTTCTGCAAGTAAAAGGAAGGGTTATTAAAAATTACCCAGAGAAAAGAGACATAAATCAAGGCTGTCCAACTAGCAGGTACAGTTCTAACAAGGGCTAATCATAATCACCAATATAAACCCTCTCGTGTTTTATTATTTTTGTAACATCACAAAAGTTATATGTTTTATACAGTACTTAAAAACATACAGACAGACATCATTTTTAACTCTGCCTCCTGCCTCCAAATCTAACTTCCACTTCTACAGCTACCCAAGTAAGTACAACTTCTCTGTACTTACTTGGTATATGAGATATTCTGACAGTGGTTGTTACATAAATGAAATCATAAGTACTGGCAAAATGTCTTGCTTTTTCATGTAAAATATCTTAAGATTTTCCTAAAGAAGCACATTTGTATCTACTTCATTCTTTTTCATGGCTGCCTAATATTATACTGTAAAAGCTTCCATTTTTCTTCATACATTAACTCCTCTGCAAGGAATAACCACGCAACACTCTCTATGAACCTATCATAGTATTTCTGTATTATGGACATATAGAAATGAAACTTCTGGTTCAGAAGTATGCACTTCTAAAAATTAAAGATACTGCCAAAATTTTCTCCTAAAAAGATGAAGCTAATTATACACACTTCAATAGTTTGAGTGCCTACTTTCCATTTTGACACTTACTAATGTAAAGTTATCCAAATTCTGCCAATTTTATCAGTAAAGATTTTTTAAAAATCAAAGCTTATTGATGTTTTAATTGTAACTTCTGAGATTACTGGTGTGGTTGAGTATCTCTTCAATATTTTATTGGCTGGATTTCTACTTTTATAAATTTGTTGCTTACATTTTTTCTCATTTTCCACCAGGCTGTCTTTTCAACACTGATTTGTAGGCACACTTTGTATACTTTGAATATTAACTTTGTCTATTACATGTCAAATAGTTAATCCCAATCTATTGCTTGCTTTTTTTCATGACACCTAAGTTTGCTGTCTCACCTGAAAAGGCTTTCTCTGACCCACACATATCAGCCAATTCTAAGGCCAGATCCCCTCTCTAAAGTGAAGAAACTAAGATTCACGGAGGTAAAGTAACACGCTCATATTTACATACAGCCAATAAGGGGAAAAAATCAACAAATAAACCTATATACATCTAACGTAAAATATATGCTCTTTATACTACAAAGTTGAAAAGTGGTGGGAAATGGATATAGTCACAGGATATCAACAGAGTATAGACTCTGAAATAGAGACTGAAGACATAATTGATGCAGCTGAAATTGTCATGTGATTTTAATTTCTAAAATTAAGCGATGATTTGAATAAATTCATATTTTTTAAAATATTTGCCTGGAAGCAGTCTGCAAAATGGATTAGAAAGACAGTTACGCCTATAATTGTATTAGTCATATAAATAAAATTGTTAAAAAACAAATAAAATTGTTAGCATACTATGAAACTTGAGGCATAACAGTTTACCTACTAATAAAACAAATAAAATTGTTAGCATACTATGAAACTTGAGGAATAACAGTTTACCTACTAATCTGAAGTATCGGAAATAGCTGGTCCTAACACTTATGAAAGAAACAAAAAAGGTACTTCATAAACTATTAACTAAAATGTGAGAAAAAAACCACATATTGCAAATGAAAATATTACATGGAAAAAAATCAAGTCTTAACAAAACTATAATTGAGAATGGCAAACAAAAAAATCTAGAAAATGTAAACATTGAAATCAGTGATTATAAATTATGTTTTCACTTTTCTTTTTATTTAAGCAAATATTAAGAAAAATTGATTTTGAAATAGATGAAATTACTTACTGAAGTTAAATCTCAAAAGTAGTTGTTATATATGACACCTATTTCTGCAAAAGAAAAATCTTAACTGTGCTTTAAAATGTACTTAAGTAACTGCTTAGACTGCTCCCCACCCCCCTCAAACAAGCAGGAAGATTCCATGCCCCACTGGGGAGTTAGATAACGAAGAAATCACCTAAATTTTAAAAATTATCCTGGTCAAATATATCTTAACATGTGACTTCTGAAGAAGAAAACAGAAAACAGTACCTTTCAGACATTTCTAATAGAGGCTGATTAACACAATTTATCAAATTTAGATAACTTTTACACCAAGGTTTATTTCAAAGTGTACATATCATTCTTATTTTGTATTTCTAACAACTAGAACATAAGAGATCTCAAGAAGTGAGGGAGGAAGGTAGACATGGAAGTCAATCAGAAGTAATAGTTTCATCTGTAAAACGAGAGTGCTACCACATATCTGGCAGGTCTGTTTAAGATTTAAGGAATAACCAGAGCCTAAAACTACAGGGCCCAAAATCCAGTCAGAGTTCAATGAATGGATCTTATTACTATAGATACAGAAATAGTTTCTACTTGAAAAAAGAAAACCATAAGGAATTCACTTTTGCATATTTTTAACCCCATTTTGGAAAGAATACCTGAAGCTGCTTGGAATTGATTAGTATTGCTAGCAAAAAGAACAGAGGCATTGGATAGGGACTACACTGAAAGGTTAATAAGAATGAAAGAAAGCTCCTATATGCATTCTCTATGCCAAGAAAGCAGTCAAAACTTCTGAGTAAACCAAATGTTTATTGCAAGCATATTTACATAACTTTGGAGGATACAACTTGAATTCATGATTTCTGGTCTTACTACAAAAAGGCAGCGTTGCTTTCAACAAATCAACATAAGCAGTATTAATATAAGCACTTATATGGTACTTTAATGTTTTCAAATTTTCCAACATTTCTTTTGGTGCTCAAAATATATTTGTGGAGAAACAGGATAGATGTTATTCTCCATTTTAAGGATTTGGAACCTAAGACTGAAAACACCAACCTGAGATCATATGACTAATACAAGTGAAGTTAGAACTAACAGTCAAGGTATTTTATCTATCTAGGAAATGGAAACAGCTAGAATAATGAAGCTGTTTCAAGCACTGACAAAAGGGTGGGGGGTAAGGACAATGAATTGTAAATTAAAAAAAAAAAAGTTTTATTAGGTAGCAACTTATGAAGGCTAACATTTAGTTCAAAAGGTTTGTACTGCCTTAAAACTTAAGACAGTATATACGTTTGCAAAGTATGGAAAATGCTAGTATAAATAAAAATATAGTTAACTTAAGTTTTGGGGTTTTAATTGGTTTTATGCTTTTAAACGGGAAAAAAAAAATACTGATTTCACCCAAGCAGCTCTCCATCCTACACATCTTTACTTTTTCCAGCACCTAATACTATCCCTGATACACAGAATGTATTTACTAATGCCTGCTGAATGAAGGAATGTTCTTATGCTATATTCTTGCTTTCCGGATAACATAAAATAGAGTAACCCTAACTGACTGATTCATACAACCATAACCAGAGACACCACTATTCACCTGATAATGGTACATGAAACACAATGTGCTGAAGAGAACTGCCTTAGAAATATACATTTATAAATACAGAAATTTTGAAGAGATATTTTATATAAATCAATTTTCAGAATAACTGATACTTGCCCTTTAAATCATCGAAACTTATCTTTAAACAATCTTAATGGAAATATTTTAAGAGAGATTTCTAGGTCTTTTTTCTCTACTTTAATCTGCACACAATATCATCTTTTCTTGATGACTCAAGCTTATCACTGTAAATATCAATAATTAAACTGTTCTGTATAAACAGTGACTCCTTGGAGTTATTGAGGGATGTCCAATTGTTTTGTCTCTTTACTTACCCATCCTAGAAAACTTTTAAAAACCAGGTTTCCTACTGTCTGCTCCCCTGTTGTTACTTACAGGCCACCAGTACCCTAGAGCTAAGGTTTCTAAAATGCCAGTTGTAATTTAAAATATGTAAAGCCAGAACAGACAGTTGATAATCATATACAAATTCTAAATCCAGCTTCGGTGTAGTGATTTTCACTGCTCTACGGCCTGGCTCAAAAGCTTTTCTTCTTTCACTTCCTAGTTCTGAGACCTAGCCTGGGCTGTTGCTACAAGTGTGGCCACAAAATAACAATTACAATATTATTTACTTCTACATGTTATTTTTACTATAACATAGAGAAAAATATAAGTGACAGTCATAACAAAACACATCAACCATGTACAAAAATGATATAAGGAGCCTCACATTATGTGCTATATGGTCAATTACCTAGCCAATTATTAGACAGTAGTCAAACTAGGCCCAGTGGCCAAATCCTGCCCAAAGCTGGCCTATTTGTTTGGCCCTTGAACCAAGAATGCTTTTTATATTTTTAAAAGATTGAAAAAAATTAAAAAATTAAAAATTAAATTCAACAGAGACTCTCAGCGGCCCATGAGGCCTACAATATTTACTATCTGGCACAATACAGAAAAAGTCTGCCAAGCCCTGATCTAAGCTATAATAAACAAACACATATAAAACATGTAAGCAATCCTTTATAAAGCTTAAGCTATGAATATGTCAAAGTAGATATATAGTTCTTTCAATGATGGGTTCATAATGATACAGCCAACCTATCTTGTTCAGCCCTGCCTATTTCTCTCTTGACTGTGCCCCTAAAGCTTAGCCAAAATCTCAAAGGAACCTTTCTTTCTTCCTCCTAATACTTGTCCTTGGATGCTCTCAGAATGTCTCCTTGCTACTACTTCCAGCTCTGTCTGTCAGTCTTTTTGGAATGTCTTTCCTTTTGCTATCTAAATCTTTCCTAAGCTTCAAGTCTGACTTTCCCCAAATGCCTCAGGATTGTTCTAGCCCTTAGTGGCCTTGCTTTCCTTTAAATTACAGTCCTCGCCACACAATTTAATAATACCATCTTATTTTTTCCTAATGATTTCCTGTGTGTTAGCCTAGTATTACCAACTAGTTGGTAAACTGAAGGAAGCACATCATCACACTGCTTTTGTCTGTATCCCCACTTTAACAGTTCACCATCCTCTAAAATACTCTGAAATAAACTGAGAACTAAAAAGTGAAAAAAATTATAAAAGCTCATAATACATGTAAAAAAAAATTCACATTTCAACACTATTGGCCATTCATTTCTTTTTAACAAGTAGCTCTTGACACTGATATCCATACGGGCCATTTTTTTCTTTTTCTGCGATGTCATAAACTGAAGAACTAAAAGATCCAATGGAATAGACATGCACAGTATTCTAAATCTTTGGATTTACAATATTGTAAATTTATTTGAAGTCTGCTAGAAATTGCTAAGAATAAAAAAAGAAAAATTTACCTTTTGATTACCTGGCTAATAAAATTGGAAATCATGTGCATATCCCTAAATTACTCTCAAAAGACACCACCTAGACCCATTTTCATTAAAAAGGCACCAAAAGCATTAAAATAGACTCTTTAGGTTACTTCATTAAATAGTATTTTAAAAATATGAGCACAATATAAAGTGCACAAGCTTCGGATGTATAAACAAAAAACTACAAATATTTTTGAAGAAGCATAAATATTACTCGAGTCTAAACTAAAAACAGATAAATTATAAATTAAATGTTCTTCACCTAAGTAAAGCTACAAAATACAATGAGAATATTAATCATGCATCCCTTCTTTTTTTTCTGGGTTTTACATGTGTTTTAGTTCTGACCTATGCCTAGCTTATCAGAGAAGAGAAAGAAATTTTTTATTTAGAAATAAAATACGCTTTATACTGTAAAAATTTCACAAAACAATTATTAAATGCACGGTAAAATAAATCAGCTCTCAATTACTCTTCTATGAAGTGATGACACAGATGACATCAAAAGGTAATCCTAGAATCAGTTTTTTTCGAAGCTGTATCATTAATTTCGGAAAAGCAAATTACCCTCATAATTCTGTTTGACTGAAGCCAGAGTTAACTAGAAGTTTATTCTTCCTGAACGTTAAATGATTTTGAGGATTCAGACAAAGAGAAAAAGAGGGAGTTAATTCAGAAGCATACAGGTGGCTAAAGGCAGCCAGCCTGGAATTAAAAATTTTCAGTTAACCTACACAAGAAAACTGAAAGATGATCTATGCAAGGAAAGAAGAAAATATAGTAAAATTTACTCTGGTAGTGCTTAAGTTTTTAAATATGAAATTATTCATAAAAATTATAACAGGATTTTTTTTCTTGTCAAGTCATCATCCCTTCTTCCCACTAACTGGTATTATTAGTATTGGCAAGAATTATCAGTGGGCTAAAAAGCTGAAAGCAAAATTTTAAGTTGTGCTGTAAAAGATAGGTTAGAAATCCTTTTTATCACTGTTTTCTGTTGAAGTCCACCATCTCAGTGGGTACTCTATCTCATGTGAGAAAAATCTATTCAACCAAGAAAATATCAAAAATGACTAATTTTTCTTGAATATTTTAGGTGTTTTAAACAAAACGTACACAATGGCAAGAACTACGGATTTAGCAAATATATGAAAACTAAATATTTGTCTAAACACAAAACTGTAGCCACAAAACTCAATTAGTTTCTGCCTAACATATGGCTCTAACTCGTAAGTGGCATATGTTTAGCACTAGTGCTGGTAAGCGCATGGTGATAAAATATTATAATAACAGCTCAACTGCTATTTCATTCTTATAATACAAATAAACACACACCAACTTTGGTTTCAAGAACTAAAAACACAGACCACAGTTAAGAAGCAAAATAATTATGTTGCTCAGTTTTAAAAGTCCACAGTGAACACATACATAAGGATTATACTGTAAAAAAAATCTTGTCAGCCTGTTATTCTTAGTTAATAGATGCTCAGACACGAAGGTGTCCAAAGGAACTTAAATAAAATTTCAAAAGGAAAATCTCTAATTCACGATTCTTAGCACCTCAGCAACCATTACACATCCCCTCCCCCGACAAAAAAAGAAAATATCCCAAGGCTTTTAACGCTAACAGTTCAATAAAAGAACGATGAACAATTACATTAATTAAAACAGCTGCCGCAGTACCCGCGATTTTATGACTAAATTATTTGTTCATTTTCCTTTACCTATGCATGAAATCCCTTCACAGCCTTGTCAAAAGTTCAAAGATTCAGGCTGTTAAAATAGGGCGAGGGCTGCAGCCTCGAGTCACCCTCCTGACTGAACAGGTGGTTAACTCCTCCGAGGAGAGGGAAGGACAGGTACTGCCACCAGCGCGACAGAATCAAACACGCAAGGGCGGGTTTTCGAGGTTTTAACCCCAAGATGAGCGGGGAAAACTCTCTTCAGAAAAGCGTTTCAAGTTCGGCGGCTGCCGGGCGCCAAAGCCGAAGGCGCCGCGGCCGCTCGACGATTCCTTCCAGAGGGCTCCGCTCCCGACCCCCGCGCCTCCGAGCGGCGCTGCTCGCCGCGAGCCCGCGGCCCCGGAGGCTGTGGGAGGGCCGCCCGCGCCCCCGCGCCGCCGCCTCGGGCGGGTGGCCGGGCCGCGCCCCCGCTATCGCCTGGCGGTGAGACTCAGGCCTGGCAGGTGCCCCGCTAGTGGTCGCGTCGCGTCCCCGGCCCCACTCCCCTCGGCCCCCGGCGCGCCTGCGGAACGGAGGGAGCCGGGCCCTCGACGGGCCGGAGCCGCGCTCGGCGCCCCGGGCCCCCGGCCCCCAGCTCCGACCCCTCGGCCCCAGCCTAACGGTTTCCGTGGCGCCGGCTAAGGGGCGGGACGCGACAGGGACGGCTGGGTCTCCCCCACCTTTCCCGAAGCGAGCGCCCGCGCCTCACCTCACAGTCACGCCGCTCTGGGGCGGAGGGAGGCGGCTACCCTGGCGCCTCTTCTTCGGGTTCCTGATCGTTCTCGCTCTACCTTGGCGGCAGAGCCGGCTCTCGGGGCCGCCGCGGCCGCCGGCGCACTGACTCTTGGGGTGGTTTCCCGGCAGTGACGGCGCCGCCTCAGCCCCGCTCTTCGCTCCCTCTCCGCGTAGCTCCCGCTTTCTGTTTCACCCGAGGGACCACGAACGCTGCCGCCGCCATGCTTACTACGGAGCCGGGAGGAGGAGCCCGGAGTCGGCGCGCCGAGTGCGGCTGCGCGAGCCTCGCCGACGGCGCCCCCGCCGGCCCGACTCCGCGTTCCCGCGTCCGCGCCCCCTTCCCCAAAGCTCTTTCCCGGGTGCGCGAGTCGCTCGCGGAGCCAGCGGCGCGTGGCGTCCGAGCTCCCCTCACCGCTCCCGGGGCGCCCACCGCCCTCTGGGGCTGCGGGCTCTCTCCCGGGGCCCGGCTGCGCCTGGTTCGTCGTAGCCTCCGCCGCGGCCAGGCTGCGAGCCACGCTACGGAAATGTGGAGTTAATTGACGTTCCTACGGCCACAGACTTCTCAGACCACTTTGTAAAATCCCCTCACCCCGGGACGCACCGAGTCAAACTCTGCGAAAGCAGAACTCAACGCGAGGCAGGTGCCATTAGACACTCCCCCACGGAACAGGAAGCCAACCGAAGTGGGCTTGGGTGTTTTCAGTCCTGATCACTGGAGTTCGGGACCTCTCTAGCAAGCAGAAGTATTTAGATATTTACTTCAGTTAAAAACGTGGGGGTTAGTTTCTTGGGTTCTTCCCCAGTCAAATCGCGTGGAAACCCATTACCTTAATTTGTACAATAGCACGAAGACAAGTGAACGCAGCGGAGTTCCTTAAACCGCCAGCAACTGGGGCGCTGCGATATTGCCTGAGGCTGGCCAGGGCTGCGTACTAATGCCGTTTCCACTGGAGGACTTGGGAAGGGGGCGTCCTTGGGACTGGGAGTCCAACCCAGTAATTGTCCCTTCAAAAGCAATGATGAGTGTAGCCCGGATCCATGTTCGCGCTTTATTTCAGTTTATTAAATGAATAAATTGCTGCCTTTTAAAATAGTATTTTCATTTTAACCGTTTCACAGAAGTCGTTTTAAAATGTACTCATTCCTTGCATTCTTAAAGAATACAATGGTTAAGGGAATCCTTTGTTGATGAATGACCACCAAATGTGATAGCTTGGCCATGCCCGGAAGTCCCAGGAGATTGTTGAGGTATATAGGATCCCTACTTCAGTGATCTCTTTTTTTCCTTTTGGAATGTACTCATCACCTTTTCCAATATCTGTCACTGCTTCTCATCTCATCTGCTTCTTTATCCGCTCTGATCCTTCCTCTCATCGTTTCTATTTTGCTGTTTATTTCTTACTCTTTTCTCCTTTCTTGACTACTTTTTTCTATGGCTCTAGGTGACATTGATCAGATGTTTATTCCTACAGCCAGCTAATGAGAGAATTTTTTCTTCCCATTTCTAAAGAGGACAGTGACTCTATAGCAAGTGGTATCTTGAGATATTTTCATTGTTGTTCACTATCAAAACTTCTGTCCCTGTGAGGTGTTCCTTTTCTTTTTAAAATTTATTTTTAATTATAGTTGATTTAAAATATATTAGTTTCAGGTGTATAACATAATGATTCAACATTTATATTCCTTATGAAATGATCGCAACAGTAAGTCTAGTAACCATCTGTCACTGTACATAGCTATTATGATATTGTCAACTCTATTCTCTATCCTGTATATTACATCCTTTTGACATAACTGGAAGTTTGTACTTCTTAATCCCTTTCCCCTTTAGGTATTTTCTTTTTTTGACTTCCAGATTTGGCCCTCTTCCAGACAAAATTGCTGGAAAACTGTACTCTGAATAACTAAAGCATAACTTTATATTGTTTTAAAATATGGGGATTTGTCAGAACGTGGCCAAGTTGGGTAGCTTTTCCATGTTGCTGCCCCAGCCCTATTTGGTCTGTGACAGGTTTCCAAACCTGACTCTGTGCTAGTAATTTCCAAAGCTTCCTACTTGGGAGCTTCTATAAAAGAGAGAATTTTGTAATCCACTCCTCAAGATTTTGATTCCTTTGTGTGTGTCGGGTGTAGGGCCAAAAATGGCATTAAAAAAAACCCTATATTTTTAAAAAGTATGTTTTGGCATAACTACATGTGTAGGTGCAACGATGGAAGGACAGCTATTTTGAAGGGGTCTAAGACATAATTCAGGAATATTATTGAAGTAGACCTAGAGATTATAGGCAATAATATGCAATGCTGTAAGACTGAGTCGATTGAGGATGAGGAATTTATGTTTTTTTTGAGAGAATGAATCACACATGTAACCTTAGCGTAGGCACCAGTATGAATTTTCTGGGAATCCAGAGAGGAACAAGAATTTACTTCGGCTATGAACAAGTCACTTTTCGGTGCTTCATTTTTCTTATCAGTTAAATAAGGGTCATTTTCAGTCCTCACCTTTCTTGAGCTTTCAACAATACTTAACACTTTGACCACTTATTTCCTTGAATATTTCTTTTTTCTTTTGGCACTATACTTTCTTTTTGCCTACATTTCTGAGTACTGCTTCTCTACTTTCTCTGCAGATTTTTTCTCTCCCTAGTTATTAAATATAGGAGTACCTCATAATTCATTTAGATTCTTTTCCATTTTCATTATAATCTCTTGGCCTAAACATCATCACCGACACCAATGGCTTTAGTTACAATCTATAGGCAGGTGATTTTCCCATATGTGTCTCTAGCCCAGGCCCTTTGCCTAAATTCTAAATCTGATACCAACTGCTTCATTGACATGTTTACTTAATGCCTTAAAGTTACACAGTTTAGTCCAACTGAATTCATAAACTCTTTGTTTTCCTTTCCCCTCATCTAACCAATTGTTCAAATCAAACATGTAATAGATATCCCTGATATCTCCCTGACCCTCAATCCCCATATTCCTTGCAGTACCAAATCCTGGCAATTTTATCTTCCAAATCTCTCAAACAGGTCTACTTTGGTTTTTTTTTTTAAACCCAGTAACATTTATGTAATCATTCCTCCAACATTGGTTGCATGTGTACCTCTGACCTTGCATGAGTCACTTCACCTTCATCAGCTCTAAATTCTTCTCCTGTGAAGTAGAGCTAACCATCATGTCCACCTCACACTTCTAGGCAGCTGTTTACTTCTTTTCTCTGTGTCCCAGTTTCTTCATCTCCCTGGGTTGTTGTGATTATAAGTGAGGAATGCATCAGCATGAAAAGCTCTTCGACCAGTGCTTTCCTGCTACAAATGCAAGCTTCTAACAGTGCTACAATTATCATTGTCATCACCATCAAATTCTTGTCACAATGTAGTGAGTTTGTAGGCACTCCTGGCTCAGTGCCTGGCATACAATAAGGTCTACTTCTTTCTAATTGCCACCAGTATAATCTGGTATCACTGAGTATAATCAGAGCCCTTCCATTCATTCTCCACATTGCAGACAAAATGATTTTTCTAAAAGCAGATAAGACTACATCACTTCTCACATAAATCCCTTTTCATTCCCCTGAAATAAGACTAGAATTCTTAAGGTGGCCTACCAGACCATGTGCAGTCTTTTCTTTTCTATCTTCTTCTCACACCACTCTCTCATTGCTTCCCATGAGGAAGATTTCCCAATCTTTTAGTTTCTCAAATATGCTGAGATCCCAACAGCCACAGGCTCTCTGAACATATCCTTCTGCCTTTTAACGTTTCTGAATTCCCAGACAAATTCAAGTTCCCTTGTTGATGTCACCTTTTCTGCTAACATGTACCCTTCCCTGTGACTTAACACAGCTTATAACATTTTGATACGTGTGAATACTAGGTATACGTCTGTTGTTCTTTTCATGAAGAAAAGGACTGTGCTTATTTTTACTTACACATGTAGTAGGTGCCCAATAAATATTTATTGAATAGTTGAATGTTGTTCTTTGAGGTCCCTTTCAGGATTCTAAAAGGTTGATGAATCATGCAATTTGAGATTACTGATGACTTTTGAGAGAGCAATCATCTCTATGATTAGTGAGAAGAGATACAGGAATATGTTGGGAGAAAATTCTCCATGGAACTGTCATATTTCTGTACATCTTATGTGCAGAGACACTAGCAACTTTTGTTTCAGACATCTTCTCTAGGATGTTTGTATAGAAAATAGCTTTGAAAGATAGGAATAGCATTTCTCACTGGAGTAGTGGGCACCTTTGTTTATCATCCAATGTGATCATGTCTCCTTCTGAGGCGAAGGTTGAACAGGTTTTCCTGCAGCCCATTATAAAAGATTGGGGTTCCTCCACTGAGATGCAAACCCACTGCATGTACAGCAACACATGCGCCACTCCATGTCGCCCCTAAGTGAGACCTGTGAGGTGAAGAAACCGACAAAAACATAAAGCTGATACTGCTTGCTGTGTTGTGTGTAATACAGTCCTTTGACCCAGAAGACTCAGGTCTTCTGCTAGCATCCAAGAAACTGTAGCAGGCTAAGTTGTTAGCTTGCAAGGAGCATTAAATCTCAAATCCTTTACAGCTCTTGTTAAGATACAGTGCGTTGAAGAGAACAAAGGAGATGAAGAAGTCAAACAGCAAGTGGAGACTTGTCATTTAAAAAGTTTTGGGGAAAAATATTTTGTGAAGAAGAAAGCTAGGACAGCGGATTGAGATGGGAAGGTTATGCTGACTGAATTCTCTGAGTGACATTGGGGGTCCTAAATCTGAACAGGGCCAGAGAAAACACTATTGCCATTGCTCTTCTCTTCGGATGGGAGCTAGTGCAAGTCTGGAAGAGGAGACGGAGATGAAAGCAGTTGTTCTGGAGGAACACCAATTAAAGCAGCCAGAGCTTTTCATTTGTCTCTGAAAATGAGTGGTATAATGTGGGGAAGGAAAGACAGGCTTTGTAGTTAGGTAAATCTGAGCTCGAATCTCCCCTGTATTACTGACTGATTGATCTTGGGTATGTTATTCTTCTGAGCCTTAGTTCCTCACCTGTAAATTAGGAGAAAATACCTACTTTGCAGGATTAAGTGGCATAGTGCATGAAAATGCCTGGCACATGCCTGATGCTCAATAAATAAATGGTAGCTGTACAATTAGGATTATCCTGGCTAAACTTGGGAAAGGATTTTGCCAGGGTCAACTCTTGCTCTAAATTCTTGATCCTGTTGCAATCTCTGTCCCTCACTGTGCTTTCCCAGCCATGCTTTACTCTGTGGATGGAACAGCTCCATCCCCCAAAACAAAGAAACAAGGTGCAAAATAGGAACCAACTTGATACTTAACACTGGCCATTCCCACAGTAGAGAATTTGTCACTGGCCATCATTCTCAGACCCCACCCTGCCACCTATGTTCCTATGGACCCTCATTCTAACAATGTAAATTTTTTTACATTTTTCTAAATTTCTGGGACACCGCTAAAGCCACCTCCCTTTAAAGCTACCTGGGGACAATTCTGAAGTTCTTGCTAATTTATTATTACTCAGAGCAATTTGCTTTCTGTCCTCATTTTTATCTAGAATAGCCTCAGAAGCCTTAGATTTCTTTTCAAAATCAAAAATATCCATTCAAGTGGTTTGCTAAACCAAAGAGTAACTCTATCCTAAAGAAATAGTTCTTAAACTTTGCATGAATAAAAATCACTTTAGGTGCTTCTTTAAGATATGGTGGTTCTACCATATAGCCCCCACACCAAGATTTGGATTTAGGAATCTACATTTTATAAGCACTCCAAGAGACTCTGATGAGGGTAGTCCATGAGCCATACTTTGAGCATCTTAAGGAAGCTCAAATACCAGTCAATTTTCACAGATAGGAGAGTTTTGTTTTTTTTTTTCCTGTGACATGGAGTTAAACCAGGATTGACTCAATTGTTCATGAAAACCACTCATCTGTATTTCAAGTCTTTAAATGGTTTCTTCTTTATAGAGAAATCAAATGTAAAAGACCAAGGAATACCTTAATCACAAAATGATAATAATCCTAATAGTCCAAATTTGTCAATGTTAATGATATGGTTTCAAAGCATTGCTACTGGACACAGTCTTACTTCCAAAGAGGGGAAAGTCTTATCTGGTTACTGGCCAGGACTTATTGAATAGGTTCCTGACCTGAGGGGTTATACAATAATAGACAGATTATAAGGATTTTCTCTACGTTGAAAAAATAAGGTTTCTGTATGTGTCTTTTAGACTGTCAACAGCTCTTTGATGTTTTGTATAGCTTTAGGAGGCTCTGATAGCAGCTCTGAGGTTGAACACACCATGATCATTATCCAGCATAACCAGATGACATATGAATCAATTTTAAAGACAGAAGAAGGAGATAGGCATCTATAAGGATAATGAAGCTGAAGATAACAAGGTTTGAAAAAAATTATCCCCAAACTACCTGCTTTTTTTTCCAAAAAGAAAATTTCAAAACCAGAGCAATACTTTATCAAGATAACAATGAGATTTTAATATGGAAAAAATAAAAATAAAATATGAATGAGTTAGGAAATGAAAATTCAAATAATCTACATTCAATTGCCACCAAATTTAAAGTTCTTCTTCAAATTCCAGAAGTAAATATTTGAACCAAATTGCATTTAGAACTACCAGACAAATTAACTATTCATGGTAAGTAGGGTAAATATCTTTATACAATAAGTTGCCTTTAATTTTGACATATAAAATGCAAATAAAACAGGCATCTTTTAAATAAGGACAATGATGTATACTAATGGGAAAAACTAGGGAAATCATTTACAAATTAAATAATTTTAATGAACTCAGTAAAATAATAATTTTATTATTTCAAATTTTTATAAAAATTTAAAAAATCAAAGCCCACCTGAACGTTGATCTTATTTTTTCTTTTGCCGTACACAAAAGATATAAACTATTATGTTGAAAGATAAAAGCTAAAATTAATTACTAATAGTAATTACCACTACTAAAAGAAAGTAAAATAAAGACTTATTTAGAAAATAATAAAAGATGACTTCACCAAAGATACTCAGCTTCAAATTAGAAGAGCTAATGACCTAAAACATTGGAAATTTAAATGTAGCCCATTTTCCCAAGCTACAGAAGACTAAGAGTAAAAATAGGGTATGGTAGAACTCTCAAGGTGTAGTCAGTCTCTCAACCTTCTCCCATCTACACTTAAATTTTTTCTGGATGATTCTAAGAATTCCCAAGGATCTACATAGGTGCACTCCAAGTATTAGTTCCCTGAGCAGCTAACTACATGACATTCACCATTTTCCATCTTTCCTCTTCTGGCTGGAGGTGTTTCCGCCTATTATTTCCAAAGCCAGCAAAGCTCCCCCAGTGCATGCTGTCTGTGCTAAGACTGTCAATCCCTGACTTGAAGGGAACCCATGCCTGTACATTGAAATGGTTTTCCATAGACATCATCTCCTGTTGCTCTGCCTTCAGCTCCCAAAATTCTATGTCCATCATAGGGAAACATGTAATTACATAATTTATTTGCAGGTCTAGGACTCAGGCATGAATTAATTTATAAAATAAACAACATGTACTACTAAGCCTTTTCCTCTAACACTTGGCTATTGATCTCGAAGCAAACTTTTCATAGGATAGTTTTTTCCCCTTCCTTTGTAAATAGGCCTGCTCTACCAGCAGTATAGACATGCCTAGACATGCTCAAACCCTAGGGCAAAAAATAGTTTAAGCTCAAGCTGTGACCCCAGCTACAAAAATAATTAAGCACTTTGGAGGAGGGATATGGGTGTTAATGAAATGATTTACTATATTAATTTTCTTAATAACAGTGTCTCTTGAACATTGATATTACACTAGGCATTTTATTCAACATAGAATAAGAACAAACTCCTTTCTCGTAAGAATCTAATATAAATTGATAATCTAAATATGCTTCAGAGAAGAGTCCATTGTAAAAGAAAAAAAATCAATCAAAAATTATTTATAGAATACATTTTATGTTGAAGTCTCTGTGTTAGGTAGCTAGTCAGACACGAGCAACAGGGGAACAAAGGAATGGAAGCCCAGCCTAGAGACTGCCCAAAGAACATCCTGTTGATAGTTAGAGAATCCCTCCTACATTCCCAAAGACAAAAGACAAGAGGGCCATAATCCATAGCTGGTTTAATCCAGCCACAGACGCTTGAGCAGAAGGTACTACCCTAACCTGCCCACAACCTCAGCCTCATTGTATCAATATTATAATACCATGACTATGCCTGGAAGTTCATGAGTCTAATTATAATAGACTGAATTCTGGGTAAAGGCATGTGCACTAGGCAAAGTGTTATATAGCAGCCAAGTGTCAATCCAAATGACCTGATGTGGCCATCACCTAAGAACGCCTTTGTAACCAACCATCACGGCCCTAAGATAATACAGACTTCTGTGCTGGTTGGAAAATTACTGCTTGGCTATTGCCCATGGGAACATAGGCTATCGCCCATGGGAACATAGGCTATCACTCATGGGAACATAACATTCTAATAAGCTTTCTGCTTCTGTATCCCCCGCTTGCACAGCCGACCTGTGGGTTGACAGCAAAAAGAAGAAAAATAGACTTGTGTGTTCAAACAGGATGAAGAATGGTGCTTAGGGCTTAAAAACCCTGTACCTCTACATTTCGGGACTGCTTAATTTGGGTTCCGTGTACCCCTGGCAGACCCAGCTGGCTGAATAAAGAGCGTTTTTCCTATAACTCACTAATTTCTGGTGGTCCATGTGTCTATGGGGGGCTGGCGGCTACAATACCTCTCTCTCCCCGAGGTTACAGCTCTCTATCATCCCTGTCTGTAACTTGTGCCCCACCTCGCCAGGGCACATGTCCCCATTCCCACGAAGTTAGCCAATTTTAGGCTTGACTCGTCTTCTACCTCAAAATGTGCCTTTAATAAATAATCTCATGATTGTCACTGAGTGGAAATTCATTTCTTCATCAGTGATAAGAGCCGAGACCTGTGTGTTATGGGAACTCCAATTGCCACAATGGTAATATCTGTGCAAAGAACTCCAATGGCCTCAACAGTAACTAATTTACTTTTTGTGCTAATTATCTTTTGCTTTCAGCTCCAAGCTCTCCCTTCAATACTATGCTCTGGGATACTGGGACTAGGTCTGGAAACTACATTTCCCAGACTCTCATACTAGTAGCCTTCCTGTTAGGATTGGCCAATGGAGGCTGTAGTAACTAGGGAGAGATTGAGAGGCAAGTGAAGGAGACATGGGAATTGCTTCCTATTTGTAATTCCTGTGAAAAAATAACAACGACAAAATACTCTCAATGTCTTTTGGCATATTTAGTACTAGTTATCCCATATCCCTTCACGGCTCCCAGGACTAGCCAACTCTGCTTCCTTGTTAGCATAAGAACTAGCCTTGACACCTCCCTCAGAGACCTGAGTACTAACAATGAGTACTGAAGATCCCTTCCTCCAAGCAACATTTTTTTTCATTTAGTTCCCTGTCCCCAACCCGCCTTCCCCGAGCCCAGCAGGTGTTAGCTATTTCCTCCAGTATCCTCCATTTGCCCTTTCAGTTTTTCAATATCTATGTGACTGATTTCTTGAATTAAATCCCTCTGTTTGAAATACCTAGCATGGTTTCTGATTTCCTGCCTGGACTTTGATTTGAGAGATTTTAACCAACTAGATTTTAAATACCTAGTTAGGGAGACAAAATATACTCATGAAAAAAGACATTCAGATATATCACATTTGAAATGAACAGCTCAGATAAAAAATGCTGCAGGGAGTTTTAAAAGCAAGCAATCAGTTGTTATGGGATGACCAGACACAAGCATTATGCTTTTAAAATATAACTTCTTTTAAAGAAGACATCTATTACCAAGGTTTGATAGAGTCACTTCAAGAAAATGCCAACTTGGTAACATTTTTCTTTCACAGTGACCTCCAAGGAGACAAAGACTTTAAAGATCATTGGCTGCCACTTGGAGATTTTGTTTACTGAAAAGGACATCAAATAAAAGACACTCTCCAACCTCACTGGAGAGAACTTATCAGGTGCCTAACTGCAAATGAACATCTACTTCTATCTACGGTCATCAAAGACTCCTCAAGAATGAGACACTGCTAGCACCAGACTTAGACACCTATCCCCAGAAAGCAACAAAGTCTGTATATGTATAGATTGATATCGAACTCAGAAACCATTTTGTTTGTTGTCTATTTGCTAACAATACTGGTCATAATTATAGTTATACTTGTCCTTTGGGTTTTTCTACACAGTCCAACAGTTTATGATTACTAAACATATATGAGATAATTGTTAATACTCTTCTCGTGGCTTATGTTAATGTTATACTAGATGCCAAATACAGAAAAATGAGACAGAAGACAAAACTCAGATCATGATAGTTCACAGAGTAGAAATGATCCAGAGTGTTATTTTTGCAGTGAAGGCCATAAAACCTGACTGCATTCCATTTACCGGCCCTTCCTTTTTGAGGAAAAAAATTCAGCCTCAACTCAGATCTCATGATTACAGTATTGCCCTATCCTTAATGGTCAACAAGACAACATTGGTACTTTTTAGCACTGTGAGACTACACTATCTGATCAAAAGTTGGTCATCAGTGCATCTTTCAGATCAATTTATGACCAAAAGGGGAAACCGTGGATGAAAAAAATGGGTTCAATGGGAAGTAACCTCACAGGGTGATCTGATCATAAATTCTTAACTGGGCAGATCATGGTAGGTAGTCATGCCAGATATATAACTTCTTTAGTGAGAGGTTTTAAGCCAGCCCTGTCCATTGTTTCTATGCATCTAGGTTAACACACTTTTGAAATAAGCCTTAATCACCCTCAAAAAAGCACATGATCTTGTTAATTATTCTGTAACCCACCTCCACATAATCTTACATTCCCTCCTTAATTTCAAAAGCATACAAAAAGCTGCAAAACAGTTATTCCCTGGAGCATGTAAAATCTTGAGTATGTTGTCAGTTATTCCCTGGAGCATGTAAAATCCCCAGGGTATGTTGTCAGTTTGGTTCAAACTCTTATAAAAATTCAAAACAAAATTAAATTTAACTTCTTTTATTTAATCTTCAACACTGTGATCAAAATACTATTAGTTCCATTCTGTAGATGAAAAAAGTTGGTTCTGAGAGGCTAAACATATGTTTGCATATATACAGCTAAGAAAGAGGAGAGCTTGGATTCATACCTAGGTCTGTGTGACTAACTCGTTCTTTCCATTATGCCATATTAGTTCAGAGAGAATAAAATTCGAGATGAACCTTGAAGAATCTGCTTCAGATAGAATGGTCAGAGGAAAGCAATTTAATGGGAATGATAGTTAACAAAGGCATACTATTGGGAAAATGCCAATTGTGCCTAAGGGTAAGAAATAAGCTGGTGCAAAGGTTTGTGATGGAAGGTTTGGAGATACAGGGCAGAAAAAGTAGGTTGGGGTGGATTAAGAAGGACCTTGGTTGGCATGTGAGGAATTTAGGAACAACTTATTTTTAGTCAGGGGTCAGAGAAGTGAAATGGCAAAAGTGAAAACCTATTTGGTATTGTTGATTAACGGATTTTATCACTGATATTTATCAAGCCACTGTTGTTATCAAGGGCTTTTTAAATAACCAAAAAATTAAAACAAGAGAAAAACTTATATGGATTACTGCTATTAAAACAAGAGATTAGAAAAGGAATTTTAACTTTGCATAAATTTCGAGATAAGTAAAAAGCAGACATCAAGAAAAAAACTTTTAAAGAAAAAAACTGATTTTTATCACAGAGAAGGAATACATATTTATTTCTTGCGTTAGGATAAATCAAAGTCCTAAAATCTACATGGCTGAGAGAAATTAATTAAATACATTTTATAGAAAGATATTTTTATTTGACTAATACATCTTTAGGGGATAAAGAAATATTAAATGAGAAGCCAACAATGCTAAATTGAGAGATATTGATAACGTGGGTCACAAATCAGCTTGTCAGTGAACTATTATGTTCTGTTACAAATCTCTCCTTGAAGTAATTGGATTCAGACACATTACGGGTTAGATAGACTTTTGTGGACTAGCTTGGAAATTCAACTGTCATTTATAACTGTGTTTCCATGGCAAAGTGCCTTTGCAAGTTCTAAACAGCCTACTTTCAAATTAACTTTTGGAATATAACCCATTTGCAACTTGGGGACTATGTGTGCTTTGAATGTAGATCTTCTACTAAAATCAGGACTTTAATGCCACTGAATCTCAGAGGATTTCAAATCAGTACCTTTCTTTCAAATCCAATACCTAATTTGAGAAAAGGGGCTTTAAAAAGTACCTCCCTGGTGTGAAGAAAAGGCAAATCCAATAACTTTTTTTCCGTTAAAGGACTGGTTATAAGGAAGCAAACATTTTGTATATAAAAAGAAAGAATAAAATGATAAATTAAAAAATACCCAAGTGTTTTTATAATAGAAGACAGTATTTATCTTTTTGCATTGTCTCTGTACTGCAAAGGTAATACAAAGTAAAGAATTGAGTTGATTATCCTTAAAATGCCTGCTTAAACTTTTCTTAATAATGACATTTGTATACTGCAGGTGAAATTTTTCTAGACTAGAACTATAAAGATTATTGCAGTAATTTTCCATTGAGTATTACAGAAAAAGATACAGGCAAAGACCTATAAATGATATCTAGTGTTAAAAATTGTCTCTTTTCAAGAGGATGAAATGTTTTTTGTTCAGGGAAAGGATATAAAATATTTGATTGGATTCCAGTTAATTTTACTTTTTCAAATAATTCCTTTTTTCCTTTATAATAAGAGAATACTTGAAATAGATACAAGCAAAATAAGAAATATATCTCTCTTCCATCAATTCATACTTTATTGAAGGTTTTAGTTTAGTTCATTAAATTCTAGCTAATAGGTTTGGGAGGTACTCCATAAATTATGTAGAATTTTGGTTCTCTATCAGCTAGGTAAGCTAATGAATGCTGGTGTTCTTAATGAAGGCTCACTTGTTATTTTACCCCCTGAATTTTTTGTTTGCCTATTTATAAACCATATTTATTCCTGGTCCATTTATCACATAGGTTGGTAGGAATAATACCACTTATAGTGAGATCTTAAAAACATTTCTTCTATTGTATACCCTAAGTATCTTTCGAAGTTTTAGTCTGAAAGGTTGAAAATTATCATCTTTATTTAGAGTTTACCTAAATATGATGTTGATTTTCTAATACTTCATTTTAGTATTCCTTATAATGGCAATTGAAAACCATCAACCTGAGAGTCAAAAGCCCTGGATGCTAATTTATTCATTCAACAATTCCTGAGAACCTTATGTGTACTGTGTTCATTGCCATTCAGTTCTACAAGTGTTTTAATTTCTATTATGATTTTCTCTCTAATCCATAGAGTTATTTATAAGTTCATTTTCTGTTTTCTTTCCAACTGTTTTACATTCATGTGTTATTCTTGAATTCTAATCTTTTGTTACCCTGGGCAGAGAATATGTTTTATGTAACAGCTGTTCTTTGAGCTATTGAACTCTCTTTGATGATGTAATATGTGGTCATTTTTATAAAATGTGCACTTAAAAAGAATATATTTTCTCTATTTGGTGTGAAAGTCTATTTGTATCTGTTGGATAAAGCTTTTTAATTTTGTCATTCAACTCTTCAATATTCTTATTAATCATTTTGAGTTTGAGCTCTTAACTTAAAATTTGAGATGGTCAATTTGTTTATTTCTCCTAATAATACAGTAAAATATTGCTCTATATATTTGGGGCCTCAGCTTTTAAACACACGTGTGTTAAAGATTGTTATATTTTCTTGGCGGATTTTTTTTTTTTTAGTATTATTCAGTGTCTCTGTGTTAATCCTTTTTGCCTTAAGTTCAATGTTGGCTCATTTTATTTTTGTTCTAATTTTTTTTCTATTTGTCTGATTTAGCATATATTATTTTTCTATGCTTTTATTTTTAGTCTTTTGGTGCAGTTATGTTTTAGATGTATAACTTACAAGCAGTACAGAGTTAGATTTTTTAATTTATTCTGATAATCTATCATTTTATAGGTACCATCTGTTCATATTTATTGTGATTCTTTATTTCTTTAAACATTTCTACACTCTTAGTTGTATTTTCTTTTTATCATTTTTTTTCTTTGCTTTCTCCCTCTTTCTTGCTTTCTAATGGATTAAAAGATGTTTTCTATGTGACCTATAATTTTCTCTGATGGCTTGGAAATTGTAGATTATTTTTCTGTTTTCAATGAATTTATTTATTTATTTCTATTGCTATTTATATCTTCTTGCTGAGCACAATACCTATTTTGGCATACTTTACTCTTTAGTATATACAACTCTCCTGTTTCTTCAGTGCTCTCATTTTCTTATTATTTTTGTTACATCTAAAGTTTTACTGTATTTCTGAACATTAATATATATATTTACATGTAAATTTATACTCAGTTACTTATATTAACTAACATATTTTTATATTAGTTTCTGTGTTCCTTGTTGATTCGCATATCCTACATTTTCTCTCTAGGTTCATTTTTCTTCTTGTGGAATGAAGCATATACTTTAATAGCTCTTTTAGTGAAGGTTTGTGAAAATTTTGGACTGAATCAAATGGTTCTTAAACCATATCAGACCCAGATACATCTTTTTGTAATAAATATTTTGTAATGCCTTCTTTACTTCATGAAATAAAATACATAAATAATATAACTTAATAATATATAAAATTTCTGCACAGTCAATACAATGTCATAACTGCTATATATTAGTAAAAGTAAAGTAAGTTATCAAAAAGAACGTACATTTTGATATGTAAATAAATACCTCAACATGACCACACTAGAAGATATAATGAGGTAGTCACATACTTACACCCTCTTACAATATTTATGTTTGGATTTAAGAGAAGTAAAACAATAGTCAACTGAATATTATGAGTATTTTTATTTTATATTTTTACTTTACATTTTATCATTTATCTTATTTGCTATGCATTTTACATTTTACTTTGTATTTAACATCTTAACAAAAAGGCTAAATATGTATACATATACCCACATAAGCATGCCTATACTTAAAATCACTATGAGTATCATATCTACAAAGTATAGGTGTGTTATATTATTTGAAACTCAAATTCCTTGAATGGCCTTGCTATTGATGACATTATTTTTCAAAATGGTGAACAACATTTAGTAGTATTTTAAATAAAACAAATTACAGTTATCCCTTAATTTGCATCATAATTGCATTCCTGAATAATTCAGCATATATTATTTTTTTGTTTATATGGCAATATATTTCAAGTTCACGTGATTATGGAGAGGATTTTCACATACATGTATATATGGCAGGTCATTAGAGAGTCATGCAAGACAGTATAATGTTTTCTTGTATGGCACTTTCCCAGCACATTTCAGGCCAGCCAGCATTCCTGGCTCTCCTGCCCTCTAATAGCCAATAGCATTCCCCCTGTTATTGTGATAACTCAAATCGGTCCCTCACATTTCTCGACTGCGCCACAGAAAGCGGTATTTCTTTATTTGAGGATCACTCAACTAGACGATTTCCTAAATACAGCTTCTTAATGTAGGGTCCAGAGAGACCCATACGATTTCAGAAAGTCCATGAAATTGGAAGGAAAAAAATATACATATGCTTTCACGTTTGATATGACGTATATGCTGCTTTGTCAAAGACCACTGTTAATACTTTTATTCAAGCTAAGCAATAATAACCTTCATGTTAATATATCTCTGCCTGTAATTTATGTATTTGCTTATTATTTAGTGCATTAATAAAGAATCACATAATAGTTGTGCAAATTTATTTCTTTTTCCTATGTTGATAATTTGATTTCAATATAATTGGTTTAGTTTGTTTCATGTATTTTCTTTTATGCAATCAAAAGCATTATTTTTAGAAGTGAGGTCCATAGCTTTACTAGGTTACCAAAAGGATCTTTCACAGAAAAAAAATGGCTAAAATCTCAGCCAGGGCTTCAATGTTTTTGTATTGGTCTGCCTAAGTGGACTTTGTGGGATAGGGTCAGACCCAGGACCTCAGAGAGGGACTATGCAAGAGGAGTGTCTGAGAAGGGGTCAAAATCAATATAACTCATAAATATAGTTAGACCATCTCTCTATTGAAATATAGTTAAAGTGATAAAACATAGGAATCCAAGAAGGTGTACTGATAGAGTACTGGATAATCTTTGGCCCTAGTTTCTCTTGCATCAGGCTAGACCTGGGGTTCTCAAACTTTGGCGTGTGTAAGGGTGCTGAAGAGATTTTTCAGAAACACTGATTTAACTAAATCAGAATCACTATGATTGAGTCTCATACTTGTGATGAATATACTTGATAGACCAAACTCTGAGAAATCTGGGCTATACATGCACCTCTTACATAATGTTTTTAAAAAAATTTAAATAACTTTATTTTGAAATTAAAGTGTTAAATATAGTTGAGAGCAAATGTATACCCTCTATCTAGATTCATCAGTTTTTAAGATTCTGCCATATTTGTTTGTCATTCTCTTTTCCTCCTCCTCCACTCTCTTTGTCTGTCTACACACACACACACACACACACACACACACACAATACAATAATAACACACACACACACTTTTCTGAGCTATTTGAAAATAGGTTATATGCCCCTTTTGCTTCAAGACTTCTGCGTGCCATTTGCTAATAACAAAGATTATTCTCTTACATAGCCACTAGTATAGCTATCAGATTCAGAAAGGTTAACATTGAAACAATTATTGTATCTCTCTGTAGTCCATATTCTGATTTTGTCACTTATTCTACTACAGTACAGGATTCTGTCCAGGATCATGTATTGTATTTAATTATCATGACTCTTTAGTCTCCTTCCTTGATCCCCCACCCTTTTTTTTAAATCCTTCATGGCATCAGTATTTCTGAAAATAACAGGCCAGTTACTTTATAGAATATTCTTCAGTTTAGGTTTAGTTGATGTTTCTTAAGTTTATATGGGTTGGTTTTGTTTTCGTTTTTGTTTTTTGGTTTTTTTTTTTTTTGCTTTTTTATTTCCAGTTTTATTGAGAAATAATTGACATACATAGCTGTATAAGTTTAAGGTAAAGTATATTCTTTCATTTTTTAGTTTTTTAAAAAAAATTTTAATTAGTTTTAAGTACACATCTATATAGTTAGTAAAATGATCTCCCCAATTGCTCCCTCTCTCTCCTGACCCTCCACCTGGCCAATGTATTGCTAATTGCATTCCCTATGCTGTGCTCCCCAACCTCGTGACCATCTATCAACTACTAATTTGTACTTCTTTAACCCTTCACCCCATTCTCCCAGCCCCCAAAGCTCCACTCCCCTCTTCCTTCATCAAATTGTCCACTATATCTGTGAGTCTGTTTTTGATTAGTTTGTTCTTTTTATTCCTTAAATTCCGCATATAAGTGAAATCATATAGTGTTTATCTTTCTCAATCTGACTTAAATTTATACTCTAGGTTCATCAAAGCAATATCTTTTTCCATTCCCTTCCTTTTCATATGTAGGGGTCTTGTTTTCTTATCATTTCAGCCACTCTATCTTTTGGTTGGAGCACTTAACTCTTTACCATTTAAGGTACTTATTAATAGGAATGTAGTTGTTACCATTCTTATTCCTGTATTTGATACATGTTTTTTCTTCTTAAAGAAGTCCCTCCAACATTTTCTGTAATTCTGGTTTGGTGGTGATAAATTCCTTTAGTTTATTTTTGTCTGGGAAGCTCTTTATCTGCCCTTCAACTCAAAAAGATAGCTTTGCTGAATAAATTGTTCTTGGTTATATATTCTGGTCTTCATCCTGTAGAATATTTTTTTGCCAAGCCCTTCTGTCCTGTATAGTATTGGGAAACCAGCTGCCAGTCTTATGGGTGTTCCCTTTTACCTAATTATTTCTTTTTCTCTTGCTATTTTTAATATTCTTTCTTTGTATTTAACCTTTGACATTCTAATTATGATGTGTCTTGATGTGGGCCTCTTTGGATCCCTGGTTTTTGGAATTCTCTGAGCTTCCTGGGGTTTTATGTCCATTTCCTTCACCAGGTTAGGGAAGTTTTCCATCATTATTTTTTCAAATAGCTGTTCAACATTTTGATTTTCTTCAGTTACACTGATCAGATGAATATTTGGAGCCTTAATAGTGTCCCATATGCTCCTTAAATTATTTTTATAGTCTTGGCATCTTTTTTCTTGCTATTCTGATTGAGTGTCCTGATTGGCTCTCCCATCCTCTAGATAGGGCATGTGATCCTCTTCTTTATTCACTTTGTTTATTCCTTTGTTTATTCCATTTAATATACTTCTCATCTCAGATACTGTTTTCTTCATTTCAGACTGGTTCCCTTTTATAATTTTCATTTCCATTTTTATCTTTGTTGGAGTTCTCTGCACTTCCCAAAAGTTCATTGAGCATCCTTATAACTAATGTTTTGAACTCTGCATCTGTTAAATTACTTGACTCCATTATACCTAGATCTCTGTTCTGCTCTGTCATATGGTTTCTGCTTCTTTATCTTCCCATTTTGGCTGCCTTTCTGTGTCTGTTTCTATGTACTAAGCAAAGCTCTTAAGTCTCCCAGTCTTATTAGTGTGGATTTGTGTAGTAGGTGTCCAGTGGCGCAGTCCTGAGAGGGGTTCAACTGCAGGCCAAATTTAGCCCAAGCCTATACCCCTTTGGGGCCACCTGTCAAGATTCAGCAAGCAATCCACAGATGCTGTGCTTATAATTGCCTCCAAAGGCCACACCAACTGCCTCCAGTGTGAGTCTAGGCACTGCTCAGCAAGGAGCACCTGACTCGCTGAGGATACTGCTGGATGTGGCTTGGATGGGGCCACAAGTTGGAGGAGGTGGGGTTTCAGAGAATCCTCTGAGAGAAGTGACCTCTGTTATCGAGTTTGATGATGTCACAGATGGCGGCACTGTGTTCTGCGCACTGATTAGGGGAGAGGGCTCAGCAGGAAACAATGGATACCGCCCGCACTTCTGTACCGAGCAAGTCTCACCTCAGCCCTCACTCCCACAATATCTCCCTGTAAGTCTCTGTAAATCTCCAAAGTAAGTCCTTGGCACCCCCTGCCCGCAGCCTAATTGGCACTGGTTCTCAGAGTGAGCAGGTCTGTCATCACGAAAATCTGCTCATGGCTATGGCCCCTTTAAGAGGCGTCTGCCTCTGCCACTGCTACAGCTTCCGTCTTCGCCCTGTCCTACCTTCTGCCATCGCAGGGTGCTTTCTTGGATTTCTCCATAGTTGTATGGCGTGTTCATCTAGATCCCAGGCAGTTTTTTCTTGCTGCTGCTCCTTGTTTCCGTCACAACTTTGATTTGGTTGCCAGAGGGATGAACAGAATCTCTATCATCTATGCCATTTTTTTCTCTCTCCCCACATGTTTTAAAGGAACCAGTCAGTACCTGATATACATTGCATTTTACTGCTCCATTGTTCTGAAAAGTCCTTCACTTATTTCAAATTCCCCTTGGTGTACTTTTACTTATCTGTTAAACCTAGAGCACATGTAGACACCCCTACATTTATTCCTTCCCAAAGTCCACCCCCCATAGTCCTCTATGCATTTCTTAGTGCAGTAGGAATTTTTATATTATATTAAAATTATTTGTTGAAACATCTGTGTCACTAGGCCAAGATCCTCAAAGGCAGGGGCTGTTTCTATCTATCATGGTTGTTTTTTTTTCACATCTTAGATATTTGTTAACTTGAATTGAAAATGAAGAAATTCTCTGTTCATTGAGAATTGTTGTAGACTTTATTCTGAAATCAATCTCTTGCAGATTCAAACTTCTCTATCTATATAAAAGTTTCACTCTTTTTATCTTTTTCTCTCTTGGATCAAGTTTCTTGGGAATGTTATATATATATATATATATATATATATATATATATATATATATAAATATATATCGTGAGATATATATGTAGATTTATACGTAGATATATATATATATATATATATGCACATATATATCTACGTATAAAAAATACCTCATATTTGTTTATTTGTTATTGTGGCAGAGATAGGTGCCTACCAATGTGCATTCTCCCCTTCTTACTTATAAGTTGTAAAAACAAAACAAAACAAAACAACAGAACAGAACAGAAATCTATATTTTTAACCTTCCCTACAAAAAAGGGTAATCATGTTGCCCAGTTCTGAGATGTGAATGGAAATTATTGGGTAGGACTTAAAGAGAAACCCTTAAAAGGAGAACAGATTTTGCTGGTTTAAACATTTTTGCCCTTTCCCTTTAAACTTCCCCTTCTTTCTCTCTCAAATCTAGATGGATACAAGGTTGGAGATGGAGTGATTATCTTGGGACCACAATGTGATGAACACACTAGGATGGCTGAGCGGAAAAAGACAAAGAATTCGGGTCCTGATTACATCATGAAACCACTGGCCAGCCCTGAATATTCTACTTTGAGGGAACAAAGCAAAGGACAAGATTTTAAGCCATCAGAAAGAAACTGAGCTCTTAGACTACTCCCTCTGGGAGCTCTGAGCTGCCGTGTGAAAGTCTGACTTGACCACTCTACTGGAAAGGCCACAAACAGGTGTATATCCTACCTGGGCCTAGCCTCTCAGCCATTACCACCAAGGTACCAGGCAGTAATTGAAGTCATCTTGGAACTGCCAGATAAGCTTCCTGGTCACCCCAATGCCAGCAAATGACCTCTGTCAACTCTACATGGAACAGAAGAATCACCCAACTGATCTTTGGCTACGATATCATGATATATAATAAAGTGGTTGTTTTTAGGGAAAAAAAAAAAAAAAAAAACCACAACAACTTCAATTCTCAGCTATTGGTCCTACCTTCCTAACCATTCTAACCACTCCCTGTTCCAGGGAGGCTTTTCCACATGGTGTCTGGGGCCTACCAGCATTTCCCTTTGTCCTGTTCCTCCTTTTGTACAAGTAGCCATCTTAAAATGGCTTAACAATGTTTTCTATTGTTAAACATAGAAAGCCACAAGATGATCAGCATATTTAAGAAGAAAGGAGACATTGACTAAATATGCAGGATTTAATGTGGTTCTAAACAGAACATATACTAAAATGCACAATATTCATTGTGAAAATCACCAGGGCTACTGCATTGAGACTTCTTAGGATTTTATGTAAATGAAACCTCCAGCAGTTAAACAATAGCAGTGACTGGGAGGCACTTTTGGAAAATATAATGAAATATAAGCAATACAGCTATATTAGAGTTTTCTAGAGAAACAGAACCAATACGATGGATAGATAAATAGCATATGTATAATATATAATAATATATTATATATATATATATATAAAATATATTATTTATATATATATAACCTTTATCATATATATATATAACCTTTATCATATATATATAATATTATATATATATATATATATATATATATATATATATATATATATATATATATAAATAAATAAATTGATTCATGTGATTATGGAGGCCACAAAGTCCCATGATTCGTGTCTGCAAGCTGGAGAATGAGGAAATCCTGTGGTGTAAATTAGTCTGAGTCTGAAGACTTGAAAACCAGGGAAGCTGATGGCATAAATTTCTTTCCTAATTTGACGGCTCCAGAACCAGGAGGATTTATGTCCAAGCAGGAGAAGGTGGATGTCCCAGCTCAAGCGGAGAGAGCAAATTTGCTTCTTCTCTATCTTTTCTTCTATTTAGGCTGCTAACTTCTTCCAGAAACACCCTCACAGACACACCCAGAAATATTATTTTACCAGCTATCTGGGTATCCCTTAGCCCAGTCAAGTTCATACATAAAATTAGCCATCATAACAGCTTTCTCACAAAGCATTTATAATCCAGCTTAGAAAGGCAAATATACTCAGACAGCAAGACAACCAATAAGACTTCTGTCTTATTCGAATGTCTTATATACAACATATGCACAATAAGTGCCATAGGATTTCAAAGATGGGAGATAATTCCTATATGCCAGAGGGACCTAGAAAACTCCTGGAGAGGATATTATCTATTTGATCATTTAAAATAGGGAGGAAGTCTTGTAGGTGAATAATAGGGGAAAAATGCTTTCCCTGTTCCAAACGAACTCACTGAATTAGAAATTTATTACTTATTATGCCCTTAAAATTTCTTTTCCTAGTCCATAATTTATATAGTGTTTCTCTTAGTGGTAAAATTATATTATATGAAATATTACATATGAGGTATTGTAATTAGCTTCTCAAAGGAGAAAAAAGTTCTGTGTAGTTCAGACAGGGCTTAAGTAGTATGAAAAATAAATCCTTAAGTTAGCTTGATCTAGATTATGTTGTGAAATATTGCACTCATAAATGCAACAAGGAAAATATGAAATCCTTAAAGATTTCTATTTTCTAAATACTAGTTCAAATCTTTCTTTCATACATTGGTATTAATTACTTATAATGTTAGAAATTATGTGAGTCCAACTCAGGGAATAAGGAGGCAGGTTCTCAACCTCTGGATAAATATGTTCTTCAGCTCCTAGCACAAAGCTGCTTACAACATCATATTCTCAATACGTGAATAAGGAATGAAGAAGATTCAAAGGAAAAAAATTGCAAAATCTGATTAATATATTCTAGTAAATATTTTGACTGCTAAAATGGAAACCAAACTATTTCATTTACGAATAGATAACTTAAAAAAAAAGTCAAGTTGCATGATTTAAGTGGATCTTGCTATTTCTCATTTCTTTACAGAGTGATTGTATTCTGTAGTTATACTAGAACTACTTTCAGGTTTAAACTTCCAATGTTTCACTATGACTCATTGTACTCTTTAAAAACAAAGAAATGATAAAGGTTATGAGGCCTCCATTACATTTTATAAAGTGAATTAGCAATTTACTAAACTGATTTTTTTCCCCTTGCTTGCATTTTCTAAGTTTTTCTTTTCTTTTCTTTTTTTGGCAACAAACATTCCTTTTGAAACTAGAAATAAAGAATATTAAATGTAATAGAAAAATATAGTAGATCTTCAGAATATAAAAGGGCTCAGGATTTTAATGAGTTACTGTACAACCTTATAGTATGGGGTGATTTTGGATCAATTATTTTCTTCCAATTTTCCACTATCACTGTACTTTGACATGCGTCATTCAATGATTTAGCTGGATTTGAGGTAAGAATCTCTCCTGGACTGCTGAGATTCTAGCAGGTAGTTATTGTATTTAAAACTTTTTGAAGAAGAAAAGTATTAAGCATTATGATAAACATCCTATCTTTTAAAAATTCAAAGGAAAAGATAAAAGGCCCTGTCCTTATTGGTATTTCCAATTAAACTGGGAAAGATAAATTATTTCTAAACCATCTAATCTTTCCTACATATCCTCACTACCTTCACAAATCTACATGTGGAGAGACATGAATTTAACCTCTAATTTTCCTTTTAGCACTAATAAACACTTTTGTTACAGGGGTTCCCTGCATGTTTGTTTATAGACACAATCTTAGAGAAGCCTGTTTGCTTCTGCTAATGAGGTCTAACAATACTGTGTTAAGCAGTACTACTTGCCCCACAAATTGAGTGGGTAATACAAGATCAAGTGGCTGTTTAGTTTGGGGCCTCATAAAGACATGTGCCAAGTCCTTTTAATTGTGGTATTTGGGTTTAATAATCATTTCTGTAAGAGTCATCAAATGTACCTTTAGAGATTATTTACTGGGAAGTTTTTACTCTTTTTCAGGGAATTAGCAACAGTCTTAATACAATTGCCAGTAAATTATTTGAATTTTCAGTCCTTTTGCATGAAGTCAATTTTTATGACTTGTATGCTTGATGTTTATCCAGCAAACTCTCATAGCCTTCAGCCTTCTGGTTTATAATTCAAAAGTTATACAGATTTAAACTGGTCAAAAAGCTCATAATTTGATAAACTGATATTTTGAAGGGTACAAATTGATTTTCAAAATGATGTTAAGGCGTCCCAAATAATGACTGTGAATATCCGTTATAAGCACAACAATTTAAAAAAGAGTATGTCTAAACAGATTAGAGACTAGTCTGAGACCATTATAAATTTAGACTGGATAATTAGAGGATATAATTTTTGGCCTGTGTGATGTGTTTTGAATTCAACACCAGTTATTTTGGGTAGAGGGTTGAGTCTGAAAATTTCAAATGAAATGATATCATGTTAAATTACCTGTTCTAAAATGAGGATCTTTGGGGTTTTTTTTGTAGATTCTCTTTTAGAAGTACAATGTGAAAAATTAAAATTTAAGATTGTGTACTAAATTGAAAGTGTGAAATCCCATTTTTAATTACTTGAGGAATCAAGAGTTTGTAAAATTATGATTATTCAGAGGGATTTTTTTGCTTCCATGCGTGTAAATGTGTAAACATGTAAAAATTCCATGGAGACCAATCTTCTTGCCTCATCACAAGGGTAAAGAGTTTCAGTTAAAATATAATTTCTTTCTGAACATATGAATTTAAAAGCCTGAACTTGTGTTGCTAGTATTCTTGTAGCTCTAACGGCAGCCTCAAATTAAGAGTTCACTACATCAGGATCATCAAGAAACAGATGGTATCATTTAGGCTATTTAGGAAGTTCCTTGAACTATGTTACTGTCACCTTGGAGCTGTATTAAGGTCATTGAAACAACTATCTTGAGTCTTCAAACTTAGTTTATTGATCATTGAATATAAATGTAGACTAGGTATCAGGGAATAATATCAATGTCCACTCTGTTAGTGGGGGAAGCCTAATCTTAAAAATAACTTGGGAGTTAAGGACAATTTGTATACTAACAGATACTCTCTGATCTTACTTCATACTTTGGTCCCCTCTCAGATTCTCTTTTCAGGAATGACACTTCCAACTCCTAGCTGCTGGGCATATTAGTTGCTGTCAGCTCACACTGTGTTTTTCACTGAAAATTGCCCTCTGCCACAAAAAACTGCCGTGACCAAGAACCATGGGTGGCTTGTGGCTGATGACTGGATGATATGGGAACAGAAGGTCCAGCCCCCATACTTCAATTTGGGATAACTCTGAGGATCATCCTAGTCTAGGAGCTCCTTAAAGCAGAGGTCCCCAACCTTTCTGGCACCAGACACTGGTCTCTTATGAGATTCTAATGCCTGATGATCTGAGGTGAAGCTGAGGTGGTGATGCTAGCGCTGGGGAGCAGCTACAAATACAAATAAAGTTTCCCTCACTCACCGGCCGCTCATCTCCTGCTGTGTGCCGGGTTCCTAACAGGTCACAGACCAGTACTGATCCACAGCCCAGGGATTGGGGACTCCTGCCTTAAAAGATTGATTAAAATCCCAATTGCAACAGCTTTTTGGGTCAACTCCTCTGTTCTCAACTGCATTCTTCACTCCTTTATAGGTGTGTCTACTGAGGGCACTCTCGAAGTGAAATTTTTGCCTTTCACACCCCATCTATTGTAATCAACACCTCACCTATTCCTATTTTCAGGGAAGAAAATTTAATACAGAGATTGTCATCACGGGCTAACCTATTGTATTGGCAGACCATGTTGCTACATAGATTGACTCAGGTAAAAAATATTACTACCACTACGTTGCCTAAACTGGTGTTGAATATTAATTACCATTGTCGAACCATTTTTTTGATTTAGTCTGGAAAGCATATGATACGTAGAAAAGTTTATACCTTTAATTAATATATGTTTCCTAACATAAGATTGAATGAGCTATGAGAAAAGGAGAGGGAAGAAAGATCTTATGTGACCTGCTTGGGAAAAGTTCATGGTGGGGTTTCCTGATCCAGCTGGTGTTGTATTTGTGTGTGGCTGAAGGAGGAATAGAAAAGGTCACAGGAGGACAGTGAGTACCTGGAGTTAGGGATGCTGAAAGGAAGGCTGTGGGAAGGAGCTACTTGACAATTTTTGCTTTAAGATGACTTTATAATGAAGCTATTCAAGACCACTACTGCCCACACAGTTTTCTCTTTTGAACTTCTTTTCCCACTCATTTTGGTTTTGAATCTTATTTTGTCTTATGTCATTTGAATATTTAATAGGAATATGCCTCTTTTATACTTCTTTTGAATGCCTATAGTACTAACAAAGAACTATACACATAATAGGAATTCAATAAGTACCTGTTAAATGAAAGAATAACAAGATAACTATAAGATGGAAACATTATTGAGTTAGAAAAGAAAAAACAGTAGTGATCCAAAGGTCCCTAATCTATGGTTTCAGAAACCTTTAAAATGGGGGATTTAACACAATAGTTTTTTTGATAGGAAACAATGGATAGATATATTTTTATGTCGACTGAGTCCAAATGATATTTTTTAAATGGCAGTTTTAATCCCAAATTGCAAATGATCTAAATGTCTTGTAAGAGATAATAGACTTCATGTAATTTCAGTACATGTCACAGCTCAGTGAGAGCAAAGAGACCTACTGGAAGATAACATGCATTATGTAAACTCTGAGCCATAAATGCCTCCTATTTGTTCAGGATGTTCCAGACGCCCCCTCCTCCTCTTGAACACAAGGTTCCGCTTTGTAACAGAGAACAAAGATGCGGACCACAGAGCACTTCTGTGTCTAGAGGTCTAAATGGCTGTAAAATGACTCCATTTCCAGGTGTAATAACTGGGCTCCTATTTCTTTTGGACAAAGTCCTGATACATTCCTTTTTTTCCCCTTGAGCCCACTGACCAAAACACTCAGGTAAAACATTTCTAGGAATAGTTTGAAATTAGGTTAATAACCATTTCTTTTTCCCATATTCTACTTTTCCAGGAAAGATACTTTCTTCTCTTTTGATGTTTATTAAGAACACTGTAGTTGTTTCTTCCTCCAAAATCAAATATCTAACTAAAAATATTAAATTTATTTTGCATGTATTCATAAAGTAAATCCTGTGGGCTAAATCTTTTAGCACATGATTACTTAAAACATATACAAATGTGAGTGAGTGTAATAGTGAACCAAATAATGATGTCTTTCTAAAAGACTAAAGTGTTTATGGTTGTAGCTCCTCCCTCGAGGTTGTGGCCACAGCCCTTGAGGTGGTCTGTTGAAATGGGACAAGCTAATTTTAAAGGGCATATTTAAAGTCACAGTCAGGAAATAGAATCTACATTGAAAAATTATTAATCATTTAAAATAGTAAGAGCTTAATTACCTAGAACCATCAGTTAACCCGAAATGCATTTGTTGTATGCTGCAGGTGGGAAAGATGGGTGAGTTACAGAAAATTCTGGAGATGATAATGAGTTGCTTAATATCAAAAGCAACTTCTGGAAAAAACTTTTCTTCAAAAACGAATGTGCCCTCTCGGGCCCATGAACAGATATGTGTTTGAATTCCCGAAGTTTTACCCAGGCAAAACAAACAATTTTAGCCACGAAAAAATATCTCAATAATGCTTCCATGGAAGATATATTTTTTTAAACAAAATAACTTTCTGATTAACTCACAACATAATTCAAGTTAATAACTGGATTAATGTTTTGCTTTGAATTAGGAAATATGAGTCAATTATCTTCCAGAGGGCATATTTAGAAGGTAATTTTAGTTTCAAAGACATATAAAATCTTTTTTCTCCCAAAGATAATTAAGTAAAATGAACAAGTAGAACAAAACAAAACAAAATATTATTAACATTATTAAAGAAGAGTAGAAGTCATGTATTCAAATTATTGAAATATAAGTTGAATTCTTTTGTCTAAACTGTAAGGGGATTTTCCATTTGACCAGAAACATTAAAATGCAGGCTCTGAATATGAGGATCAATAACCAGAATTTCATTCATGTTGCATGGTTCATAGCCAGCTCTTGTTTCTCAAACCAATGCCAAGTAAAGCCAACAAAAAGTTTAAAGATTTTTAATCTTTACAGCTTTCTTCATGAAGCAAATAATGTGACAAAAATTAATAAGTATCTAATTGTATTTAAGTTCTTTTGCTCCATGAACAAGAACAAAATAATGAACAAAGAAACTCAGATTTGTAGTTTGAGAAGGGAAGCTGGTCTCTTTTTGACAGAATGTCTAACTGATAAATTTGAATTTTTGAAGGAAGTGAGAATTTCCCTATAAAGAATAAAGAGCAGGAGCACATTTGCATCCTCATATATGAGAGCATATCTGTGAAAATAATTGAGGTAAACAGGAAATAAGTATGATGGTTCGTCCATTAGAGCAGGCTTTGAATGGTACTGGGTAGCAGAGGCCTTAGCTATGTGTGCCATTTAATTTTTTTTTAATTTTAAAAAGTTAAACATTTATACAAACATGAAATGATCTCTTACTCTTCACGACATCCATTTGGAACTACACATAGCCATTACAATACTACTGATTATATTCCGTAAGCTGCAGCCTATGTCGCCAAGACATTTTGTAACTACTAATTTGTACTTCTTCATTCCTTCACCTTTTTCACCCAGCCCCACAACTCCCCTTCCCTCTGACAATCACCATTTGTTCTCTGTATCTGGAGTCTGTTTTTGTTTAGTTTGTTCATTTTTTTTTTTTTTTTTGTTCCTTAGATCTCACATGTAAGTGAAATCATATGGTATTTATCTTTCTCTGACTTATTTCACTCAGCATAATACCATGCAGGTCCATCCATGTCATTGCAAATGGTAAGATTTCATTTTTTTAAATAGCTGAGTAATATTCCATTGTATATATGTGCCATAACTTCTTTATCCAATCATCTACTGATGGGCACTTAAGTTGCGTCCATATCTTGGCTATTGTGAATAATGCTGCTGTGAACATAGGGGTGAATAGATCTTTATGATCTGGTGTTTTGGTTTTCTTTGGACAAATACCCAGAAATGTAATTGCTGAGTCAAAAGGTAATTCTAGTTTTAATTTTTTTGAGGAACCGCCAAACTGTTTTCCAGGGTGGCTGTACCAATTTGCAATCCCAACAACAGTGCATGAGGGTTCCCTTTCTCCACATCCTCACCAACATGTTGTTTTTTGATTTACGATGATAACCAATCTGACAATCTGACAATTGATTTACTGATGATAGCCAATGTGAGGTGATGTCTCATTGCGGTTTTAATTTGAATTTCTCTGATGATTAGTGACCTTGAGCATCTTTTCATGTGTCTATTAGCCATCTGTATTTTCTCTTTGGAGAAATACCTATTCAGGTCTTCTGCCCATTTTTTAATTGGATTGTTTTGTTTTCGTTGTTGAGTTGTATGAGTTCTTTATAAATTTTGGATATTAACCTCTTGTCAGGTATATCACAGACAAATACATTCTCTCATTCAGTAGGTTGCCTTTTCGTTTTGTTGATGATTTCTTTTGCTGTGCAAAAACTTTTTAGTTTGAAAAAAACTTTTATTTTGGTAAAGTCTCATTTGTTTATTTTTTCTTTCATTTCCCTTACCTAAGGAGATATTTCAGAAAAAAATTACTAATAGCAACATCAGAGAGTTTACTGCCTATGTTTTCTTCTAGAAGTTTTTTTCCTTCACCTATTCTTTTTTGAATTTTATAAATTAATTTTTTTATTTTAATTAGTTTCAAGTATACAGTGCATTGGTTAGACATTTATATAGTTTATAAAACAATCCCCTTAATTTCTCATTCTCTCCTCTGGTTTTCCACCTAGCCAATATATTAATGCTAACTGAATTCCCTAGGCCGTGCTCCCCATCCCCGTGACCATCTATCAACTACTAATTTGTACTTCTTTAACCCTTCACCCCATTCTCCCAGCCCTCCAAACCCCACTCCCCTCTGTGCATTACCAAATTGTTCACTATATCTGTGAGTCTGTTTTTGATTAGTTTGTTCATTTGTTCCTTAGATTTCGCATATAAGTGAAATCATATGGTATGTATCTTTGTCTGTCTGACTTATTTCACTCAGCATAATAACCTCTAGGTCCATTCATGTCATTGCAAATGGTAGGATTTCATTTTTTTTAATGGCTGAGTAATATTCCATTGTATATATGAACCATAACTTCTTTATCTAATTATCTGTTGATGGGCATTTAGGTTGCTTCCATATCTTGGCTATTGTAAATTATGCTGCCATGAATATTAGGGTGCATAGATCTTTATGAATTATTGTTTTGGTTTTCTTTGGATAAATACTCAGAAGTGCAATTGCTGGTTCAAAAGGCACATCCATTTTCAATGTTTTGAGAAACCTCCATACTGTTTTCCATAGTGGTTGTAGCAATTTGCAATCCCACCAACAATGTATGAGAGTTCCCTTTCTCCACATCCTCTCCAAAACTTGTTTTTTGATTTATTAATGATAGCCATCCTGACAGGTGTGAGGTGATATCTCATTGTGGTTTTAATTTGCATTTCTCTGATGAGCATCTTTTCATATGTCTATTAGCCATCTGTATTTCCTCTTTGGAGAAGTATCTGTTCAGGTCTTCTGCCCATTTTTTAATTGGATTGTTTGTTTTTTTTGTTGTTGAATTATATGAGTTCTTTATATATTTTTGGACATTAACCCCTTATCAGCTGTATCGTTAGCGAATATCTTCTCCCAGTTGGTTGTCTTTTTTTGTTGTTGATGGTTTCCTTTGCTGTACAAAACCTTTTTAGTTTAATATAGTCTCATTTGTTTGTTTTTCTTTTGTTTCCCTCGCCTGGGGAGATATATCTGAAAACAAATTACTGTTAGTAATTTCAGAGCGTTTACTGCCTATGTTTTCTAGATGTTTTATGGTTTCGGGTCTTACATTTAAGTCTTTAATCCATTTTGAGTCTATTCTTGTATACGGTATAAAAAGGTGGTCCAGCTTCTTGTTTTTTTTGCATGTATCTGTCCAATTTTCCCAACACCATTTGTTGAAGAGACTGTCTTTACCCCAATGTATCTTCTTGCCCCTTTGTCATAGATTAAATGACAATATATAGGTGTGGATTTATTTCTAGGCCCTCTATTCTGTTCCATTGATCTATGTGTCTATTTTTATGTCAGTACCATGCTGTTTTGATTACTATAGACTTGTACTATAGTTTGATATCAGGTAGCATGATACTTTCAACTTTGTTCTTTCTCAAGATTACTGTGTCTTTCGGGGTCTTTTATGGTTCTGTATAAATTTTAGGATTATTTGTTCTAGTTCTCTGAAAATTGCCCTCGGTATTTTGATAGGGATTGCATTGAATCTATAGATTGCTTTGAGTAGTATGGACATTTGAACGATGTTTATTCTTCTTACCCATGGGTATGGTTTGTGCTTCCATTTATTTGTATGCTCTTCAATTTTTTTTCAATGACATATAATTTTCCAAGAACAATCTTTTACCTCCTTGGTTAGTTCGATTCCTAGGTATTTTATTGTTTATTGCAATTGTAAATGGGATTGTTTTCTGAATTTCTCTTTCTGATAGAGTCCTCATTAGTATATAAAAGTGCAACAGACTTCTGAATATTAATTTTGTATCCTGCTACTTTACTGAATTCACTTATCAGTTCTAACAGTTTTTGGGTGGAATCTTTAGGATTCTCTGCATATAGTATCATGTCATCTCCAAATAATGACAATTTTACTTCTTCCTTTCCAGTTTGGATGCCTTTTATTTCTCTTTCTTGTCTGATTGCTGTAACTAAGACTTCTAATACTATGTTGAATAGAAGTGGCCAAAGTGGCCAACCTTGTCTTAAGGAAAACACTTTTAGCTTTTCCCCATTGAGTATGATGTTAGCTGTAGGTTTGTCATATATGCCCTTTATTATTTTGAGGTATATTCCCTCTATTCTCACTTTGCTGAGAGTTTTTATCATAAATAAATGCTTTTTCTGCATCTATCGATGTGATTTTTATCTTTCAATTTGTTAATATGGTGTATCACATTAATTGATTTGCAGATAGTAAAGCAACCTTGAATCTCAGAAATAAATCCGACTTGATCATAGTGTATAATATTTTTAATGTGTTGCTGAGTTCGGTTTGCCAATATTTTGTTGAAGATTTTTTCATCAATGTTCATCAGGGATAGTGGCCTATAGTTTTCTTTTTTTGTATTGTCTTTGTCTAGTTTTGGAATTAGGGTAATGATGACTTCGTAAAAAAGAGTTATGAAGCCTTCCTTCCCTTTGGATTTTTGGAACAGTTTGAGAAGAATAGGTGTTAATTCCTCTTTTAATGTTTGGTAAAATTCACCTACGAAGCCGTCCAGTCTAGGACTTTTGTTTTTTAGAAGTTTTTTGAACACTAATTTAATTTCATTGGTGTTAATCAGTTGGTTCAGATTTTTTGTTTCTTCTTGACTAAGTCTTGTGAGATTGTATGTTTCTAGAAATGTATTTTTTCCAGATTGTCTGATTTGTTGGCATATAATTGCTCATAGTATTTTCTTATAAACCTTTGTATTTCTGTGGAGTCCATAGTTACTTCTCCTCTTTCATTTCTGATTTTATTTATTTGGGTCCTATCTCTTTTTTTCTTGATAAGTCTGGTTAAAAGTTCATCAATTTCGTTTATCTTTTTGGAGAATCAGCTCTTGTTTTCATCAGTCTTTTGTATTTTTTTTTTTTTTAGATTCTATTTTGTTTGTTTCCTCTCTGATCTTTATTATTTCATTTCTGCTGCTCACTTAGGTTTTGTTTGCTGTTCCTTTTCTAGTTCTTTTAAGTGTAATGTTAAATTGTTTATTTGAGATTTTTCTAGTTTCTTGAGGTAGACCTGTATTGCTATGAACTTCCCTTTTAGGACTGCTTTTGCTGTGTTTTCATTTTCGTTTGTCTGTAGGTATCTTTTGATTTTTTCCTTGACTTCATTGTTAATCCATTCATTGTTTAGTAACATGTCATTTAGCCTCTATGTGTGCATTTTCCATTTGTTTTTTCTTGTAGTTGATTTCTAGTTTCATACCATCACAGTTGGAGAAGACACTTGATAATATTTCAATCTTAAATTTATTGAGACTTGTTTTGTGGCCTAACATGGTCTATCTAGGAAAATGTTCCATGTGCACTTGAGAAGAATGTATATTCTACTGTTTTAGGGTGAAACACTCTGAAAATATCAATTAAAACAATTTGGTCTGGTGTGTCATTTAAGATTGCTGTTTCCTTACTGATTTTCTGTCTGAAAGATCTGTCTATTGGTGTCAATGGGGTGTTAAAGTCTCCTACTCTGAGTATATTACTATCAATCTCTCCTTTAATGTTGGTCAATAATTGCTTTATATATAAGTGCTCCTATGTTGGGTGTGTATATGTTTACTAGGGTTATGTCCTCTTGTTGTATTGATCCCTTTACCATTATGTCTCTTATTACAGATTTGTTTTGAAGTCTGTTTTGTTCGATATAAATATTGATACTCCAGTTTTTTTTTCATTTCCATTTGCATGAAATATTTTTTTCCATCTCTTTACTTTCTGTCTGTATGTGTCATTTGATCTGTGGTAGGTCTCTTGTAGACAGCATATATATGGTCTTGTTTTCTTCTCCATTCAGCTACCCTATGTCTTTTGTTTGGAGCATTTAATCCAATTACATTTAAAGTGATTATTGATAGGTACACAGTTATTGCCATTTTATTATTTGTTTTTATGAGTTTCTTTTCCTTCTTTTTAAAGAAGTCCCCTTAACATTTCTTGTAATTCTGGCTTGTTGGTGATGAATTATTTTAGCTTTTTCCTGTCTGGAAAGCTCTTTATCTCATCTTTAGTTTTAATTGATAGCATTGCTGGGTAGAGTAGTCTTGGTTGTAGGTTCTTGTTTTTCATCACTGTTAATATTTTGTGTCAATTCCTTTTGGCCTGCAAAGTATCTGTTGAAAAGTCAGCTAACATTCTTATGGGATTACCACCATAAGTAGTAACTACCTGCCTTTCTCTTGCTGCTTTTTGAATTTTCTCTTTGTCTCTAACCTTTGGCATTTTAATGATGATGTGTCTTGGTGAGGGTCTGTTTGAATTCTTCTTGTTTGGGACTCTTTGCACTTCCTGGACTTATATGTCTATTTCCTTTGCTAGGTTAGGGAAGTTCTCTGTTGTTATTTCTTCAAATAGGTTCTCAATCCCTTGCTTTCTCTCTTCTCCTTCTGGTACCCCTATGATACAGATATTGGTGCATTTGATGTTGTTTCAGAGGTCCCTTAAACTTTCCTCATTTTTTTAAATTCTTTTTTCTTTTTGTTGTTCCAATTGGATACTTTCTGCTACCTTATCTTCCAATTCTCTGATTTGATCCTCTGCTTCATCTAATCTATTGATTCCTTATACTGTATTCTTCATTTCGGTTATTTTATTCTTCATTTCTGATTGGTTCTTCTTTATGGTTTCTATGTCCTTTTTTTGATGCTTACTATCTCTCTTTTGATGTTCTGAGATCATCTATTCTCCCCCTAAGGGGAGAACGTCCTTATAACCAGTGTTTTGAACTCTGTCTCTGGTAGGTTGCTTGCCTCCATTTTGTTAGTTGTTTTTATCCTGGATCTTGTTTCATTTGAAGCATTTTTTTTGTTTGTTTTCTCATTTTAGTTGCCTTTCTGTGTTTGTTTCTATGTATTAGGAAGATTTGTTATATTTCTCAGCCTCGGCCAGGTAGCCTTATGTAGTAGGTGTCCTGTGTAGCCTAGTAGCGCTGTCTACCTGGTCACCTGCACTGGAGGTTCTGGGCATGTTCCTTGTGTGTGGGTTTTTTCTCTTTTTTTTTTTTTTTTGGCAAGTCAATCCTTGGTTGACCTCACAGATTGCAAGGAACTTGTCAGCTTACAATCTCTTACTTTTAAATTTTTTATGCCTACAGCACCTGGTCTTCTTAGGTGGTCTCCCATCCAAGTACTAACCAGGCCCGACCCTATTGTGTGGTTGTTTGTGTTCTGTTGTAGCTAAGCCTTGATTCCTGTTAGCATGTCAGTGGATGGGATTGACTCTTGGGACTGACCCCACCCATAGGGGTGAGCAGCTGTGTGGGGGCTGATCCTACAGAGTGGGATTCACCCTAGCAGTGTTGAGTACCTGTTGAGACCACCTTTTGAGTGTGCTGCTTATGGAGCTAGGCAGGTGGTGTTCTGATGCCAGCCTTCGAATGTATTGGTTCTGCAGTCTCTTAGGAGGGGCTCTCGTATAGGCCAAGTTCAGCTGCTGCCTTTTATTTCCCCAGGCTATCTAGTAGGATCTACAGAGTGATGTGCAGATGGTTGCTGCCTGTGCTGGATCTGGAGGCAAGGGGGAGAGACTGCGCTGCGAGCTGAGGTCAGTTACCCCAAGTACTGGGCTTGGGACAGCTTAGCAAAAGGACCAGTGCACCTCACTAGTGTAAGCTGGGTGGTGCCGGGACTCAAAGAGCCACTGGGATAAAGCAAATGCAGAGTCAAGTTTTGTTGTAGTGCTAAACCTATGCCTTCCTGTAAGTCTCAGATCATAGCAAAGCCAGGCACTGTCCTCATTAGTCTCTCAGACCCCTGTGATCTGCTCAAAAGCTACTGCAGTTTGGTCTGGCACCAGTGGCTCACCACCAACAGTCTCCCTACCAAGTCTCCCTTGAAACGTGCTGACTGCATGTGGGCTGCTACCTGCCAATAAATGTGTTGCTCAAGCAAGGTGCAGAATGGGACTGGCTGCCTGGCAACAGGCCCATGCAGAGTAATTCGTGGGCTGGGTGAAGCGAGGCCCCAGGGAGACACCCAGTGGAGCGGACTGATCTCTTTGGGCCAATGCAGATTTAGACTTGGCCACGCAGGGTGAGGGTTCAGCACAGGAAGATGGTGCCCACCTGGAGACTGCCCTGGAGGGGGCCCAAGAAAAGGAGCAATGGCTACTGTCCCTTTAGCCCTCACCCTGATGTCAGGCAATTCAGTCTTTCCTTGTTTGTCTCTTGAGCCTCCTGATCTGCTGACCCTCTGCTGGAGCTCAGGGTGAGTGCCTGTGAACAAGTGAGTCTGTGTGTGGGCCCTTTAAGGGAAGGTCTGGGTTTTCAGCTTCCTTTGTCTCACCCAGGTGGCCAGTGTCCCCACTGGTCCCTACAGTCAGATTTTGTGGGAATTCTTCTTTCTGTTCTGGGGAGCCCCCGCATGGGGCTAGGGCTCCTCATTCCTTGAGGGGAGCCTCTGCAGCCATACTCCCTCCCCTGCTGCTCAACTGCCACATGCAGGTGAGGGACAAGCCTGCTACTCTGCCACTCCAACTGTACTGGATGTGGCTTTTTCTTTAAATCCTCAGATGTATGTGTTGTGATCAGCTAGTTAGACTCCAGGTGGTTCTCCAAGTTGTTTGTTTTATAATTTGATTGTAATTTTAACATGGTCATGGAAGAAGGTGAACCCTGCTTTTACTTAGCCTGCCACCTTGACTGGAACTCCTGTGCCATTTAATTTTAAAACTGAAATCAAGTAAGCAATTAAAGTGACTTATTTTAAATTTGAAATTAGTATTTGCCAAAATTTTTCAATTCTTTCTTAATGATTGCTCAGAGTTTAACTGTGTTATTTTAATGTTAAATAATGAAGTTATGTCCCTTCACTATATCTATAAAATGCCCCTCACTACTCACTAGTCAATCATTACCTGGGAATAGTTTTATTCTCTGTGTGGCTCTTTATCATTTCTGTTTTTAATCTAATTGTTTTGGCCAGCTGCTGTAATTTGCCACCCTGTGGAAATGGGTAAAACAATTTCTTAATTGGGGTCTCAACTGAAAACAGCATTTTCATTAGGCAGAAACAAGGGTACCACAGCAACATCTGAGTCATATTATTGAACATAATAGTGGTTACCCAGGGACATTTATGCTTAGACTCTTCCATAGCCAATCACAAGGTTAGTCTGTTGAGAACCATTGTTTCGAAGTCATATCCCAAATAACAATATCTCCAAATCTGTATCATTAATTGCTTCTAGTGTTCAGAACTAGGACCTCCCACACTGACTTATTATAAGTTTTTGTAGATGATAATAAGATTTAAACTTAATTCATTTATCAAATATGAGTATTGTTCATGTGCCATAACCTGTGCAAGAAGCTGGGAACACAAAGATGGAAAGATATGTCTTGAGTTGTCTCTTTCAATTCCATTCTACATGCCACTTTGCTATCATGACTTCCCGACAGGCTTTCTAAAATGAAGAGGTAGGTCTATGAGGCTTATGTTAGGGAAACTGGTCTCTCAAGTCAAACAAAAACAAACTTAATAAGTACTGCTGAACCCATTAACTTACAAATAACTCATGGAATTATCGAGAGCTCTTTATTTCAAGATGATGATTGTGAGGTATCACAAGACTATTAATAAAGGATTTGATGATATTTTCTGCATTCTGCTTACTCAGAAAGAAAATCATATACACATAAAATTCCAAATTACTATCTTCTCCCAAACCTGCTCTTTTCCCCATAATCTTAACTTAGGTAATAACACCAGCATCAACTAGTACTCAGGTCACCTCTTCCAGTATTGGTCCCCAAGTCCCATTGATTCTACCACCCAAACATCATTTGAATCTGTTCACTGTTTTCTACAGTCAGTGCCATTGCAGAGGTTTAGGTCTTCATCATCTCTCTCCTGCACTACTACCCAGACTCAGGATTTCCTAACGGACCCTGTTTACCTCCAATGCCTGTCTCTTCAGTCCATTTTCTACATATAATTGTCTTTTCAAAATGCAAGTATGATCATGTCCCTTCCCTGTTTCAGAACCTTCATTGGCTTCTTATTGATGATATAGACATTCATTTTATCTTCTATCTTCATTTCCCACCTGTACATCACACACTCAGGTCACATAACATAATCTTTGTATTTCTCTGCCCTTCCATGTATGACTACCACCATGGAATACCTTCCTCCTTGTTTGCTTTGTTTTGTTTTAAGATGTTGTTCAAATATCATACTTCTAATTCTTTCGCTGTTTTCTCCAGGCAGAGTATGTTGCACTTTTCTTTGCGTTTCCAGGGTACTTTGTACATATTTCTAATTTAATTAATCATTTTATCTTCTAATTATTTCATTATATTTTTCTCTCTTCTATATACTAAGCTACTAGAGAGTAGGGGCTATTTTATTTATCATTGTATCTCCAGGCTTAGCACATTGACGGATCCAGAGTTGCCACTCAATTAATATTTGATTAACGAAGAAACCAGAATTGATATGTTTTTGCAACTTATTTATTAGATTTGTATGTGATGTGGCAACATCAACGATATGCTGATTGTACATGATATTGCTAACAATAACAGAACCAGATTTTCTTACTACTTTGTACTCCACAGAAGAAAGCCATGAATATGTATTTAATTTGCTTAAATTCTGAAGATGAAGTAACATAATTCCCAAAAATACTGCATGTGAAAATTGTACATGGTTCAGGAGAACAATATATTTTTTGACATTAGCCGTGAAAGCTTTCAAAACAAAAATATAAATTCTCTCCAACTCACAGTTATTTACCCTGGTCTCTTTTTTATAAGAGATCACATTTTTCTTCCTGTACATATAATATTTTTAGAGTGCTCTTATGAAGCATTCTGCAACCCCTGGTTAACCTATTTAGATCTCAGTGTTCTTATCTGTATAATGAAACTTATGGTACTGAACTGTTCTCTCAGGAATGTTTGATTAAATATGTTTCTTGACATTGCATAGACCCTGCATATATAAGCAAGGGTTTTCAAAATAAATTGTTCTATATGCGCAGAGAATAATTTCCTTTGGCATTGTTTTAAAAGCAAGCACATTTGCATGAGGAACGCTTGCACCATCAGCAAACATTTCAAATGGATCTGAGGTAAAATTTGTTATGACTGCAGTGAATGTTTTATTTGGGGTTGATAAGATAGGCAAGTATTTCAAAACATCTCCACCCATAATTTTTAATGGAAAAAGTAAGGCCTGGTAGAATGTGAGATAATTTTTTCTTTGCTCAGTATATTAGCTGTTATAAGGATGTCTTAATATTTTTTACTCCAAGGCAGCCCTATGTTGGATTGTATCTTTCGCAGTGCCCTTTTTGCCACTTCAAGTAAAAATAGAGCCCAGAATTTCTGATATAATGCCCTACCCTGAAAATATTCATTATTTTATGTGGAAAGAAGGGCTTCATTGATCTCTCACATCAGCAGAGCTAGATTGGCTTAGGTGGACAGAGTCTTTTTCCCCACAACTCTAGTATTTCTGTTCATCTGACTTCTTCACTTCTACCACTTTATGTGACAACTGCCAATTTCTTTCCCAGGGCAGGGTAAACCCAGACAGGGAGAGAGGAGAAGCCAGTAGAAAAAGGCGAAAATGAATGAAAACCAAGAGGAAAAGATAAGCAAAACATACCCCAGATGCTTCTGGGATGTTGAAAAGTGATGACATGAGTTTAGATTTCCCCTCCAAAAATTATAGGGTAATATTTCAACTCATACCCTCCTGTCATCTGTCCCAAATCTAGATTCAGTTGATAACAGGTGAATAAATGAATGCTTCCTTTAGTAAGGTTGGTGTAAAAAATAATGGCAGTCTAGTCAGGAGAAATAGCATATGCAAAGGTTCTGACTCTAGGAAGTGGACATTCTAGATATTCAACAGAATCACCTGGAAATATTTTTTAACATTAGGAAAAAATCCTTTTTATTTAAGCATAATATACATAAAGAAAAATGCATATATTAAAAATGTACACTTGATGAAATTTTATAAACTGAACACACTCATCAAGCAGCATCATTGGGAAAGTTTTTTGGTTTTGCTTTAAAGATAACAGCTTTTGAGACTTTTTTCTAGACACATTGAATCAGAATCTCAAATTTTCAGGGCCAAGAATCTGTATTTTAAATAAATTTCTTAGAACATTCTTTTGGAGCTAGCTAGGCACTGGGTTAGATTTAAGAACCACAATCTAGATCCCAAGGTGCATGAGTTGGGGTATTATTGAGAGAGAGAGAGAGAGAAAGGGGGTGGGGAAGAGAAAGGTAAGTTATAGAGTGTCCTGGAGGGAGGTAAAATAAGAAATCCTGCTCTGGAAAGAGTTCCAACAGTTGTTTGAGGAAGGAACTATGACAAAAACTTCCTTGTCTCCCAGTAGTTATTTATCTTTTATTGTTTACTAATAGAATCCTAATTTTCGGTGAGGCACTTAGTAGTTACCTGGAATAAGACTAAGTCTTAACCTCTCTTGCAGCTAGATGTGGTAATGTAACTAAATTTTAGGTAATGGGATATAAGTGGAAATGTCATGTGACTTCTGTAAAGTCTTTAAAGAGTTGAGATGCTCCCTCTTGATCCCTTCCTTTAGCTAGCAGTTGTAATATGGAAGTGTTGGCTGAAGTTCAAGCAGCCATTTTGATCCAGGTAGACAAAAGTCATAAATTAAGGATGGTAGAACAGAAACCTGGAAGAAACTTAGGTTCCTTAGAACTTTATGGATTTCATACTAACTCTGTAGTACCAATTCAGAATTTTTAGTAGAATAAAATATTTTGTGTTTTGGCTATTATTAATCTGGGTTTTCTAATATAACAGCTGAACTTAACTCTAACTGATACAGAGGATTTTCTTGTTCTGTATGTGGATGTCTGAAAGATCCCAGTAAGAGATGATCTCTCAAACACATGGTGTTCTGTTATTATCCAGGAAAATACTGGGAGCAAGTCTGGGTTTTGCTAATCAACTGTTAAACAAGATAATCTTGTTCAATATTGAGGAGCTTGCTTTCTAGGAGATATTTATGTGGTTGGTCTCTTTTCACAGGCTTCACTTGAACCAGGTCTTATCTGGTACCCAGAGCATGTTTGGGATTCTCCAGAGAGTGGCTTGTTTTGTGCAGGTGAGGGTTAGCCTTATCGCATAGTTTTAGGGAATTCTATGGGTTAAGGCAAGTTTCCAGCAACAGCAGCTAAGGAAGATGAGAAGCTGGCATGGGCTAGGTGTATTGTCAAGTCTTAAGTCAAGATAAACAGAAGTGGGCTATCGGTATAGCTCCACTGCCAATGGGAGAACTGAGACATAAACCAGGTATTGGAATGGGGCTGAGACAGAGAAAAACACCAGGTCCGAGGACATCAGATTGCTCAGGACTAACTGACTCAAGTCTGCAGCAAGACCAGCTCCAAGGCCCTACTAGCTAGTGCCTGGGTTTCCTAATGCATGTATACTCTCTACTTTGGGCAGAAACTAGACAGGGCTGAGGCAACTGGTAAAAGATAGCATTGTCTGAAGTTGAAATGGACAAAGGAATGGTCATTGTTTGACTTTTTGCAAGTTACTCAACTCTCTTTACCTCGATTCACTCCTCTGTAAAACTGGGACTAATAATACCTAGCTCATAGGTATTCCATCATGGATTAAAATAAAAAGTTTTATGTGAAAGGAATTTGCAAACTGTGTGATGAGTTATATAAATGTAAATTATTATTACCTTCTGGGGAGAAGGAAGAGGCAATTTAATTGTGCAGAGCAAATATCCATAGCATTTAAGATAAGATGAGTATAATTTATTCATTTGAAATGAAATGGGATAGATTTGTAGAATCAGTATATAATTACAAGATTTGTAATCTGGTCAGGAAACTTCTGTCAGACAGATACTGTATTCTTATTTGAGAAAAATGCAAGGCTTTTAGAGAGATCATGTGACAGCTTTGTTTACTTTTTAATCATTTAATGGGCAATATGGTTTATCTTAGAGAAGCTATGATTCATAAAAGTGAGTTTATGATTCACCAGAATCAAAAACAGTTACACTGAGAGTTATTGAACATTGTGTGCTGTTCAAGACAACATTAAGGATCAAATACAAGCATCAAGAGTGCTTGCTTTTTGCCATAAAAGCAGCATTGGGGCATATAGGTTTACAATTGTATTTGTTGTAAAAAAACACATTTTACAAGCAACAAGTATAGCTGACATATCCTAAATTGTATGAAGCTGTGCTGTCAGCCGATCTGTAAAGGGATTTGGAAAGATTTATGAGATTGAGTGACAGCCAGGGTGATACTTGAAATTGACTTTTTAAGGTGTCATTTTGGTGAATGACAGGTTATAGTTACTTAAAAATTACTCATAATAATAAAGAGTTTATCTTTAAATGGTAGTAAGCCTGTATAGTAAGAAAGAAAGAAAGAAAGAAAGAAAGAAAGAAAGAAAGAAAGAAAGAAAGAAAGAAAGAAAGAAAGAAAAAGAAAAAGCAAGCAAGAAAGAAAGAGAAAGAAAGAAAACCTCATTACTTAACCAGAGTTTGCTATATATTGGATGTTCCATGAATCTAATAGTCTCTGAGCATCTGGCCTGACTTCTCCAGCCATTCAGAATCATTTCAACCCTGGCCAAAGACCACAGGTTTCTTCAAACAGAATTGTAGTCTACTCATGTAGCTTAAAACAGAATTTGTTCTTAATCAGTGTCTTTTTTTTTACTATTGCAATTAATTTTAAGACAAAGAAGTCAGCTATGTTTCAAAGAAGGAGAGGGAGGAGGGAAAAAGAAAAGTTTATTCCATGCTCTTGTCAGATGAGCTCTTCCTTCACTGCTCCTTTACCAGTCCTTCTGCCCAGGGGCCCTGTGCTTGCTCCTCTGCTGAGAAAATCATTTAATCTCTACCTTCTTCTAGTGTTTCAGACTGGTCAGCTAGTCTCACAAAGCCTGTCGGCATTTGAACTTGGCATTTTCAGTTTGAATAAGAAGCAATTTTTTTTCATTTTTATTTGCCGTTAAACACAATATTATAACTTTAAATATTATAGAGAAAAAGGTCTATAATTCTTCTTAATATAATTACTTATTCTGTGTTTACTTTGATTATATTATTGATTCATTTGTTTATCTGACAAATATTTATTGAGAGGCTCCAATAGCCCAAGCTCTATTCTAGATACTGGGGATATAGCGGGGAATAAACAACTCTGCCCTAATGGAATTTTCATCTGAATGTGGGGAGAGAGAAAGTAATCACATATTATGTCAGATAGTGTTAAATTCTAAGGAGACAAATAAAACAGGGTAAGGATTGGGAATCTGGGGTTGGGTCAGGGAGCTATTAGCTTTTCTATCTTCTTCCAATTACATATGTATTTTTACTCTGTACTCTGTAAGACCATGTGTCCTTCTCCCTCAAAAATGCCTACTCTTTGCTCTCTCCCCTACCAAAAAACAAAAACAAAAAACAAAAAAACACCTCATTAATATACATTTAGTGCATGGTATGAACTTTGTTTTTTCTTGGCATTTGTATGACATTTAATGCAATGCAAGAGACTGGATGCTAACTCTGAAATGGAGAAAGTCAGAGGAAATAACATAGAAAGATAAGAAAGCATCAAATAAGAGAGGGAACTGGCAAGAGATAGAGAAAAAATTCTCATCATTAAAAGTTTGCACTCATATATCAAGCTCTGAGAATTTTTGGCAAGACTAGATTAGGGTAGAGAAATCTTGAGATAAAATTAGAAACAAATCAAGTAAGATTAAGAGCAGTTTGTTATTTCAGAGTTAACGGTCTTAGACAACCTGTGTATCATTAATTGTTTATGTTTTGCATAAAAGTCCTGGGTTTCTTCTTTCACTTTCTTGTTCTAGAAAACAATCAAAGGTTTAAAAATGAGAAGTCCTGCCTATGTAGAGGTGTCAGGACTATTAGCAACGTGACAGGCACAGAGATACCTTAATTGGAAAGTTTAAGCTCTGATCTGAGATCTACCAAGAAAGAGTCTACTCCAAGTTACAAATGAGCAGTCCTGATCTCCTTGTCTCCTTTAAAAACAAGCGTCCTTGTATATGACTAATTTTCATGAAAATAATAGAATCACTACATGTAAAATTTAAGAACCCTGTTTACTGTGGAAACCTATGTGGACCAACAAAGTGAGCTCAACATTTACAATAGGCAGATCTGGATTAGAATTCTGGCTTTACCAGGTACTCATTGACCTTAGGCAACTTCCTTAAACTCGCTGGACCTGTTTCCTAGCTGGTGGGAACATTTCTGGTGTTGAAAATGATATGCCTTCAAGCGTCAAGTCTTGAGATAGGTCGAACCATATGATACTGCCATATGACAGTCAAAGAGTGTCAAATGTCAGAAATTTCATGTGGTCCAGCTTGGCATATGGTGGATGCTCAATTAAGAGTAACCATTATTATTGCCTAGTTCATTCAGTATTTTAAAGATTTATTTACTTGAAAATATTAGAACATTTACATATTGATGAAGGCATTTATGTGTCCAAAGGGCAATCATATGAAATACTTTATTTTTTCTTTTTTAATAATAGCTTTATTGAGAAGTAAATCACATTTCATAGAATTAATCCTTTTAAAGTATACAATTCTGTAGTTCTTAGCATATTCACAGAATTGTGTCACTATCACTGCTATCTAGTTTTAGAAATTTCCATCACATCTCCCCAAAAGAAATCCCATTCTACTAGCAGTCATTCCCTGTTCCTCCTTCCCCTTAGCCCTTAGTAACTATTTTCTACTTCCTGGGTCTATGGATTTACCTATTTTGGACATTTCAAATAAATGGAATCAGCCTTTTGTGACTGATTTCTTTCACTTAGCATAGTGTTTTCAAGGTTTTTACTTGTTATAGCTAGCATGTATCAGTATAATATCAATATTATCGTAATGAAATACCAAATCATATTCCCTTATATAGGTAGACCACATGTGGTTTATCCATTCATCAGTTGATGGGCATTTGGATTATCTCCACTTTTTGGCAATCATTAATAATGCTGCTATAAACATTTTTGTACAAGTTTTTGTGTAGACATACATTTTTGATTTTTTTAAAAAAAGAATTGCTGGGTCATATAATAACTATATGTTTAACACTTTAAGCAGCTGCCAAACTATTTTCTTTATTCTAAGTAGCAAAAAAGTGAGTAATTCTAGGAGAGAAAATACAAGATGAGCTTATGGCATCTGCAGTGCCAGAAAGCAAGGAAGTGCTAAAAATAGAAATGTTGAGGGCATAACAAAGGGGCCAGGACCCAATCTAAAATAACTGTTAAGGACCAAGGACCAAACCTGGAACAAGTTGAACAACAAAGAAAATAGTATGGTATTGAATTACAACTCAAATACAAAATAAATGTGCATTAGTCTACACTGATATAAATAAATGATTGAATAAACAAATAAAGGAGAAGAGACAAATTTTCCTTAAAGAAGAATTCTAAATAATATAAGTAGATACTACCCCCTTCAGGAGGTGGAGCTTAATCACTTGAGTGTAGACTGGTTTTAGTGACGCCCTTTCAAAGAATAGAGTATGGAAAGGAGAAAATAGTAACTTTATAGAGAAAGCTAGCAACACTACCTTAACTAAATGATCAAGGTTGACATCACCAGCAATAAATCATCTTGAGATTGTGTGCCGGTGACATGATGTGATGAGGGCATTTCACCTATGTGATGGTATTCTTCCTCAAGATCCATACCCTAATTTAATTGTGAGGAAACATCACATAAGTGCACACTGAGGGACATTCTACAAAATGTCTGATTAATATTCTTCAAAACTGTCGTAAGGAAAGACTGAGAAACTGTCATAGAGCAGGGGAGACCAAGGAGACATGGCGACTGAACGCAACATGGTGTCCTGCTTGGGATTCTGGAACAAAAAAAAAGACATTAGTGAGAAAACTGAAAAAATCCAAATAAAGTCTAGAGGCTTTGTAGTTAATAGAGTGTACGAATGTTAATTTCTTAGTTTTGACAAATGCATTACTGCTGTAATGTAAAATGTTAATGTTAGGGCAAACTGAGCAAGAGATGCACAGTAACTCTGTACTTGTAACATCTCCATAAATGTTAAATCTTCCCGAAATAAAAAGTTTACTTAAAAATAAATCAATTACATGTAAACATAAACAAGACATTTTAATTGAAATATAATTATATTTCCAAAACAAAATATTAATTTAAAAATTTAGTGGGTATAAAAATGATTATTCAGGCAATTCAGATAAAATAATTTGTTACTGAGAATGAATGTTGAGATTTATCTAAACTGGTGGTTTAAATGGATTAAATTTACCAGGGACATGCTTATCTTTCTATCAAACTATCTAAAGTTACAAGGTTGGTTGGCTAAAGCAACAGTGCTACTGCAGCAACAAAGATTTTTAGCATTCGATCTCCGGCACTGAGCATTTAGGGCACAGTTCTGTTGTTTTCTTCTGTGGATTAACTTATCTCTTTTCTTAAGCAGTATCAGCATTTACCAAATTAGTGCGTTAGTGTTACACTCAAGAAGATATTCATTTACCTTGGCCTCCTTTACCTAGGGTTGCTAAAATACACTTTATACATGCTTGTTGGTTCAGAACTCAGCTCTCATGTAAACAGTGATGACTCTCAAATTCATATCCTCATACTGCTTTCTTGAGCTTCAGCCTTGTATATTTGACTCTTTTCTAGATATAAACTGGCTGTCCTATTGGGACACAATTGAAGAGATCCCAAAGTCAAATGTATTCTCTTGCCACCTTTCATTCCTGTTAAAATTATTCCTCCACCTATATTCCCTTCCTCAAGCAGTGATTACCAATCACTTATGGCCAGAAAGAAACCTGAGAGTCTTCTCAGTGACTCCAAATGGCATTGTAATATAGACATTGGTTGCTTAGCCTCATTCTTGCTTTGTAGATCGTGGACTGCTGCCTGCTCACTGATTTTGACCTCCTGCACATCTGCAGGCTTTGCTTATTGTATCTTTCCAGTCTCCTATTGAGCTAGGTGCAATAATCAGAATTGGAATTATCAATGTAGAGGCGATTGTTTAAACCAGGGGTCAATAAATTTTTTCTGTAAGGGTTCAACTAATAAATAGATTAGGCCTTATAGACCATATGGTCTATACTCAACTCTGCTGTTATAGCCCCTAAATAGCCATAGACAGTATGTAAATAAGTGAGTGCAGGTGTGTTTTCACAAACATTTTGAAAACAGACAGTGGTTCAGACTTGGCCTGTGAGCTATAGTTTGCTGACATCTTCTTGAAACCATAGCATTGGATGAGATTACCTATGAGAATAGACTGAAAAGACCAGGGGGCTCTGGAGAGAATCCAGAGGAACATCATTGTTAGAGTAATTGGCTTGGGAAGAGAATTTGGTGAAGGAGAATGAGGAAGAATAGGCGGAGAGGTAGGGAGAAAATTAAGATACAGATGTACCCTAAAAGTCAAAGTAGCAGTGTATCTCCATCTTTATCAAAGGCTGCAAAGAGATGAAGTAGGATGTTTTGAAATCTAGGCGACCTTGGGCATAAGCCATCCTGAGACCACAGCACTTGTTGACTAATGTGGACAGAAAGCTGGAACTTAAGGTAATGCAGGCTGAAGTTTAATTCTGGAGACCAGGTCATTCAAGGGAGATTAGGGGTAGAAGGAAGAAGATGTGAACTTCTCAGGATATCTAAGACCTAGGGCTTATTCAGGATACACAAAATGTCAGTTCTAAATAACAAGTTTTGTGTGTCTTAAGGTGGTAGAATTGTGAAATATATTACCTTACTTCTAATTAAAAAATGTGGACACATGTCCTAAAAAACAGACAAACATCAACTTCAGTTATCACTGTAAGATAGCACTGTCAACTTTCTGGTGGAAAAACTAGAAATAATTTCTGGAAAGCATGACAACATAGATAAAATTAACCAGTCAACCGACCCCTAACTGTGACCCTTAATTCCATCCCTAGCCCTGCATTTGTGGGGGTGAGGAGGGCAGGCAATAAGACAATTTGAGACAAATTTAATTCTGTGCAATATATTTAAAAAACCTTTTTCTGTTGTCATCACCTAAGAACATGATTGTATTTGACATATTATAATTAGAGAGAAAGATTACAATAACACATATTTATTGAACTTATTCTTAAAGGTTTTTACTTTTTTGACTTTGGAAATACACCATTCATCCTCAAGCATAAAGACTAAAACAATCTCATATGATTATGGTTTCAAATATAAATCTTTCTTTACATAGATTTTAGAAACAATTTTTAGAAGATAGAGCTGATAGCATACACTGGAAATTTTATACATTTTATTCATCATTTATATGATCACATTTTTTGGTAAAAAACATACTTAGGATGGAAGTCTTGTTTTTCTTCTCTCTTATTTTTCCATGCCCTTATTCTTTTGGTACACAGATTTGAAAGATTAACCACCTCAGAAACATCTTGAGGCTCATATCATAGTAAATGACAAAAATAAAGAAAAAAATCAAAACAAAATCCTGTGATCCTGCTACCTTTTTGTTCTAGGAATTCTGCTAGAGAGTTCTTAGAAAACATGAGAAGTGGATTAGTGTTACAGTCCAAGGTTTATTTGAGAGTTAAAACAGAGACACTGAGAGAGGCCTGTGACTGCTCATTTTGCCTTTTGATCAGTGGGAATAAAGTCTGGCACAGATAATTTTACCTCATTAGTGGGGCTTTCTGACCACACCTCTCTCTTCAGTTCTTTCCTGAGTGAATTTGTAATTTGCCTCTAGTTTCTGCTTTTAGAACAACAGATTGTGAAGGATCAAAGAGGAGCTGGATAATGACAAGGAAGAAGTGGCAAGTTAGTGACATTTTTGTAGAAGGAATAGTAACTATACACAATGTGATTACTCAAAAGTAGTCTTCTGAGAAGTGACTATAGAATAAATTCTAGTACAACAAACTCCAGGTATCTTATTTACTTTAATTCTTATTCAGCCATTAACCTTTAATTGGGCAACTACTATATGTAAGAATTGGTAAAAAGAGAAATATAGAATAGTGGGTAAGAGATTGAGATCTTAAAGTCAAACAGAATTGTGTTTGAACTCCTGGTTCTATCACTTACTAACTGTAGTAGGTTGAACTGTGGCCCCAAAAGATGTTGCCACTGGAATTTTCAGAATGTGACCTTTGAATAAGTCTTTGCAGATATAGTTAAGGTAAGGCACTTGAGATAAGACTATTCTTGATTAGGGTGGGCCCTAAATCTAATGATGAGTGTTCTTATAAGAGACAGAAAAGGAGAAGAAACAGAGATATACAAGAAGGCCATGTGAAAATGAAGGCAGAGATGGAAGTTATGCATCTCGAAGCCAAAGGTCAAAGGTTGCAGGCAGCCACAAGAAGCTAGGAAAGAGGGATGGAACAGATTTTTTCTCAGAGCCTCCAGAGGAAACCAACTCTATCAGCATCTTGCTTTTTAGATTTCTAACCTCCAAAACTGTAAAAGAAGAAATTTCTGTTGTTTTAAGTAACCAAGTTTATGATAATTTTTTACAACAGTCCTAGGAAGCTAATATACTAGTTGTGTGACTTTGGGTTAACTAATCCTCTATACCAGGGGTCCCCAACCCCCAGGCTGTAGCCTGTTAGGAACAGGGCTGCACAGCAGGAGGTGAACAGCAAGCAAAGTTTCATCTGTATTTGCAGCCGCACCCCTGAGCCAGCATCACTGCCTCAGCTTCACCTTAGATCATCGGGCATTAGATTCTCCTAGGAGTACCAGTCCCTGGTGCCAAAAATGTTGGGGACCATTGCTCTATACTCCTTAAAATGAAGAGAGTAGTATTGCCTACTCATACAGTTATTGTGAAGATTCAGTGAGACAATACATATAAAATGCTTTGCACAAAATCTGGCACACAGTAAGAGCTCAATAAATGTTTGCAATTATTATTAAGATATTTATGGTTCAGGTTGAATTTCTAATTTTTTAATATTGTGATTATGTGTCTAATTACCATTCCTGACTTTTTGTTGGGAGATCTTTTTATCTTTAAAAGAGGAAGAATAAGGAAAGAGAAGGGATATGTAGATGAATTGCTCCCCCCAATAATACTAGTTGCAGAAACCATACGACCCCAGAAACTGCTCCTATGATAAGAGCATAGTACATATTTCTCAAGGGGCTATTGAAGACTTGGTTAGAGCAGTAAGACTTGTAAATATTGTTTACAGACTCTAATGCACTTTTATCATACTGAGTTGTTTATGTCTCTCCAACTTTCTGGAAATCCCAACAGTCTTCTAGGGCAAAGATGTGCAGAAAAAACAACAACAAAAAATCCTCTACATATTTAGTTTTAAAATGGTGCTTGGGGAACTACTTTCTTTACTAGGTCTTTTTTTATATCACCTTTAATAATACCTCAAATTTTTTTCCATAAAGTTCTTATAGATTTGCATTAGGTTTATTCTTAAGTAGATATTCTTTGTTATTGTAGGTTGTATCTATTTTTAAATTATGTTTGCTAAGAAATGGATTTTATCCAATGCTTTTACTGCATCCATTAAAGCGATCATATGTGTGTTTAGTTAATGAGGAAAAATAGATTTATAGATTAACCATAGTTAAACAAACTTTGTGTTTCTGGGATACATCTATTTTTGTCATTCATTTATTCAAAAAAAGTGCTATTGAATGCTCATTTGTGTTCCAGGTGGTGTTTAAGGTGTTGGGATATGTAATGGAAAAACAGATTACTAGAAATCACTACCTTCATGGAACTCACATATCAGTGTTTTACACACAGCAGAATTAAATTTGCTAAATTTTGTTTATATTTCTGCATCTGTGCTCTAGAATAAAATTGGCCAGTAACTATACCTTTTTGTATTTCTCTGGTCTGTATAGTAAAAACCATTGTAGAAAATGGGTCATAAAGCGCTTTTGGAAGAGCAGTTGCATCTCCACCTGGATTTGAGTTACAGCTTCTCTTGCTCTGGTTCACACTCTAAACTGATGGTCTGTCTTATGTGTATTTTGTAAACGAATTAAAGTAGCATACTCAAACATGATATAAATTGCCTCCAAAGTCCCCCCAAAACAAACAAACAAACAAATAAAATGTCCCACCAAGTGTTGTGCCACCTTTTTAATGGTAGGTGGTAGAATATACAGCAACTTGTTTTTCTTCTCCATGGGGAGGGATAGCTCAGCATGTTCTAGATCATTAGAACCCAGAAACTTTACTGAGGTGATAGGTTCCTGAATTGTCATGGGGTTTATCTTTCACCTTCTGGCTTATATTTTTGCATGTTTTCTCCAAGTCTATGTCAATGTTATTAGCAACTCTCGTCCTTCTTTTGGTTTATACACCAGTTTTTTCCTAGATCTGACTATGAACTTTCCCCTGTTGAACATGATGAGATTTGATCTTCATTATGAACCTGGTGGCAACAAGGAATGTTCGGGCTCTTTAGGAGAATGAGTACCACCTTGCAAGGCAACTGCCTCAGGTGAGATTATTACAAGGTATTCAAGCAAGAAATGTGCAGGGTGGGCACCTTATACTGGCAAGTGAATCTTTGAGTGAGTCAGTGACGGTGGTATTGGGGTTAAGATTCTCAGTGTTGCGAACCCAAGCAGATGTTCCCATTCCAAGTTTTGGGTCTCTCTCTTATCTAATCAATGACTTAACTTTTTATATATGAGACTTAGAAAGGCTATGCATTCAATTTATATGTAATTCTGCAACCTGTATTGTTAAATTTGGTGTTTGGTTTCAATATTTGCCCTGTGGCTATCAGAAATAAGAGATTATTTTAGGGATATAATAACAATTCTCTGGTAATCTATGATCTAAGCTGAGTGTGTAAAGACCTGATCTTGTAATTTTCTTTCTGTAAGTGCTCTAGTGCACTCAGAAGAATCCATTCAATGCTGCAATCCTTGTAGTCAACATTATTTCATTAACGATTAAGTGAAGCAATTATTTGTTTCCCCCGGGATATTTAATTCATTAAGAACTTCATCACAATCAACCACAGGTATAATATTGTTAATTTTAATGCCAATGCATGGATCATTAGTGTCCCATATTCCATTGTCAGGGAGTTCAGCACTGCATTCAAGTCCAATGACACAACCAAACCAACCCCCAAATCACACTTATAAACATTTTTCTCCCTAGAATAAGCCTAGTATTAATTTATATGTAGTTGGTATCTACTAAGGAGACAGAAACATATCAATTATTTTAAGAGACAATTTGATATAAAATTATTAAGTGTGTATTAAATTGTTATTAGGTAACTGAAGAGGTAAAAAGATAACATTAATATATCATGAAGACAGCAACTATGGGAACAGCTACTATTGCCGTGGCTGGATATCAAAGGGAAGAAGTTGGAATTATTAAAACTTAAAAGTTTGGAGGGGAGGCCCAGTAGAACTAGAATTCAAACCTCTGGAAAGGGGCACAGCTTGACAATCTCTGACATCTCTGAATTTGAAGGAGAAGCCTTGTGGAACTGGGGCTCAGACATCTGAAATGGGGACCCTGGCCAGTTGGTGCTGATGTCTCTGAGTGGAGTGTAATGTGTAAGTATTGAAAAATTGCAAAATAGACCCAACGTCTGCTACAGAAAAGGATCATACTTGCCACAGTATAGGGCAATATAGGAACTGGAAGTGGAGAAGAAGCAAAGAGAAAGCAAACAGAAGTGCAGGTCTCTTCTTTATTCTCCAGCCTTGCCATCTCCCTCTAGTGCTGCCTTATGGCAAAGGGAGCCAGCTGGTGCAGCAGAAATGTGGTTTTCAGAGTCCTGGCCTGGGTACCACAGCAGGGAATAAAAGGGTGGGTTTACAGTTATGGGACAATCCTATAGACCTCTGTTTGACTCCCCAGTTTTCTTATTACTTCGAGTTTATGAGAAAGCAAGACGATGAGAGAATTAAAGAAACATTTATTTATAAATCATTAGAAATAATTATCATTTTGGTAAGGATAGCTGTTTAATCAGAAATTTCATATTAAAGAACAAAAGCCTTTAAAGAATTGTTTATTGCTTATAAGAACTGAAATTCCTATCTCAATGATGAAAATACTGAAAGCTAGAAGAAGGTGATATTAGATAGATTAATTAGAATGGAAAAATACTAGAGAAAAATGCAATTTGGCATTTAGTTTAAACATAGAATTTGTTCCTGTTCTTATTCTATACTTTGCAGGCATTTGACATTCTATTGATTTCTCATAAAATCTTGACCCTTAATGTGATAAAATTCTTTTAAAAGGCAAAATTCGAATTTAATTGATACCCCACTAGTTAAACGACATTCTCTTTCTTTTTTACTTAAGATATATTTGTTCCAGTTCATGATTCATAATAGATTCATGGCTGATAAAGTTGACCTTAAAAATAAGGAACAAAATATGGAAACAGTCAGGAATAAGTTTCCTCCAGGATCTAATTGCAAGGATACTCTGTAATTAAACTGTTCTGAATCTTGCCTTAAGTTTTAATAAGCTGATGCTTAACTTTCCCATGATTGTCTTCATTCAAAACAAATCAGACCTAAGAAAAACATTTTTTCCCCCTGAAACTGCAGTGCATTTCAGAGGCAGACATACTTAAAATGCATTCAAATAATAAAAAGCAGTACCAAATACTGCATTTAGTCCTTAATATGTTTAGTACTTCCAAAGCAGTCTAACAGCCTTCTTCAGTATTGTCATAAATCACAACACAGATGGTATTTCTTGATATCTTTCAGTCAGATTTCAGTCCTATGCCACAGAAGCATCCTCCATCATATGGCTTTTTGGTAAATGGCTTCATTTTGCTATTGACAAGGCTGATGTAAAGTTGTGTAATTTACCACCAGATAAATCACATGCAAACATTTAAGGTTAACTGTGCTAGCCTCATAGTCTGCAAGTGTTTTTGTCTGCATGGAGAATATTTGACATTGAAGCTCAATCCAGGAAAACAAAAACAAAAGGCTTGGTTTATTCTCCTGAGTCTGAGGAGAAGCATTGTGTGAATAAAAAGGTGGTTTAGCTACACCAGATAAGGAGGTTAAAGAGGCATTCTTTTTAAAGGTCTTCCTAGGTAGGCTGTTTGTAAAGAAACCTTGAGCCTTCTCCTGATAAACTAAATGATGTTATAGGGTGATTTTGAGTAAGCCAGAGCCTGTGACCAAAATGTAAGAATATTTGGTTCCATAATAGTGAAATGTATAAATTCTGAAGTCCCACTAGGAGGAGTTTAGGACCTGCTGGGTGCAGGAGAGAGAGACACAGGACAGGTATGCCCAGTCTTCTATATTATTGAAGAGGAGATGCTTTTATGTCCCTCGTTTCTTTACATTCTGAGGTGATGGTAGGGATGACAAGTGGATTGAAAAGATGCTCATGAAAAGATACTCAACATCATTAGTCATTAGAGGAATGAAAACCAAAACCATAACAAGAAATACTTCACACCAACTAGGTTGGCTGTAGTGAAAAGGAAGGAAAATAAAGTGTTGGTGACATTGTAGAGAAATTGGAACCCTCATATGTTGCTGGTGGGAATGCAAAGTGGTACAGCTACTTTGGAAAACACCTTAGCAGTTACCATATGACCCTAGGTGCATACCCAAGAGAACTGAAAACAAATGCTCATGCAAAAACTTGTACATAAATGTTCATAGCAGCAATATTCATAATAACCCAAAGTATAGACAACTGTAATGTCCATTAATTGAGGAATGACAAACAAAAGGTAGATCTATACAATAAAACATTCAGCATGCAACGACATGGATGAATCTTGAAAACATTATGCTAAGTGAAAGAAGCCAGATATATTGTCTGCTTCAATTTATATGAAATGTCCAAATCAGCAAATCCATAGACATAGATTAGTGGTTACCAGGGATTTAGGGGTGGAGGGTGAAAGGGGAGTGACTGCTAATGGATATGAGTTTTTTGGGGGGATAATGAAAATGTTCTGGAGTTAGTGGTAATGGAGGGATAACTAAGTTCATACTTTAAAATGATTAACTTTATGGTAGTAAGTTATCTCTTTTGAAAAAATATATTTTGAAGGGGATGATGTGATTAACAAAATCCAATAAGTTTCAAGTGTACAATTCAACAATAAGTCATATATATATTGCATTTTGTGTTCACCACCCATAGTTAGATTTTTTTCCATCACCACATATATGACCCATTTTACCCCTATTTATCTCCCCTCTCCCCTTCTTCCCTCTGGTAACTACTAGCCCACTGTTCATGTCCATGAGTCTCTGTTTATCATGCTTGTTTGTTGATTTTAGATTTACATCCCACATATATGTTATATCATATGCTTTTCAACTTTTTCTGTTTGGCTTATTTTGCTTAGCATGATTATCTCAAGATCCATCCATGCTGTCTCAAATGGCAGTATTTCATCTCTTCTTATAGCTGAGTAATATTCCATTGTATATATGTACCACAGCTTCTTTATCCAATCATCTATTGTAGGACACTTTGGTAGCTTCCATGTCCTGGCCACTGTGAATAATGCATCTATGAACAGCGATGTGTAAATATCTTTTTGGGTAAATATTTTCAAGTTTTTTGGGTAAATACCCAGTAGAGGGATTGCCGGATCATATGGTAGATCAAGTTTTAGTTTTTTGAGAAGACCTCCATACTGTTTTCCATAGTGGTTGTACCAATCTGCAGTCTTGTCAGCAGTGTATGAGGGCTCCTTTTTCTCCATATCCTCTTCAACACTTGTTATTGTCCTGTTGATGACAGCTATTCTAACAGGTGTGAAATGGTATCTCATTGTGGTTTTGATTTGCATTTCCCTAACAGCTAGTGATGAGTATGTCTTCTTGGGAAAAGTGTCTGTTCAGGTCCTCTGTCCATATTTTTAAAAAATTTATCATTATATTTTTTAGGTGAGACAATCCTTGTTTGACCTCATAGATTGCAAGGACCTTGTCAGCTTACAATCCCTTATTTTTTATTTTTTATACCTACAGTACCTGGTCTTCTTAGGTGGTCTCTCATCCAAGTACTAACCGAACCTGACGCTGCTTAACTTCCGAGATCAGATGGGATTTGGCTTGTTCAGGGTGACATGGCCGTAGACTTGTCCATTTTTTAATTGTATTGTTTGTTTTTTTGTTGTTATTGAGTTGTATGAGTTCTCTGTATGTTTTGGAAATTAGGCCCTTATCAGAGGCATTGTTTGCAAATGCATTTTCCTATTCGGATGGTTGTCTCTTTGCCTTCATAATGGTTTCTTTTGCCATGCAGAAGCTTTTTAGTTTGATGTAGTCCCATTCATTTATTTTTGCTTTCAATTCCCTTGCGTTTGAGGTCAAAATCATAAAATACTCTTTAAGTCCAAGGTCTTTGAGTTTAGTACCTAATATTTTCTTCTATGCATTTTATTGATTCAGGTTTTATATTCGGGCCCTTAATCTATTTTGAGTTAAATTTGGTGTGTGGTGATAGACAACAGTCTAGTTTCATTCTTTTGCATGTGGCTTTCTAGTTTTCCCCACACCACTTATTGAAGAGGCTTTTTTTCCTCTATTTTATGTTTTTGACTCCTTTGTTGAAAATTATTTGTCCATATAGATGGGGGTTTACTTCTGGCCTTTCAATTCTTTTCCACTGGTTTATGGGTCTGTTTTTCTGCCAATACCATGCCATTTTGATTATTTTCACTTTGGAGTATAATTTGAACTTAGACAGAATGATACTTCCAGCTTTGTTCTTTTTTCTCACGATGGCTTTGGCTATTCGGAGTCTTTTGTGCTTCCATACAAATCTGATTATTTTTTTTTCTATTTCTTTAAGTAGAACAAAAATACATTAAAATCTGTATAAAATTTGTATTTAAAAAATACATTAAATCTGTATAATGTTTTAGGTAATAAGGTCACTTTAACTATGTTGATTCTTCTGATCCAAGAACATGGAATATCTTTCAATTTTTGTGTCTTCCTCAATTTCTTTTAATAGAGTCTTATAATTTTCATTATGTAGGTCTTTCACATGTTTTGTTAGATTTATTCCTAGGTATTTTATTCTTCTTTTTGCAATTGCAAAAGGAATTGTTTTTTTCATTTCTCTTTCTGACACTTCATTATTAGAGTATAGGAATGCTATGGATTTTTGAACATTGATTTTGTATCCAGAAAATTTACAGTATTTGCTTATTATTTCTAGTAGTGTTTTTATGAAGTCCTTTCTATATAGAGAATCATGTCATCCACAAATAGTGACAATTTGACTTCTTCATTTTCTATTTGGATGCCTTTTATATCATTCTCTTGCCTGATTGCACTTGCTAGGACCTCCAATATTATATTGAATAACAGTGGCTATAGTGGACAGACTTGTCCTGTTCCTGATCTTAAAGAAAAGGTTTTCAGTTTTTCACCATTAAGTATAATATTGGCTGAGTGTTTGTCATACATGGCCTTTATTATGTTGCAGTACTTTCTATCTATATTTATTTTATTAAGTGTTTTGATCATAAACAGATGTTGTTTCTTGTCTAAGGCTATTTCTGCAACTAATGATATGATCATATGATTCTTATTCTTTGTTTTGTTATTGCGGCGTATCACATTAATATATTTGCATATGTTAAACATTTTCTGTGCCCCTGGGATGAAGCCCACTTGATCATAGTGTATAATCTTTTTAATATGTTGTTGTATTTGGTTTGCTAGAATCTTATTTAGGATTTTTGCCTATGTGTTCATGAGAGATATTGGTCTGTAGTTTTCTTTTTTTATGTTATCTTTACCAAATTTTGGTATCAGATTAATAAATTATGTCTTAATAAAATTATTATTCAAAAGAAAAATTTAAGGAGGCATTTATTTCCAGGTGTGAATGCTGCACTTGCATGAGTCTAAGAGTAAGTGCCTCATTAAAGTTTAACCTCTTTGCTTGCCTCATCCTAGTCCAGGTCCTGCCAATGCACTATGGAGCTCTTCCCCTGGTCTTTATTTGGATCTTATACTTCATTTACTTGCACTGCTTTATTTTTGGAACCCCAGTTCCCCACATAGCTATCTACTGATTGGCCCTACTCTGAAACCTATGTCTCCTCTTGCCAATCCTGATTGAAACAGGAAGGTGGGGTCTGTGTCTTGTTCGGAGGCAACCAGAGAGTGCTAGTATACAGTAGGTGCTCCAATACTTGTTGAATAGATATTATTTTCTTAGAAAATATCACCTAATGACTTTCCATTGCTTTCAGGTTAAAATTCAAATTTCTTCCTCGGATGGCATGTAAGGTTCTTTGTGACCGTACTCTTCTGTTCAGCTCCTTCCTACCTTGTTCTTCAGAGCCCCCTGTACAATGCTCCTGTCATAGTGAACCCTTTTCAGGTCATGGAATGTATTATGACCTCTCTCTCCTTCTGGCTTTGTATTTGTTCCTCCTTTTTCTGGAGCTTTCTCCTCAAATAATAGCTTGGATCTTAACCAATCCCTCTTCCTTCTCCCTCTCCTTCACAGATGTCAGATATGCATCATAATCTGAAGATTCTTTCTGCTGTCTCTGACTTCTGCTCCTTTATCTATCATAGGCATTAGCCCCAACAAATCTCTTTCATTTTAATACTGTTCTGGCATCTACTTTTCAATGGACTTGAAATAACATATTAGTTTGACAGTTATATTATTATTTTTATTCTTTCAGTATTTTTTACTCCAGAAATTACACCATGCATCCTAACTTATATACATATAAACTTTAATATCTTTACTTTCTTTCCAAACAATACAGACTTTAGATTCTTAAACCGCATTTGTTTACTCTCCTTACCAGTATGATATAGATGCCAAATATTTTAGTTCTTGGTTTGTTTTAAACAGTATACAATAACATTACTGTTTATTTACTTATATTTACTCACATATGTACTATTTTAAGTGCTTTCTATTTTTTCCACTTGCAATCACTTTCTTTTGGCCTGAAATACATCCTTTAGAATTTCCTTCTGTGAAGGCCTGCTGGTGGCAAGCTCTCTCTGTTTCTGTTTGTATGAAGATGTCTTCATTTTTACTTTATTCTTGGTAGATAATTTCATTGGGTGTAGAATTCTAGGATGGTAGTTATTTTCAATGACTTAAGGATGGTGGGAGTTGGAGAGACAGAAATGTGTATGAGCAGATACTCTTCATGCTCAATTGTCACCTTCCTGGACTTCTAGCTCATTAAGTAGACCAAAATGCCCTCCAAATGGATTGCATAAATCTATTAACTTAAGAAAAGAACATGTAAAATAATAAACACACCTAAACCATAAGGCAAAAGTTTGAAAGATTTGACTATACAAAAATTAAAGATTTCTATTTAACACATGACATTTTAATAGATTTAACAGACAGATGCCAAACCAAGAGAAGGTAATTCCAATGTTAAAAATCACCAATTTAGTATTATTTGCTAAGACTATTGAAAAATGTACAGAAATGTACAGAACTGAGTCTTACTCATCCCTACATCCTTAGCAATCGGCTCAATGCCTGGCATATTAAATGTTTGTTTAGTGAATGAACTACTGATGGAAGGGATCATGATGGAGAAAAACTTGTTGGAATCAAGGAAAATCAGCAAGGTCAGTAGTTAGAAATGGGGGAAGATAGGTTGCATGTCTGAGGTGCTGTAGGCAAATGGGAAAAAACTGCTTGCGTATGGGTGAATGAGAAAGAGGATCAAAGAATTTCAGTAAGAGATTTCTATCTAATCCTATAGTGGGATGATAGGAGCCTAGCTGGATTGTTCCCATCAAAATAATCCTCCCACAACTTTCAAATTCTTCCTCAACTACCACTGCATTTCTTTGCTCCCATTTTCAGCAAAGCTGTCAGAGTTGTCTTCACTCATCTATGGCCATGCTACCCTGAACAAGCCCAATCCCATCTGATCTTAGAAGCTAAGCAGGGTTGGGCCTGGTTAGTACTTGGATGGGAGACCACCTAGGAAGACCAGGTGCTGTAGGTGTAAAAAATAAAAAAAAAATAAGGGATTGTAAACTGATAAGGTCCTTGCAATCTGTGAGGTCAACCAAGGGTTGCCTCACCTAAAAAGAGTTGTCTCCACTCATCGTCTCTACCTCCTTCTCTTCCCATTCTCTTTTGAATCCCAGTCAGGCTTTTGCCCTGTTATTACACTAAAACTGTTCTTGTAAAGGCCATTAATGACCCACAAATTGGAAAGTCTGAAGGCCAGTTCTTAGTCCTTTATTTTACTTGTTCGGCAACATCTGAAAACAATACTCCTCCCTCCTTTAAACAGTGGCTTCTAGAGAACCACTTTCTTGGTTCCCCTATTCAATACCTCTCCTTGAATGACTAATGGGCATTTCACATTTAATGGGTACAAAACTTAACTTCTGATTTCCACCTTTAAATCTTATCTTTCTTCATCCTTTCAGTTTCTCAGGCCCTAAACATGAAGTAATCTTTGAATCTTCCTTCATCTCACACCTCACATGGAATCCATCAGCAAATCCAATCAGTGACATCTTCCAAACAGTTTCAGAATTTGACCACTTCATCACTTCAACTTCTGTCACCCTGGTCCATGCCACTGTGATCTCGTTCCTGGGTTATTGTAAGTGTCCCCTAACTAGTCTTCCTGCTATTACTCTTGCCACTCCTCCACAGCCCCTTGTCCCAGTCTAGTCTCAACATTGCAGCCTTTTAAAGCCTATAGATTATTTTAAAATCTAAGTCAGGTTGTCTTTTCAATTTCGAAATCCTCCACTGACTCCCCATCTACTCCAGAGTAAAAGTCACTGGCTCTTCATTACTTCTTTGATGTTATCTCCTACAACTCTCTCACTAAATTAGTTCTCTCCAGTCATACTGGTCTCCTGATTAACCATAAAAGCCCACTTTTGCCTCAGGGCTTTCTCATCTGCTATTCTCTGCCTGGAATGCTTTTTGCCTTATATTAGCCTTATGGCTTACTCTCTCCCTCCTTCAGCTGTTGGCTCAAATGTCACATTATCAAAGAGATCTCCTTTCTTAACCCTTTCTAAAATAACCCTCACTGTCTTACATTGCTTCATAATTGTTTGTAGCATTACCACATGTGACATTTATTTGACTGCCCCCCCTCTACTATGGCTTAGTCTTTCTTTTTCACTGCTATATCTCCAAAGCCTAGAATGATTCAAGGTACGTATTGGGTAGTTTAAAAGTATTTGTTGAATAAATGAATGATTCCCTTCAGAAAGGAAAACAACATTACAAAGACTTTGATCTTTCTAGATGAAGCATCTAGGGAAACATCCATGGTGCAAGCTTTCCCAGTCATGACCAGGGACTTGGAATCAAGCAAAAGAAGCTGAGAGCATGAAGCCAAAGAGTAGTGGGCTGACCACGTATTAGTAAAACAGATTAAAACTAAACTGGCCCAGTGAAGATCTGATGAGTCTCATGTCTGCCTGTCTGTCTGTGTCCTGTGTGTCTTGGGTGTGGCTTCTGTGATTCTTCCCTGAAGAACCAGTGGGTTCCTGCTGTGACCTATGGGTGTTTAGTTGCTTGTTGCTTTTTGTGAAGGACTTGGAAGTATAACATGGTGTGATGGAATTGAGTTGAGCCCAAGCATAGACTCTTCCCTGTTTCTCTGACGATTAGATAAAAGACCAGTGAGGAGAGTAAGAATGACAGCACCTTCTTATCAAATAAATATGCTGAACTTTCTGTCTCTGTTTTTAAACATTTCAGTGCCACATCTGGGTGCCTTTTTAAAATGATGAAATATTATTGTAATATGATAGTTTAAAGCAATTAAGATTGAGTAGAGTGATTAAATTTCAGCTGGATATTATGGGAATAGAAATTGAATCAATCAAAATCAATAAATATTGTCTTGAACAAACAATGTGGTAAGCACCTTTAAAGACTGAAATAGAAACTGGGTCATTGATTCATACAGTCATTGGGTGTCCACTGTGGAAATCTGTGTAAGGCCAACTGTTGACTTTTTGTGTTCCTGGTGAGTAGAGCCTTGAATATGATAGAATTATTTGTGAAATTGTTTTCCAGTCTCCCCTATTTATAGGGAGGCCATTAGACACTGAAGCAAATCTCTACAGTGGAGAATGGCTCTCTCTGGGATTTTTGTAATCTTGAGTAGATAAACCATTACTCAAAAAATTTCTTCCATTTCTCTGTAATTCTTTTAGAAATCTACCAACTTATCTTTTTGATCTACTGCTAACAATTAAATGTATTTTTTGGAGACATAATTATGAGTTCTAGAGATTCTACAAAGTTCTTTACTGAGACTGTTGATAAATAATCAAAGTAACAACATGAACAAACCACATCTCTGGTTCATTCCACTCCCAGAGAAAGGTCTAAGGAACTACAGAATAAATAAAATCTGGTCTGGAGAGGCTAGGAAAAAAATTGAGTTTTCAAGCAGGGCAGTAACTATCACTTGAATTCAGAAAATGTGTGCCCTCTGGGTGAGCCAATTAGAAAAAAAGCACACAACTTGGTGAGTAGAGCTAGACCTGAATTTTGCACTCTTTTACATTTCTAGTCCCTCCTTAAAGTCCTCTTGGCTGGGTGCTGTCACATGGTACTAGAAAGTTTGGGTAGAACTAGAGAAATCCTTGGATAGTCACAGAGAGCTGCAAGCTGAAGCTTTTTTGCTATATTTTTCTTCTAAAGAATACTGTACTTCAAGTGGGGAGACTTCAAGTTTCAAGGCCTCAATGTGTCCAATATATGGTGCAGTGATTGAGGGAGTAAAAAGAGTATTTATTTTCAACACTGTATTTAGATGAGGATGCCAGATACTATCTTCTCTTCATCTTCATCTTTCTTGCCATATCTTTCCATTAAACTTCTTCATTTGGTGCCTTCATTGGTTGAGTCTTATAAGTCTTATAACTTGTGCTTTTTTCCCCCAGTTTCCTTAAAGGTCTGAACAAGTAGATCTCAATTGACGAACACATGGTTTACCAATGATTGTACACCTAATGAGTGATGAGGCTTCTTTTAATCCACAGGAACAGGTGCCCTTGAGTGTCTTATGCAGAATATAAAGAATTGTTTGACCTAAGAGCCAGAGTTCTTGATGAGACAGACTGGAGTTCAAGTCTCAGGATTGTCCCTCATTAACTGTATTATACTGGGAAGTTGCTTAGCTATGGGAGCCTCACTTTCTTCATTATGAGGATTAACTAAGAAAGCATGCAAGTGCTTGTGCCCAGGGCCCAGTGTGCAGCAAGCATGCAAACATTAGAGGTTCTCACTGGGATTATTATTACTAAAAGTAGCTTTTTTTTTTTTATGGCAGATCTGGGCAATCAATCATGTTGTGCATTACAGCTGAGCCTCAGAATACTTTTCAAAAGTGGATTTCAAGCAGTTACTACTAAGTGGTTGATCTTGTCACTTGACAGTGCCCCCATTGTCATCCCTGGCTTGGATAGTTATCTGTACTTGTGTGAATATAAGACATCCTATTGTGGGAACAGTGGAATAGGGTGGGCTAAGCAAGGAGGAGTTGGGGCTAGGAGATCATTCAGGGGCAAAAAGGTCTGTTGGAATGAGAAGGGGGAGATGGAGTCAGTATTATGAATCAAGTGTATGAAACTGTGATCAAAAACTTTGGCTAAAACTTCCTATGGCTAACAGGAGCCTGAATGTCCAGAGGTGAATCCAGGCCCAGGGAAAAAAGAGGAGGATGAAATCCAGATAAAGATGCTCAAGAATGGTGACCCGCATCTGTTGAAACAAAAATGAATCATCCTAAACATGCCCCAAGCTCTGACTTGACTGAAGACAGGTATTATTAGTCCTCTGACCTGGTTTTTGAGTAGCCCTCAAGGCCCGTATGTTACTCTACAACAAAGGGCAGGGCTACTCATATGACTGTATTTTACTTTTTAACTCATCTTTGTTTGAGGCGAATGTTCCCTTATCTGCCTAGATTCTCAGTTCTAAAAGGAAATCATACACTTGATGAAGCAATTTCACTGTGAGTTTTATTGGGGATAAAGATGTGTTTTGGTGTTTTGAACTGGACTGCAATACATTTTCCTATAGATATATGTTCTATTATGTGTTGGGGGCAAATGTGATATAAATACAAGGATCTTAAATTTAAAAATTTTAAGAACTGTATAATTTCAAATATTTTGTCCCATTGTCCTTGAGAATGCCAAATATCCCAGATTATTTTAAATCCTGAAGAGGCACAAAATTCCTTTGAAAGACACCATGCTTTGGAAAATATGGTTACTATAATTATAGTTTAAAAGTGTTCCTGAATGCTTATTTGGCAAATGAACCATTACATAATATTGTTTCTTTGAAACGACCATGAAGTCATGAGCAACTGACTTTCAAAGAAGCATTATAAAGACAATCTGTTCATTTGGAGAAGATGAATTATTTATAAAGGCCCTCTCATAGGCTATATAACTCCACCTGAGGTTTAATTTATTGAAAATGTAGCTATATCACTTGAGAAAGAAACTTCAAACCCATGTATCCTTGTCTGTCTACAGGGCAATTTCTTCCTTACAAGTTGGCCAAGACACATAGCTTGAGTATGCCCTAGACTTGCTTGCTCTACCCTTTCTCTATCCTGTTCTATATTGCAGGGGCTGACTCCTGAAGGCTACATCTCCCAGGCTTTCTCATTAGTTGGTTTCTGGCTGGATTTTTCCAATGAGAGGCACTGGTGGAAGAAAGAAAACCAGAAGAAAGGGTAAGCAAGGATATTTCTCTCTTCTTCATCTCAACAGTGTCTCTAACAGGTGCTGTATCTCCAGCTTCCACAGGACAGGCCTAGAGAGGTCTCAGTTCCTACTGGCTTTAAGCTCTGGGAACAGTATCTCCATCTTTTGTCCCTCCAGCCTAGGTGTGGTGGCTAATCACTGGTTCCTTCACTGTTCTCTAGTTGGATTCCCAGCCTCCTTTGTCACTTGTTAACCAATTTAATGAGCTAAATTCCCCCTATTTTAAATTCTGTTTCCTGGTTGGACTCTGACTGACGGTGTTGTATTCTCTTCTATTTTTTCAGTTTTATCAATATAAGTTAAATTTTCTGGTGGTGCTGCCAGGTGAACCAAGAGTGTGACATTCAAAGAGTTATGTCAAAATGTGAGAAGAGATTGTTGCAAAGAAGAATAAAGGCAAAATTGTCAAGTCAGCAGTTGCTTTTGTCTCCCCATCCCCCTTCTTTTTCTATTCCCTTTTCCAAGTTATTTTGAATACGTGGACTATTCTTTCTCCATTCACCTCATCACTGCTATCCCTACCCTCCCCGACTGCAGCCTGTCTTATTCTCCCAGAGTTACCCTAGGAGCCTGAAATGCAGAGAAATGGGACAGGACTCACTGTTAACGGTTGAAGTCACCAGAAAAGCCCCACCCTTTGGCTTCTTTTCTGTTTGTTTCCAGATATATCTTCTGCTGTTTAATTGTATCCTTTACTGTTTCCTCTGAAGTCTTTCCATCTTTTAAGGTTAGCATTTTTTAAAATTAAGTTTATTGGGGTAACATTGTTTAATACGATTATATAATTTTCAGGTGTACATTATAATTTGACATCTGTATATTCTATTGTGTGTTTCCCACTCAAAGTCCAGTTTCCTTCAGCTACCATATATTTGATCACCTTTACCCACTTCACCCTCCCCCTACTCCTCTATATTTGACCCCCTTTACCCCGTCTACCTCCCCATCCTCCCCCACAAGGATTAACATTTATCAAAAGGAGCTTGCCTACAGAACTCAATTTGGTAAATGTGTATTGAGCAGCTGTAAGGCAGTCTACAAAGTAGTGTGAGGTTATAAGAGGAGGAATATGTCATACTTTGTAGAATGTGCTAGAGGTGGGGAAGACCATTCTTCCTGTTTCCCCTAAACTGTGTCTCTGTCCAACTGCGTTTCTGAAGTTGCCATTGTGTCAGCGCACTTACTTCAAACTATCAGTAAAATCATTTGCAGACCATTTTCAGTTTACGAGTTATTTCTATTCTGACATCTTGTTCCCTCCTCAAATCCTCTTTAGAAAAAGCTGGGGCAGAAATCCTTAGTCACCAGGAGCCCCCAGTGACTTGTTGCCTCTTGGAGTCCTGGGATACAGTACAGATGGTAGTTTGTTCAGCTCACAGATCCACAGGAGAGCATGTTGGCCTCATGGTTCTGATAGCACTATGGGAGCAAGCACTGTAACAAGTCCAGCTCATATAAGTGCATTTGACCAAATGAAAAATCCCTTATTTTATTGCAATATTTTAATATTTTCATCTTAGTTTCTTTACCCTCCCTACATCCCTCTTTATCACCATAACACATGTCAAAGGAAGATTCTGAGACAAACCATTTAGGAAGGAAATGAGATTACTTGCAAAGAAACTCACAAAGAAGGTTCCAAAAGAACCAGCTTATTAAATATTTAAAAACTCCAGTAATTTAAAGGAAAAACACCTTGCAGTTAGTATGTTTAGAGTTGAAGATAGACAAGTTTCTCTAGTGATTATCATAGCCACTAAGGTTGTTTGTATTATGATGGTATGCCTCTCAGATTTCCCTTCAAGAGAGACCCTCTCATGGAAAAAGTAGTTAGTGGGCAACTCCAGCTTTGCCACACCTTTGGGATGTGCCACAGCATTCACACCAAGGCCATTGTCTCCCTGGGTGCTCTTAGCCAAAGACTGAGCATGATGGGGGAAATGAATCTGGCCATTCTTCTAAAGAGCAGTCTTTTCTCTGGAGCTCCCCGCTGGCCTGGCCGAGACATTCCCAAAGCTGTACTGGAGCCAAAGGCTCTTTCTACGATATACCCACTCCTTCCTCCTCTCTTTTCACAGATATCTCCCAGCCTCCTCCTGCTCCCTAGACCCTTAATCCTTCACAAGCATCTCCCCAAATAAATATTTGCATAATCATCAGGGCTAAACTTTTTGCCAAGGAAACAAAACTTTAACACCATCATTTTCTTAAAAGAGATGCTTCTGGTTTCATTTATTTTGGTGGCCAGACCTGGATAAGATGACCCAATCTTTTTTTTTTTTTGATTTATCTTGGGTCCCAAAGTATTTTATTTTCCTCGTGAGGGTGACATGTGCTGTGCACACTTATGCATAAAGACAGGAGGGCACAGCACAGCATCAGTTCTGCTTTTGTTTAAATTGCAAGAAGTGTTGTGACAGACATTAGAGGAAAAAGCCTACCGGGTCAGTTCCATTTATCCTGAGGGCCTTGTGGTAGGCAGAAAAAATAGCTCCTCCATGATGTCCACGTTCCAATCCCTGAATCCTGTAACTGTTACCTTACATGGTAAGAGACTTTGAAGATGTGACTAAGTCAAGGATCCTGAGATGGAGAGATTACCTGGGATTATCTAGGTGGGACAATGTAATCACCATTGTAATCATCATCTCATTAGAGAGAGGCAGAAGGGTTAGTTAGAGAGAGATTTGAAGGTGCTATGCTGCTGATATTTGAAGATGGAGGAAGGGGCCACAGTCAAGTGATGCAGATGGCCTCTAAAAGTGGGAAAAAGGTGAGAAAGCAGATTCTCCTCTATAGCCTCCAGAACAATTGCAGCCCTGCCTTGATTTCAGCCTAGTGAGAGTGATGTTCTCCAGAACTTTAAGATAAATTTGCGTTGTTTTGAGCCATAACTTTGTGGTAGTGTGTTATAGCAGCAGTAAGAAACTAATAAGACTATTCAAGACTGTGATTTTATTTTCTTTGGAACATTCTGACATTCATCATCTACCCATAGGCAATGAAAATTTTCATGCCAAAGATATCACTTGGGGCCATCTTCATGTCATCAATTCATTCACTGACTCAAAAAATATGAATGTAGCATAGTAATTAAGAATCAGACACAAGAACCAGGTTTTAACCTTGACACTCCCATTTATCAGCTCTGTGATCTTGGGCAAGTTACTTAACCTCCCTACGTTTCAATATCTCCATCTTCAAAGCAGGAAGGGGGTCAGCAAATTATGGCCTTTGTGCCAAACCCACCCTGCTGTCTGTTTGTATAAGTAAAGGTTAATTGGAACATAGTCATGCCATTTATTTACATATTGTCTGTTGCTTACAGAGTTGAGTTATGACAGAGACCATATGGTTCACCAAGCTGAAAATATTTACTATCTTACCCTTAACAGAAAAAGTTTGGAGATCTCCAAAATAGAATGGGAACATTTCCTACCTCATATCAGTTTTTTAAAAATGAGAATTAACAAAGTGCTTAGAAGAGTTATTGACACACAGTAAGACCTTAATAAATACTAGCTGTTGTTGTTATTACCATCATTATGTAATTCATTATTATCATTATGATTATTAGTCAATTCAGCACCAACAATATACCAGGCATTGTGGGATCCTACTACCTCTGCTATCATTGCTAGGAGACCTCTGACCCTTCCTTGAGCTTGAACTACAGGGCTTCTCCTGGAGCTCTCTCTGTCCACACCAATACCCATGTCCAGGTTTTGGACTGCCTTGAGTCCAGGCCAGAGGAGAGGGGAAAATACAATAAACTCACTGTGAGTGTGATGGTACTTTGAAATTTATCTTCTTCCCCAATCTGCCTGCTATTATTTACTCTAAAGCATCCTTAAATAGCTGTCCCATGCATTCCATAGCTATATTCAGTGGGAGAGACAGATGCTTACTCCATCTTACTTGGAACTAAAACTTCTCAATACAGGTTGCAATTGTAAATGTCAAAGCAGGATGCTGAGTATTATTAAGTTATTATAAAATAACGTGACTTGGTTCCTGCCTTAAACAAGCTTGGTAGAAATTAGAAGTCAGGGAAATCCCCACATATTGGAGTTTGGTGTTTTTTCCTGTGTATGTGTTGGGGGAGGGCAAAGAATGGACTGAGATCTCAGCCAAATGGAGCTGGAGGGAGTAGACTGAAACAGGAACAAGAAAGAATGAGGGAAACAGAACTGACAGAGATATTACCTTGATAGGTGGGAAGACTAGATTGTCCAGGTACAGTTAGGAAGGTTTAAGGGATCCAGTCCTAGATCTAAAGGCACTGTCATGGAATATTGAGTTAGTGGTATGTGTCAGCACAGAAGAAATTCATGAAATGGTAGAATGCTTGGGAATCAGAAAGAGGGTATGGTATGATTCTGGAAGGCCTTAGCATGTCAGGCAGGGAACAGGATCTGGTCCCCAAAAGGCTTGGGGTTCAGTGTTATGCTTCCACCCTAGAATAGGGCAGAATATGAGGCAAAGCAGGAAGGGGGTTGGTTAGAAAGTCTTTCATATAAACTTATACTGGTGGTATGGAATACTTCAAGTTTGGAAGCTACTGAAGAATATAAAATATCTCAGACTGGTTAACAAGAGAGAAGATGGGCCAAGGAGACCTGGAGTGTCTACAGTCCTGACTGGACCACCTGCTCTCGAGAAGATGATTTAACTTTAAGCCCAATCAACAGAACTGTGATTCTCAAAGATAATGTGCATAGAAAACATCTGGGGCATCTGCTTAAAAAAAAAGTAGATTCCTGGAACCTAACTCCTGGTAAGTCCATTTGGGGTGAGGCCCAAAATCTGAACTTTTAGCAGATGATTCTGGTTTACAGATCATACAATGAGTCTTCTATCTGTGTCAAGATTGGCTGATCCATCTGAACCACAGGTGAGGCTTGTCAAGGTGATCATCGTGATGAGCAAGTGACTGTGGAAGGATGAGAAATGGATGACGTAGGGGTGATCACGTGTCTATTCTGGGATGTTGGGATTTAAAATTGTTTTTCTTCCTACTCATCACACTTTTCCCCCAACAGCATGTATTGCCCAGGCAGTTGCCCAAAGGACAAAGTACTGCTCATTGAGCGGTAAGCACTCAACACTCTCCAAAGCAGGGTTCACCAGTAAATAGCTATATTTTCAAAAAACGGCTTAGGCTGAGAGGCTGCAATAAGACTTTGATTCATTTCTGCTTGAAAACAGAAATGAATGCAGTGTTTGTATCTATCTGAAATAAGAAAGAATGGACCTGAGAGAGGCCTTGGCTAGTCTGCCTCGGAGGCAGACCGTGCAAGCTAGCTAACATCCCAGGTACAACAAGGGGAAAAGCAGGGCATGGCCTTGTGTTTTTTATAAGGCACAGTAAGCTCACCCATTAGTAAATCATAGCCCAATCAGTATTTAGTCTCTAATGAGATTGATGATGCTCCTTCCCTTAGGGAAGGAGCTTATAGTATACTGGAAAGAAGAACAAGAAATGTGACTGGACACTTCTATGGGAGAGTCTGACTTCCCCAAAGGGATGAAAGTGATTTTGTTGTATGGTTGAATGGAGAAATCCAAAGAATATTAACTTACATCAATATTTCCTGGATTTATAGTAGTAAACACATAGATGAATGTCTGTCTCCCAGGCACTGAACAGAGTCAAAAACTTCATCCCTAATATACATGCTTGCTATGGGAAATTTTTACAATGATTAAGAAGATGATAAAACACATTCCTTGATCATTTCTCTCAAAGCCCACAAGTGGCTTTAGGTCTTCCCAGTAGATCTCCTCAGAGACAATTATGAAACTGTTAAGCCCTTCTAGAGCTTCTCATGGCCAAATCTGGGACAATTTGAGCAACAAAATAAAGAATGACAGTAATTGGTTATAACCCATAAAATAAAATAAATATCTAAGAATACATATTGATATAAATAAGTAATTGAATAAATAATAAATGAGAAAGATCATTTTTCCTTACAGTAGAATATCAGTTTTAAAAAGTAGAAGAAATGATGGAAATAGAAAAATCAATCTTTGGTAAACACAACTGTAACAGTTGTTACAGATGCCATCAGTGGGTGCTAAAATTAGTGGACAAAGATATCATGAGAAACCAGTATTTGTATACTTTTAAAACACATTCCTTTAACCAAGTGATCAAAGTTAACATCACCATAATGAAACATATAGATACCTTGCACTAAGATGATTGAACTTATGTGGTATTTTTGCTAGGCACGCATAACCTCAACTAATCATGAGAAGAAATCAGACACATTCTAACTGAGAGACATTCTGAGAAACATTCTACAAAATAACTGGCCTATAGTATTCTTAAAAGAATAACTGTTCCAAATTGATGAGAATAGGATACATGATTAAATGTCAAGTGGGATCCTGAATTGGATCCTGGACTAGAAAAAGGAAGTTAGTAGAACAACTGATGAAATAAGATCTATAGATTAGTTAGTTTCATTGTATCAATGTTAATTTTCTAGTTTTAACAGTTGTACTATGGTTACGTAAAATAATAAAATTAGGGAAAATTGGGGGAAGAGGACATGGAATTCAAGGTAATATTTTTGTAACTTTTTTGTAAGTCTAAAGATATTTCATGGTAAAAAAGTTAGAAAAGAAAGAGCCTGTCTCAATTCTATGATGGTATTCCTATACCTTTAGATATATCCAATGAAATAAGACAGAAATTACGCTGAAGACAAAAATTTAGTATATGACATTAAATATTTTGTAGGATATATAGGTATATAATTTATAACCAACTAAATATAGTCTTTAGGTTCATTTTAATAAAAAGTTGGACATCGAGCATTTGATCAGGAATATAATGCCCTAATTTGACTTTAAATCTGTGGAAATATAATTTTTTAACTTATATAATCTTGACTTATGGCATCTTTTCTAAGAAAACAATCCTCTACAAAAGTGAGATAGTCTACAAACTAATCACATTTATCAGAGCCTAACTAGATTGATAAACCCTGACTTTCAGGGAGGTGTTACCATTTTGATTTTTTTAAATAACAAATTATCATTTATTTAAAAGGATAAGTTTAAATGCAGCTAAAATGTAGCCATTGTAGTGAAGGGCTTTTTGGCATGTATCATTATTCAAGAGTGTAGTGATTAAAAATAATATAAAGACAAGGCCTACTTTAATTCTGGATTCTGAGGATAACTTCCCTAAAATCAGAATCAACAGGGACATTCTTTAGGGAAATTCATTACCCGAAAGAACACTTTTGTTCATTCAGAAGCCTGTATTACAGAACCAAAAAAGATATATGAGAACATGCATGACTCTCCAAAAGGAAATGAAATTGGGAGTAGATGTGATTCCTGTCCAATTTGGGTGATGAATATATTCTCACTTCCTGGGCTATAGAATACCAATCTATTGATTTTGGAAAGCACAGAGGCCGTAGGACTGGGGAGGAGAAATGGAAATAGTGTGCTATTTAGTGTGATTGTCAGTGTGTGTGGAGCAGTAAGTCACTTGCAAGGACTCAGGTGAATGTATGGACTTTGTAAAAAATACTGGTTCATTTTCTTTGGCAACACTAAAGATGTATAGAAACTAACATTTATATAGTACTTGCTACGTGTTGGGCTCTGTGCTACACACGTTCCATATTAACTCGTGTAATCATCACAACAACCTTACCAGCTAGATGCTAATGATAATCCCCACTTTACAGATGAGGAAACTGAGGTACAGAGGTAACCTAACAAGCCAAGGGGGCAAATCTTGGCAGTCTGATTCCAAAGTTATACTTTTAATCACCACACTGTATTTAGTGTAGTTTAGGGTTTGGTTCCTTGGTATATTATGTTCACTTTTCTCTTCTGGCCACATGCTATCAACTTTCTGTTAGTTCTTGATACATACTAATTATAGTAAGCATGTAAGCACTTTTAAAGAATTAAATCATTTAATTCCCATAACAAGTGTGTGAATTTTAATATCTCCATTTTGCAAACTGAGGTTAAGTAATAGTCCTAGTTCAGACATCTAATAATTAGCCAAGGTGGAAGTCCATGTTATAGAACTACTGAGGCAGAGCTCCTGTTCTTAAACTGTGTTCTGTGCTAACTTTGGAGGATGTGGCAGATTACTATCTCAGCTCCCAAATATCTTCTCCCCTTCTTCCATATCATGGCATTTTGGGTGATACAAGACTACTTGTACTTCATTTACCATATTCCCTTGAAGCTGATTTGGCTGTGAAACTAAGCTTTTAACCAATGGAATGTGAGCAGAGGGATGCAGCTTTTATCAAAAAATTGCTTACTCTGAGGTTTCCCGTCAAGATGGCATAGAGGGTAGAGATTTTGTATATCTCCTCTAGCAACCACACCAAAATTGTGATGAAACCATGGAGCAAACACCAAGCAGAATCACTTGGGGTCTGGATGAACAGGAGCCCTACAACTAGGGAGAGAATTAAGAAATCACCTTGGAACCATAAAAGGAAGTGGAGATGCAAGGCCGCTCAGTCCCACGCAGGCCGAGTGAGACAGAGGCCACAGCAGCTGAAGCTGGCAGGTGCAGATGTTCCTCTTAAAGCGGCCGCGACCGCAACCGGACTTCTGTGGAGACCAACTCGCTCTTCCTGAGCTCCAGTGCAGAAGAGGAGTGTGTGCCAGAGAAATACAGGGGTGACATTGAGTTGTAGGGCGTCAGAGAGGAGGGCTGGAGTTCCCAGTTTACTCTGGGAAGAAGTGCTGGCAGTATCCATCAATCCTTGGTCGAGCCCTCCCCACTACTAGCATGCAAATGCAGGTGCTGTTGCAGCTAAGATATCATCAAATTGGAAAATAGAGGTCACTTTTCTCAGAAGACTCCCTGAAACTCCAATCCTCCCAACTTGTGGTCCTACGTAAGCCACATCCAGTGATGTCTTTGGCATGTCCTGTTCCCCTTGCAGAGCAGCTCCAAGTCGCATTCTGGTGCCAGCTGGTCTTGGCTTTTGGTGTGGCCTCTTGAGGCAACTATAAACACAGCATCTGTGAATTGTTTGCTGAATCTTAACAGGTGGCCCTGGAGGGGCACAGGCTGAGGCTAAACTTGGCCTACAGTTGAACCCCTCTCAGAACTGCCCCTGGGCCGCACAAAGCCATGCTATTAAGACCTAGAGACTTAGGAGCTTCACATACTACATAGAAACAAGCACAGAAAGACAGCCAAAATGGGGAGACAAAAAAGCATGTCCCACATGAAAGAACAGAATAGAACTCCAGAAAAATATCTAACAAAATGGAGACAAGCAATTTACCAGATGCAGAGTTCAAAACACTGGTATAAGGATGCTCAATGAACTTAGAAGAGTAGATGAACTCAGTGAGAACTTAAACAAAGAGATAAAAAACATAAAAATGGAGATGGAAATTATAATGGAACCAGTCAGAAATGAAGAATACAATATCTGAGATGAAGAATATATTAGAGGGAATAAACAGAGTGGATAAAGAAGAGGATCGAATCACCAGTCAGAAGGGCAACAGGATGAAAGAATCCACAATAATGAAGATGATATAAGGAGTCTATGGGGAAATACCAAATGTAACAACTTTCACATCATAGGGGTACCAGAAGGAGAAGAAGAGCAAGTTGAAAACCTATTTGAAAAAATAATGATGAAAAGCTTTTCTCACCTGGTGAAGGAAATAGACATACAACCCTAGGAAGCTCAGAGAGTCCCAAAAAAGATGAACCCAAAGAGGCACACACCAAGACACATCATAATTAAAATGCCAAAGGTTAAATACAAAGAGAATCTTAAAAGCAGTAAGAGAAAAGCAGTTAGTTACCTACAAAGGAGCCCCCCCATAAGACCGGTAGCTGATTTCTCAAAAGAAAATTTATAGGCCAGAAGGGTTTGGTGCAAAATAATCAAAGTGATGAAAAGCCAGGACCTACAATCAAGATTATTTTATCCAACGAAGCTATCATTCAGAGTTGAAGGACGAATAAAGAGCATCCCAGATAAGAAAAAGCTAAAAGAGTCCATCACTACCAAGATAGTATTACAGGAAATGTTAGAGAGACTTCTTTAAGAAGAAGAAAAAACATGCATAAAAAAATATGAATAAAGAATGGCAATAACTACAAGTCTATCGACAAGTTCTTCAAATGAAAAAGAATTCAGTGGTCCAATCAAAAGATAGGGTGGCTGAATGGATAAGAAAACAAGACCCTTAAATGTGCTGCTTATAAGAGACTTCAGATTAAAAGACACACACAGACTAAAAGTAAAGGGATGGAAAAAGATATTGCATAATGGACCTAGAGGTCCATTGTGCTGAATGGAGTAAATTGGATAAAGGCAAATGTTATATGATTTCTCATACACGTGGAACCTAAAGAACAAAATTAACAACAACAACAACAATAACAAACTAACCAATCAAACAAACAAAACAAATAAACAAACAAAAAACCAAAAAAAACCCAGAAACAAACTCATAAATACAGAGAAAATTTTGAGGGTCACCTGTGGGAAGAGGTTGGGGAGTCAATGAAAAAGGGGAAAGGGATTAAGAAGTACAAATAGATACTTAGGAAATAGTCATGGAGATACAAAGTATAGCATACATCATTCATTCATCAGTAGGAATGAAGAAAGAGCATGGAGGAATGTGCACGGCAATTTCTTAGAGCCAGGCCTTGAAGCAGCACATTTTGTTCACATACACTGTTAGGAACTCTGTCTTGCCACACTTAACTGCCCACCATTATCATTAATCTATGAGGTAATATCATTGTTTCAGCTATTCACTCAGGTTAAACAAAAGGTTGAAAACTGTGCTGTTTAATCTCTGATTTTTAGACTGTTTTTTGGTTCAAACTTAGTGCTGCTAAAAGATAATTTATCAATTTTCCTGTCAAAAATTTTTTTCCATAAAGAGCAGGGAATAAGAATCTTCTCCTCTCCCCAAAGATTCAGGACTTAGCCTGTTATTATTATTATTTTTTCAGCTTTGTAACAACCATATTGATTCACTTTGTTATTATGCTCTAAGTCTATTTCTACACAAGTGGTACCTATTATTTATAGGTCAGGAAACTGGTTAACATTCAGTCTTGTCTCTGGGGTGAAGCTATTGGATTGTAAGACTGGTTCATGGTGAATAAATTAGTTTTAAAACCATAGAATTCAGAAGTTTGATATTTTCTTTCTTTAAATCCCCCATTGCTATCTGTGACTCCCTGCTGTTTGACTTTTGATTTTATAGATCATATGAAACAAGTTCTTTGCATTCTTATCTCCACCTTCTTCTTTCTATCCCCTTCTCAAGTAAAGGGGGAACTTGTTAAGTACTGAATAGAGTCCCAAGATTTAAGTGAGACTTATTTTCCTCTGGTGATGATCACAATAAATTTCTTCTGATCAATGATAAATCATAGGTCCTTAAACAACGTATCCCTCTTACCTCATTTGAAGTGTTCTGAAAACAAATGTCTCCCGAATTCTGACTATATTATTCTGATGTTAACACAGAGGAAGAGGGTTAAGAGACTTGAAAACTTGAGAGAGGAAAGTAGGAGTGATGGATGAATAATTCTGAAGCTTTACAAGTTAAGTTAGGAAAAATTAAATATTATGAACGATGTTTTGAAAGCTAATTAGCATCTCAGAGGACAGGTAAGAAAAGAACCAGACTCTGAAATGTATGGCTTAAACAAATGGAAAAGTTGGTAAAAGTGGGTAATTCAATGCTCTAAACCTATCAGATCTTGTACTCTTTCTCAACACATCCCTCTCCATTATTCACATACTCTCTTTCTCCTTTTCTCCTTCTCCATTCCCTGACTTTATTGCCTGTTCCACTTTCATATCTATTTTTTTTTCTGGTACCATCTTCAATTATTTTTACATCTTTCTAACCACCTTAAGATGGCCGCAAAGTCAAATAGAATAATCTAAAATACATACTTTTTTAATAAATATTTTATGTCAGGTGTTGGGTATTCAAAGGTGAACAAGATGTGCTTCTTGATCTCAAAGAGCTCACAGTCTGTTTGGTCAGACACTTCTACTATTTGGAAGTATGAAGGGCAGGGAAGATAATTTTACCAGGGATAATCAGGGAAGAAATTCTCCAAAAAGGAGACATGTGGATTTGGGTCTTCAAAGATAAGTAGGATTTTGCTAGGTAGAGAAAGCAGAAAGAACCTTTTAGGCAGAGGGAACAGCATATTTTTTTAAAAAAAAAAAAAAGACTTTCTGGCATTAAAAGATCATCAAAAATTATCAAAGAGAAAGTATTCTTTCCTTATCTATCATAGGATATGTTACCTTGACTAATGATGTCAAAATAAGCTTTTCCTTTGCAGATCCAAGTTAGCTAGAGTTCCCATCACTTGAGAACATAGCTGAATACTAAATAATACATGAACACAGATCTCTGAGTAGCCAAAAGTTTTGTGGAAAAATTTCTCTGCTTATCGAAGAACCATTCAGTCAGAGCCTCTTTCTGAATATTATGGATCTCATTCTAACAAAGTAAATAAGAGACAGTTACATGGGCTGGGAGTAGGGAAACACTTTAGGGTTTGGGGCTTTTTCAGGCAGGCTTACTAGAAGTAAGAAAAAGTAATGGCTAGAATGCTGAGAGCATGGAAGGAATCAGACAAACTCGGTGTTAGGCCCAGAAGCTCCAATGCTGGTTGTCCAGGAGCATTGAGTGAGAAGGCAAAGAAGTTGGCATGACTTGGTCAGATCTGCACAGTTAACTAATTGCATTGGTGTTCTTAGCAGTGATAATATGTCATTTACAAAGGAGATTAAATTTGATTCTGTGTGCTCTGTCTTAGAAAGCAATTTATAATTAATTTTAGAAAGATTGCCACTTAAAGAAATTAAAAATTTTTTTTTGAAAGATGCTACTGTAACCCCAAATAATCTGCTATCCAGATACAGTAATTCCTCGCAAGGTTTTATGGTTTTATTGAATATTACTTAAAATTATTATTACGTACTTATATTTTGCCTTAAAGAAAAACTCTTTGTTTAAATCTCTTTCAACTGCCTTTACTTTGTAACTTAAGCAGTTAGCTTGGCAGGGCCAAAGTACAATACAGGCACCTGAGCCTTGTTCCTGACCTCTGAGCCATCTCCAAGCTTGGGGCTGTGGTAGGTATAGAGGCGAGCCAGGGTATGCTGCCTAGGAGTGGGGTAGTGTTCAAGTGGAAGGATCACATTAAAGCAGACAGTTCTTCATTTAATTTGAAATGAAAATTTAAAGCGTTTTCAAAGCCCTGTTTATACTTGACTACCATTTGTTTATGTTAAAGAATCATTGCTAATGTGAAATGGCAACCAGCATCTTAAATTGCAATGAATCACTGAAGCCTTGGCATGGCCACTTCTGAACATGCTGCCGAAGACCAGAGCTTCCATTACCATCTCCTTCTGGATTGCTCTCCATTGCTTGGTCTCATGTTGACTAGCTTAGGGCTATGCACCAAATATTTATTTAGTACTTTATGGTAGAAACACACAGGAAATTGGGGTCAGTGCAGAGATCAAAAGACATTTTCTTGCCCCTCAAAGAGTTTGGTGGGGAGAGAAGGATGTTCACAGAGAATTCAGGTCAAGGTATAATGTGAAGAGTGTGATGTAAGCTAAAACAAAATGCTGTTGGCGTGGTTGGTGGAATGAGTTTATTTTTAGCCAGTCAATCAGTGGCTTAGGGATTGAGTCAGGAAAGATTTTGTGAAGAAAGAATATTGAAGCTGGGCTTTGAGGATAGATATAATTTTAACAGGGAAAAAAGGCAAGGAAGGCTCTTCTGGGTAGGAAGGACAGTATGAATGAAAGCATAGAATTAAAAAAGCACAGGGCAGGTTTCAAGAATCTGGTTCTATGGTGCACAAGGATTGGGAGAGTTGTTGGGAAGAATATGGAGAAAGGTAGGCTGGGGCCAGGTCACTGAGGCTCTTCAGTGCATGTTTAGGGCTTCTCGTGTGGGCCGTGAGATATGGGGGAGGACCAACTTGTTAGTTCTGAGTTATATTCAGTGTTGCAGCCCAAAGAGGAAAAGCATCTGCTCCTTCCACGTGATTGAAGACAGGGGTAGTGAGGAGCTAGAGGTTCTGCAGCAAAAAGCTCTCTCAAGCTCCCCTCTCATCCTTGAAGATGGCCATGACAGGGGCGCAAGGTGGAAGCCCCAGTGGTCTCGGTGACCCAGGATGGCTCAGCTGTGCTTGGCTGCCATGAAGCCCTTTCTCCACTCCTGTCCCCTCCTGCACCATGGGACACATGGTCACCTGAATTCTTGAGCCCCAGCGGCATTAGTAACCTTGACCATTCCTTCTGGGTCTTTTGTTTAATGAACAAACTGTTTTCAGCCCCCTGAACTAGACTATAAATTCCTGGAAGTTACGTTCTGATGCTTCTTCTGTTTACTCCCCTCTCCCTCCGACCCCAACTCTATTCCACACAGTGGCAGACACATAGTAGGCTTGCAAAGAAAAGGCCTTATTAATTACACCAGCCCACTTTCTTCTCCACAAAATGGCTGAATGAAGAATATTAATATAGCAAACTACTTAATCCTTTAAAGATTCTGAAGAAGAAAACTCTAAGTACTCAAATAACTTAGATGTTTTCTTTAAATTAGCATAATTGGTTACATGAATATTTTTAGCTGCTAACAAGGAACAGAAATCTCCAGAGTGTCAATGGCTGTTTATATTTATTTCTTGACCAATATTTTACAAGGACTTGAGTCATACCTCTGAAATCGATTCTGCCCTTTATGGAAATATCATAATAGGACTGGGAGAAATGGTCCTTGCTGTTTAATCAGTAGGGGTGCGGGACAATCAGGAGACACTGATGCTGTGCTGTGAGATAAGGATCTGAATGAAATACATCAACCAGAGATGTGGAGAATGTGATCCCATTCAACCCCAAGCCTGACTCTGAAGTGAACTCAAGGAATAGAATGTTCTGATGCACTCCCGTAATTCAAACAATCACAAAATTTTTGCCCATTTGATTTCTCGCAGAGTTTTTTTGAATCTTTCTTTCTCAAATAATAAGGACATTATAAAGATGGAACATTTGTGATATAATAAACTGAATCTAGGTTTAAAATGATGTGAATTTATTGCCAATTTTTGGTGCTACCTTCCTCATTTAAAAAGAACAAAATCTGAGTTCAGGAAAATGTGAGAGAAGAAATAGAAAATATTTACCACATAATCAGAAAGAGCACAGAACTGAGGAGACTCCAGTAAGAAGATGTCGCTATTCTTGCCATCTCGTACATGCCAAAGAATATAAGACTAT
>NW_024350325.1:7364162-7543651 GCF_902729225.1 Pteropus medius | reverse complement strand
CATGCCAAAGAATATAAGACTATAAGACTATGGTACTCAGAATGAAAATAATTCAAGAGCTGGGGCGGGGGTGGGGGCAAAAATGGGTCCTTTTTATCCATCTTTTTCTGGAGACCCTGAAGGTGGGGCTTTTAGCAGGGACACTAATCAAGGAGCTACTTCCTTTCTTATTTGCATATCCTAAGGCTTGGTCACCAATTCCCAGGTCCAGTATGTTGGAGCCAGCATGGAAGGGTCACATGATACAAAGCCTGATGATTTAAATAAAAACCTGCTTCTGGCCTCTTTTACAGTAGTAGTTTGGGGGTTAGTGGAATCAGAACCTCTGTGCCAGGGGTAAGACCATGACCCCCTTGATCCGTGAATGTCCATGCTGTGTTTCATTGTGAACTACTTTCTGGATCGTTTCTCATTGCTCAGTCTCTTGACTAATGTAAGCCTATGCAACCAACATTCATTTAGTATTCTATGGAAAACATGTGCTAGAGACTAGGAGTAACAGAGAAGGCATTTTTTTTTAATTTTTATTTTTTTACCCCTCAATACGTTTAGAGGAGAGAGAAAGATGTTCACAGAGAATTCAATACAAGTATCTCTGTAATTGACTGTCCTACCTCAAGTTTCCTCTCTTACTGGCCAGTAGCCTAGTAGGCACCCAGGAGGGAACATTTTCCCATTAGGGATACTTTCTTAGAGAAGCTTGTCCACGGAGCATATGGAGAGAGAAACACACAATAGGGTGGACTGGCAGCTTGTTTATTTTCCCTGCTGCGTTGTGAGGAGCTTTTCTTATTTATCTTTATTGAGCTAGCTCTGTGGGCAGTGACAACACATAGTAGTTTCTCAGTAATAGCAGTTGCAAGTTGATAACAACAACAAACATTTAATGAAAATTCACTATGTGCCCAGAACTTTGCATGCATTATTTCAGTAAATCATTATCACAATTATCTGAGTTAGATACCATCATTTTCATTTTTTGGATGAGTCTCTGAGAAGTCAGGCACCCAAAAATGTATCTGAATAGTATGTCCTCAATAAATACCTATTGGGTGCTGATTGGATCGTTGAATAAATGTTTAGAAAGTTGCCCAAAGTCATACAGTTTCTAAACAGCTGAGTGGGAATAAACCCACCTATATCCAAAGCTAAAGCCCATGTTCATGAAAGATCTCAAGTAGAGACAGAAAATGCAGTTGTTTTCCCATCTAAAGTGCTCAAGCGGGCAATTTTAGTGCAGGTTCAATTTACCGTACCTCTACTGCCACATATTGTCAAAGGCAGGATGGCTCAGAGACAGTCTTAATTTTTGTTATAAAAAAGCATTTTTCCTATATTCTTTCATCCATCTATCCATCGAGCATCTACTATGTGCTAGGGGGCCCTGAGACAGGCACTAGAGACAGAACAAAGTGTTTAAGACATTATTTATTGTTTAGAAATAGTTCCTTTCCTGCAAAGGAGGCAGACACGTGAACCAACCGTTACATTTCAAAGTCCTAACAGTACTATTGATTAGATCTATGTGCTTACTTAAAAAAGTTAAGAACACACAGTATTTAATACATTTGTGATGCTAATTATGAAACTGTTTAGAAAAGTACCCACAATAGTTTCAGGCATAAGGACATGATAAGCCTATGTTTTAACAAGAAATGTTTTGCCATGGTGTTTTCTAAGATGAAAGCACTACTATTGCTGTCTAGGACCTCACATAATTTTTGTTCAGAGAAACGTTTCGTTGGGAACCCAATAATTCTGTCTCAACACTTACTATGTAAATTTCCTTCTTGTCATTCTTCCAAATACTTACTCTCAGATATTTTACAGTCAGCATTTAAGAGACGGCTTCCTTTTTAATTTGGATTTTGGCATCTTAAAAAGTGGCTCGATCAAGGAAAGCACTACGTTCCTTCCTCCAACCTTGAACTGCCTAAGACTGAGCTATTAATAACACTTCACATTTATCTTAGCATTTGAGGGTTTTCAAAATGCTTTCCTATACATTATCTTAATTAATTCTCTTAATTATTTAATTAATTATCTTGTTAGGATAGGCTGGAAAGTATTCTTATTGCCATTTTTATTGGTGCTACCAAAGCAATACATGTGGAGGACAGGAAAAATAAGTTAGGCAGAGAAATTAATAGATGGTTACAAAGTTAAAAGGAAAATTTACTGCTTCTCTACCCCTCTCCGCAATACTTCTCAGAGGTAACCATTTTCAACTGTTTCTGTTTTCAACTCTTCTGATGTTTATCTTCATAACTCCTAATGATATTAACTGGTCATTTTTAAAAAATTATTTACAGCCTGGGTACAATCTATCGATCTCTGTGAAAGATAAGAAATTTAGCTTATTTTCATAAATATTTTTTAAAATTTTTGTTACAGCCGATATACAATATTATATTCTTTTCAGGTGTACAACATAATGATTAGACATTTATATACTTTATAAAGTGATCACCCTGATAGGTCTAGTATCCATCTGACACCACACATAATTATGAAAATATTATTGACTATATTCCTTATGATGTACTTTACATTCCCATGACTAATTCTATAACTAGCAATTGTACTTCTTAATCCCTTTACCTTTTTCAACCATCTCCCCAACACTCCCTCCCTTCTGGCAACCACCAATTTATTCCCTATATCTATGAGTTTGTTTCTATTTTGTTTGTTATTTTGTTTTTTAGATTCTACATAATACGTGAAATTATGAGGTACTTGTATTTCTCTGCCTAACTTATTTCACTTAGCATAATACCCTCTAGGTCCATCTTTGTTGTCAAAAATGATTGAATTTTTCTTTTAATGGTGGAGCAATATTCCATTGTATATATATATGTACCACATATATATGTACCACATACATATACAATGGAATATTGCTCCACCATTAAAAGAAAAATTTAATACCTTCCTCATGCTCTCCTTATCCACTCATCTATCAATATACACTTAAGTTGCTTCTTTATCTTGGCTATTGTGAATAATGCTGCAATGAACATAAGTATGCATATGTCTTTTAGAATTAATGTATTGGATTTCTTTGGGTAAATACACGGAAATGGAATTGGTGGGTCTTCCTTGGTCTCTTGTTATAGCCTTTGTTATAAAGTTTATTTTGTCTGATATGTGTATTGCTGCCATAGCGTTGTTTTTTTTTTTTTCCTTTTCCATTTGCATGAAATATCTAAATATCTTTTCCCATCCCTTTACTTTCAGTCTCTGTGCATCTTTTGATATGAAGTGGGTCTCTTGTAGGCAGCATATGTAAGTGTCTTGTTTTTTTCTTCGTTCAGTCACCCTATGTCTTTTGATTGGAGCATTTAATCCACTTACATTTAAAATAATTACTGATAAGTATATAGTTACTGGCATTTTATTATTAATATTTTTGATTTTTTTTCCTTCTTCTTCTTCTTAAAGAAGTCCCTTTAACATTTCTTATAATACTTGTTTGGTTTTGAACTGGCTTTTTCTTGTCTGGGTAGCTCTTTATCTGTCCTTCAATTCTAAATGATAGACTTGCTGGGTAGAGTATACTTGGTTGTACATCCTTGCTTTTTATTATTTTGAATATTTTGTGCCAACCTTTTTTGTCCTGAAAAGTTTCTGGTGAAAAATTAGCTGATAGTTTTATGGGAGCTCCTTTGTACATAATTTCTTGCTGCTTTTAAGATTCTCTCTTTCTCTTTGAACTTTGGCATTTTAATTATGACGTGTCTTGGTGTTGACCTCTTTGGGTTCATCTTGTTAGGGACTCTGCATTTCCTGGACTTGCATGTCTATTTCCTTCAGCAGGTTAGGGAAGTTTTTCATCATTATTTCTTGAAATAGGTTTTCAATACCTTGCTCATGCTCTCCTTTTTCTGGTACCCCTCTAATGTGAATGGTGGTATGCTTGATGACCCAGAGGCCTCTTAAATTATTCCCACTTTTTTTGGATTCTTTTTACTTGTTGCTGTTCAGATTGGATGTTTCTTTGCTACTTTTCTTCTAAATTGCTAATTCAATCCTCTGCTTCATCTAATCTATTATTGATTCTATCTATTGTATTCATTTCAGTTACTGTATTCTTCATTTTTGTCTGGTTCTTTTTTTATGTTTTCTGGCTTCATTTTTATATTTCCTATCTCTTTGTTAAAGTTCTCACTGAATTCATCTACACTCAACTCTAAGTTCATTGAGCATCCTTATAACCAGTGTTTTGCATTCTGCATCTGGTAAATTGCTTGTCGCCATTTTGTTTGGTTCTTTTTCTGAGATTTTGTTCTGTTCTTTCATTTGGGACATGTTTCTTTGTCTCCTCATTTTGTCTGACTTCTTGTTTTTGTTTCTATGTATTAGGTGGATCTGCTATGTATTTTGATCTCGGTAGAATGGCCCTATGTGGTAGGCATCCCATGGGGCCCAGTGGCACAGTCTTTCTGGTCATCTGAGCCTGGTGCTCCAAGTGTGTACCTTATATGGGTTGTGTGTGCCCTTATGTTGTATTTGAGCCTTGATTTCTGTTGGCCTGTCAATGAGTGGGATTGACTCTCAAGCTCATTTGCTGTGAGGACTGGCCATGCCTGAGTGGAGGAACTGTTGTGCAGGAGTTGAACCTACAGAGCAGAACTAGCTTTATTGGGCCTATGGTGCATGATGAGTTTGCCCTTTAGGATTGCCATTTATGGAGTTAATTATGTGATGCTCTGGTGTGGTCTGAAGCTGGTCTTCAAGTATGTTGGTTCTGGAGTCTCTCGGGAGGGGCTCTGGTGCAGGCCAAGGTCAACTGCTACCTGTTCCCTGCCAGGGGCCACCTGGTATGAGCTACAAAATGATCTGCCTTTGGTTCCCACTTGTTCAGGGCTTGGAAGCATCAGGGAGAGGCTAAGCTGTGAACTGAGGCCAGCTGCTACCAGTGCTGGTCTTGAGACTACTTAGCAAGAGGTATACCCTCCCCACTCCCTGCCCTGAGGCCAGATGCTGCTTGTTTGTGGTGTGTGAACCTTTGAGAGATTTTAGGGATGTCTGAAGAATGAGCCAAGACAGGCCATTTGTATGGAAAAGGCACTGGAAATGGCTTTGGTTGGCTACAAGTTGGATAGGTGGCTGGGTTTCAGGTAATCACCATCTTATATTAAAATGATTATGAAATATTATTTACTGCAAGTTTAATTAGTGATTAGTTTCACAAAGGAGAAAATGTCATCTTGTAACTAAACCAATATAATTCAAAGAAGAATGTTTAAGCGTCAAAGTCAAATGAGACTTAACTAATACCAATTGTTTAAAATTGTACTACAATGTTGCAATTTGCTTCACATTTGGGTCTATGGCTTTCTTATACAGCTTTTAATTTTTCCTGAATTTTAAATTGCCTAACTTTTTTCTATTATGCTAGTGGTTCAGTTAACAGATATGCCTCAGCTGCAATCAGAGTTAGCTTCTAATAGCTGTCCACTTTTCCAGAGAATTGCCTTTGGTCTAATAGATGCTGCCTCATCAGGGAAGTTACTTCTTCCCACACAAGGCCTGCAGCTGATTGACTGATTAACTGACTGACTGACTGACTGACACAGGGTGCAAGAGATCAGTTTGCCTCCAGGTGGGACCCATTCTCTGGTGGAATTTGTGATTCCTATCTCTCTGTGGAGTCAGTGTATAGCTCATATTCAGCTGAGCTATACTCTTGCTTAGCTTTCTTCTTGCGTTGTATTGTTTCCTTCATCTCACTTTCCAAAGTTCACTTCCTCAATAAATCACTTGTAAAAGAATCCTCATCTTAGGCTCTGCTAGTGTTATGGACTGAATGTGTGTTTCCCCAAAATTCATGTTTTACAGGCTTAATCCCCAATGTAAAGGTATTAGAAGGTGGGGTCTTTGGGAGGTAATTAAGTTTAGATGAGGTCATGAGAGTGGAGACTTCATAATGGTATTAATGTCCTTATAAGAAGAAGAAAAGAGATCAGACTTCTTCCTCTCTCTCCATGAAAATGCATAGAGAAAAGGCAATGTGAATGTATGTCAAGAAGTCCACTGTTTGCAAGTCAGGAAGATACTAAATATGCTGGCACCTTGATCTTGAAATTCCAAGTGTCCAGAATTATAAGAAATAAATGTTGTTTGAGTCACCTAGTCTATGACATTTTATTATATTACCTTGAACTGCTGAAGACAGCTAAAAAATGCAACCTAAGACACTTGTTGATAAATCACAAGCCTTCACTGAATCACTAATTATTACTTTTTTACCTTACTGTTATTTGAAGGAATCCACTTTCTTCTTGAATACATTTCTCTTAGAATCCTCTGAACTTCCTGATGAAGTTTGGATCAATTGCTCTCTAGGTACATTATACCTCTAAATTATTGAAAATTCTTTAATTACTTCACTCCTGGATTAGATACTCTGTCATATATCTTCCTTTTTCTTGGGTTACCTTTTGTGTTAAAAACATACAATAAAATTTCAAGTAACTGTCACAAAAGTTAAACAGGAGGTAAATTTTATAAGATATAAAAGTCTGAAAAAATTTTTTCACTAACTTTATCATTGATAATTTGGCTGAACAGATAATTCTAGCTTCAAAATAATCCCCCTTTATCTTTTTAAAGGCAATTCTGCCTTGTATTCTAGTTTCTAGGGCTGCTGATGAACATCCAATGTCAGTCTGATTCTTTGGGGTAGGGGGTGGATGATGGATAGGAAATCTATTATTTACTCCCAGAGTTTTCAGCTTTTTTTTCTTTTGGGTTTTCTGAAATTTTATTCATTTGGACACTCAGTGGGTTTTTTCAGTCTGACAACTCAGCCTTTCTTCAGCTCCAAGAAATTTTCCTGAATCACTTATTGTTAAAGCTTCTTGTTTTCCCTATTTCCTTTCTGGAATTCCTATTAGATGCACCATGGCTTGCCTAGATTTATTTTCCATATTTCTTAACTTTTTGTTCTCTTAGTTTCCTTTTTTTTTTTTTTAAATTATGCTCTACATTCTGAGAAGTTTCTATAATTTCACCTTTGGCTTGGTCCCTCTCTTTTGGACTGTTTTTTTTTTTCTTAAATGTGAAGAATCCTTAGTTTTCCATTTTTACTCACGGATAAAGTACTAGGTATTATTATGGGGAGCTGGTATGACTTTCCTCTGCCAACCACAGTTCTGCCAGTCTCTCTGGGTATGTGGGTTTCATGGAGAGGGAGAAAATTGATCTGTTTTAATAGTGGATGTTTAGTTAATCATGCTTATTGTCATCCTCAGTCCATTTCTGCTCTCATACATGCTAACTCTGGGCTTGGAGCCTCTCCTGGTCTTAGATGGAAGAACATCTCTAAACATTATCTCTGTTGCAGTGTCCTGTGTAGGTCCTGGGCTGTGAATTCCTCTCTCAACATGAACCATTTCAAATTCTTAAATTCCTAGTACTGTTATGAACGTGACCCTCTTATAAATTTTTATTGTTTATCTATGAGATGTCTGGGAAGAGAGTGAGGTAAGTGCAAGTGTGTAGTCTGCCCTTCTAACCAAAGCTCAATCTTTGACATTTGGGCGCAGAAGGATTAAATGCTTTGTCAAATGGTTATTAAGTGGTAGAGCTGGAAAATAGAATTCTAGTTTTCCGTCACCTAGTCTAAAGTTTTTTCCATTTCTTTGTGCCTCTTCACTACTTTTGTTCTCTAAGTCCTTATCAGTGAAATTCAGTACATCTGAGCAGGAATGTTTACAAGCAGAGTTTTAAACATATGTCTCATAGAGCCAGATGTATGGATGGACACTGTATTTGTATTTCCTTTGAATGTTTTCCCCAACTCAGTGCCATTCTCACTCCCATCTTTGGTTTTCACAGAAATGTCAGACATAAAAAGATTTTGATTTTTTTAGTTTTAAAACCCAGTGTGAATTATTTTCAGGAAGAGCTTTAAAATAAATTAGTTAACTGGGGGAGAAAGCACTTAAAAATGTTTTCATTATGACCTGTGAACATCACATTTTATTAGTGCCATAGTTTGGTTCCAATTTCTGAAAACTAGTGGTGTGTAGGATGAAGGAAAGACATATAAATTACTTTGGTCTACTGTGGAGTCAAAACATGAACCTCCCTTAACCTCATTCACTCCCACCTATATTTTCCCTCTCACTGCCAGTTCTTGTACCCATTAATCATTTTTTAAGAAGCTAGAAAGTGAAATCATGACTGTTGTTACACACACAGAATCTGTTAAAGTGGATTAAAATTTCTCACCTCAATTTTCAGAAAACCATAGTCAATACTATCAGAGAGAAATAGGTGTGAAGTAGAGATTCCCTTTTAATTAGGAAATCTGAAGGCAGAGAGTAACAACTCACTCCAATAAACAATGATCTATTATCTCCTGCTATGTTCAGGCTTTGTTGGAAACTTGAAATAAAAGCAGATAAAATGGCGAGAATCTAGTTGAGGAGGAGGGATGACCAAATAATAGAAATATATAGTAAATAATGAACAGGAAGAAGTATCATAAAGGAAAAGTGCATACACAGTACCACTGATAATGGGGAAGGCAGGCAGCAAATGCTTTTTTGAATGAAGGACACTTGAGTGAGTTCTTAAGGTAAGAGAACATGGTAGAAAGGAAAGAGAATTTTAGGTAGAGGGAATAGAAGGTGTAAGGACCCCATGACAAAAGAGAGCGTGGTATAGACTGAGAAAAAGCCAGAGTAGCTGGAGACGCAGGCATAATCCAGAGCACCAGGAGCCGTGGGTTTGGGCATTATGGGAAGTCACTGAAGGAGGTCTGAATGAATATGTGCTGTGAATAATCACTCTACATGTATTGTGAGGCACAAATTGGAGGTGACAACAGAGGACCTAGTGGTCAGCCAGAAGAACATGTGAAAAATGGTGATGACTTGGACAAAAGTATTATAGTGAAGATAAAGAAAAATGGATGGATTCAAGAGATATTAAGAGAGTAGAATTTCTGGGATTGGTGGTAGATTAAATATGGAGAGTGAGAGAGAAAACATTTGGACATCAAAGATAATTTGTCTTTCACAGGTGGGTGCCTGCTGGAGGAAATATACCATATTCTGAGAATATGGTACTTGAGATGGGTCTGAGAATGGGTTTTTCTCTAACAGTTAAAGATGAGGCTTGTGAAGGAATGGACTTTAAGGTAAGAGAAAAAATAAAAATGCCAGATATAAAAATAATTCAGAGTACAACAAAAGTGAAAGAGCAAGATGAAAGAATTAGGATAGATGGGAGGAGAGAAGAGCGAGTGATAAGGTTAGAAAGATAGATTGGGACCAGACTGTGTACAGTCGTGAATGTCATCTAAGTTTACACTTTTTTTTCCAGACAGTGAGCTCAGGAGATCAAGAAGATTAAAGTGAATGGAGTCATGACTCTAAGTTTTCAAGTCTGGGTGTTTCAGAGTCTCATGGCCTAAGAATAACAAAGCCAACAAAAGCATATAAGTTAGAAAAGGGGCTGGTAGGACTTATATGGAGAAATAGTTACCTTTACATACCTTTAAATTCAGAACTAGAGATGTGAATTTAGAAGTCGTTTATCTGCAAAGAAAGCTAGATGAGGGAAGGGAGAAGTTGATGAGATCACAAAGGAATTAAGAGTAAGGATTGCAGAAAATAGACCTCAAGTGAAAACCTTAGGAAATGTACTGCTATTCAAAGGATATAAACAAGGGCTGTCAATGAAAAGGGCAGAGATGAAGCTGTCAGAGAGGTAGGAAATAAACAAGGAGAATGCGATGTCAGGGAAAGCAGGATAGCTAGGAGTTATAGAAGGAATAGAGGGGTTAATAATAGCAAATTTCTTACCTTTTAAATTGTAAATTAATATTGAGAGGTCGGGGGGGAAAGCTCATTAGGCTTGAGGCAGAGAAACAGAACAGACAGGACCAAAAAGAATTGGAGAGAGAGAGAGGCTGGCATCTTAGAAGGTCTCAAGAACAGCTTGTTGAACAAAAGGAGGTTGAATAGTGGGCCAGTCTCCCTGTGACTGGAAAGCTCTTTGTGGTATCCCTAGAGTTTTAATTTATAGGTATGAATCTTCCATTGTTTTTCATTGTGTACTTCAGACCGTAAAATAATATAGTTGAAATGATTAATTCACCCTTAGGTCTTTTCCGATCATTATTTGGTATTCAATATAGTTTATCTATCTATCTATCTATCTATCTATCTATCTATCTATCTATCTATCTATCTAGTTATTTAATGGTGACATTGGTTAACAAAATCCAGTAAGTTTCAGCTGTACACTTTAACAGTAAGGCATATATATATATATATATATATATATATATATATATATATATATACACACACACACATATATATATATATTTTTTACACTGCGTGTTCGCCTCCTATAGTTAGAATACTTTCCGTCACCATATATTTGACCCCTTTTACCCTATTTACATCCCTCCTTCCCCTTCTCTCCCTACTCTCTGGTAACCACTAGTCTATTGTCCATGTCCGTGAGTCTCTGTTTGTTTGTCCTGTTCATTTGTTGCTTTTAGGTTTATAGCCCATATATAAGTGATATCATTTCTGTCTGACTTATTTCACTTAGCATGATTATCTCGAGATCCAACCATGTTGTCACAAATGGCAGTATTTCATCACTTCTTATGGCTCAGTAATATTCCATTGTATATATGTACTACAGCTTCTTTATCCAGTCATCTATCGTAGGACACTTTGGTTGCTTCCATGTCCTGGCCACTGTAAATAATGTCGCTATGAACATTGGTGTGCAAATATCTTTTTGGATATGAGTTTTCAAGTCTTTGGGGTAAATACCCAGTAGAGAGATTGTTGAATCATATGGTAGATCAATTCTTAGCTTTTTGAGGAAACTCTACACTGTTTTCCATAGTGGCTGTACCAATTTGCAGTCCCACTAGCAGTGTATGAGGGTTCCTTTTTCTCTGTATCTTCTTCAACACTTGTATTACTTGTCTTATTGAGAACAGCTATTCTAACAGGTGTGAGATGGTATCTCATTGTGATTTGCATTTCTCTAATAGCTAGTGATGTTGAGCATCTTTTCACATGTTTGTTGGCCATTTGTATATCTTCTTGGGAGAACTGTCTGTTCAGGTTCTCTGTCCATTTTTTAATTAAATTGTACTTTTTGTTGTTATTGAATTGTATGAGTTCTTTATATATTTTGGATATTAGGCCCTTATTGGAGGTATTGCTTGCAAATGTATTTTCCCATTCAAATGGTATAGTCTCTTTACCTTGTTTATGGTTTCTTTTGCTGAGCAGAAGCTTTTTAGTTTGATGTAGTCCCATTCATTTATTTTTGCTTTTACTTCCCTTGTGTTTGAGGTAAAAATCATAAAATCTTCATTAAGTCCAAGGTCCATGAGTTTAGTTCCTATGTTTTCTTCTATGCAATTTATTCTTTTGGGTCTTATATTCAGGTCTTTAATCCATTTTTAGTTAATTTTGATGTGTGGTGATAGACAACAATCTAATTTCGTTCTTTTGCAGGTGGCTTTCCAGTTTTCCCAGTACCATTTATTGAAGAGGCCTTCCTTCCTCCACTGCATGTTTTTGGCTCTTTTGTTGAAAATTATTTGCCCATATAAACATGGGTTTACTTATGAACTCTCAATTCTGTTCCAGTGGTCTGTGTGTGTGTTCTGCTGCCAATGCCATGCCGTTTTGATTATTGTTGCTTTGTAGTATAGAAGTTGGCAGAGTGATACCTCCAGCCTCATTCTTTTTTCTCAGGATGGCTATGGCAATTCGGAGTCTTTTGTGCTTCCATATAAATCTGATTTTTTGTTCTATTTCTTTAAAAAATGCCGATAGGATTTTGATGAGGGTTGCATTAAATCTGTATAATGCTTTAGGTAATATTTTTCCATTTCTTTGTGTTTTCTTCAATTTCTTTTAATAGAGTTTTATAATTTTCATTATGTAAGTCCTTCACATGTTTTGTTAGGTTTATTCCTAGATGTTTTATTCTTTTTGTTGCAATTGCAAAAGGAATTATTTTTTCCACTTATTTTTCTGACAAGTCATTATTAGATATAGGAATGATATGTATTTTTGAACATCGATTTTGTGTCAAGAAAATTTACTGTATTTGTTTATTGTTTCTAGTTGTGTTCTTGTGGTGTCTTCAGGGTTTTCTATATAGAGAATCATGTCATCCACAAATAGTGACAGTTTGACTTTTTCATTTTCTATTTGGATGCCTTTTATATCTTTCTCTTGCTTGATTGCTCTTGCTAGGACCTCCAATGTTATATTGAATAACAGTTGCGATAGTGGACAGCCTTGCCTTGTTCCTGATCTTAGAGGGAAGTTTTTAGTTTTTCACTATTAAGCATAATGCTGGATGAGGGTTTGTCATATATGACCTTTATTATGGTATTTTTCTTCTATACCAATATGGTATTAAGGTATTAAGGTATTTTTCTTCTACATTAAGGTATTAAGATATTTTTCTTCTATGGTATTAAGGTATTTTTCTTCTATACCAATTTTGTTAAGTGTTTTGATCATAAATGGGTGCTGTATCTTATCAAAGGCTTTTTCTGCATTTATTGATGTGATCGTATGATTCTTATTTTTAATTCGTTTATGTGGTGTATCACATTAATTGATTTGTGTATGTTGAACCATCCCTATAACTTTGGGATGAAGCCCACTTGATTGTGGTGTATAATCTTTTTAATATGTTGCTGTACAATTCGCTAATATCGTATTTAGGATTTTTTTTTTGCATCTGTGTTCATGAGAAATATTGGTCTGTAGTTTTCTTTTATTGTGTTATTTTTACCAGGTTTTGGTATCAGTAATATTGACCTCATAAAATGAGTTGGGAAGTATTGCCTCTTCTTAGATTATTTGGAAGAGTTTGAGGAGAATAGGTATTAATCTTCTTTGAATATCTGGTAGAATTCACTAGTGAAGCCATCTGGTCCTGGACTTTTACTTTTTGGTAGGTTTTTGACAATTGTTTCAATTTTTATACTGCTGATTGGTCTATTTAGATTTTCCAGTTCTTTTTTATTCAATCTAGGAAGGTTGTATCCTTCTAAGTACTGGCCCTTTTCTTCTAGATTATTAAATTTGGTGTTATATACCTTTTCATAGTATTCTCGTATGATCCTTTGTATTTCTGCAGTCTGTCAGAATTTACCTTTTTTCATCCCTGATTTTGTTTATTTGTGTCCTTTCTCATTTTTCTCAGTGAGTCTAGCCAGGACTTTGTCAATTTTATTAAACTTCTCAAAGAACCAGCTCTTTGTTGCATTTAGTTTTCACTTATTTCTGCTCTAATTTTGATTATTTCTTTCTGTCTGCTGACTTTAGGCTTCATTTGTTCTTCCTTTTCTGGTTTTTTAAGATGAAGCATTAGGTTGTTTATTTGGGCTTGTTTTTGGTTTTAGATAGGCCTGTAATGATAAGAACTTTCCTCTTATGACCACTCTTGTTGTGTCCCCCAAATTTTGATATGTTGTACTATCATTATCATTCATTTCTATGTATATCTTGATCTCTCTTTTTATCTCTTTCTTGACCCAGTCATTCTTCAGTAGCACGTTGTTTAATCTCCATGTATTTGTGGTTCTTGCTGATTTCTTTCTGCAATTGATCTCTAGTTTCAAAGCATTCTGATCAGAGAATATGGTTGGTATGATTTCAACCCTCTTATATTTGTTGAGGCTATCTCTGTGTCCCAGTATGTGGTCATTTCTTGAGAATATTTCGTGTGCACTAGAGAAGAATCTATAAGCAGGTGTTTTGGGATGAAAGGCTCTGTAAATGTCAATTATTTCTAGTTGGTCTAAAGTGTCATTTAAGGATGTTATTTCCTTATTGATTTTCTGTTTGAATGATCTGTCCATATCAGACAGTGGGGTATTTAGGTCTCCTTCTACGATAGTGTTTTGGTTTGTTTCTCCCTTAAGTTCTGTTAGCAATTGCTTTATATATTTCGGGGCTCTCTGATTGGTAGCATAGATATTAATAAGTGTTATGTCTTCTTGGGGCGTGATTTCCTTTATCATTATGAAGTGTCTCACCATATTTCTTTACCTTTTTTTATTTTGAAGTCTATTTCATCTGATATTAGTACCGTTACTCCCGCTTTTCTCTGAATGCCATTTGCTTGGAATATCATTTTCCACCCTTGCACACTGTGTCTATATTTGTCTTTGGAACTGAGATGTGTCTCCTGGAGGCAGAATATGGTTGGGTTTTGTTCTTGATCCTATCTGCAACCCTGTGCCTTTTTATTGGTGAGTTCAGTCCATTTAAATTTAAGGCAATTACTGAAATATGAGTTCTTTTTATAGCCATTTTATCTTTTGTTTTCTGGTAGCTCAGTGTTTCCATTGCTTTCTTGTCCTTGTGTTTCTGTTTTCTTTATTTTGGTTGGCTTTTGTGGGTTTTCCCTGTGGTTCTTCTTGTTTTATGTTATATACTTCAGTTCTGAATTTTTGGCGTGTGGTTACCATTATGAATATGTAAAGGATAGTTACATATATACAATGTCCACTGTTTTCTGCGGGTGCCTTATCTCCATTCCCCTTTTCTGTCATTGTTGTCTCAATTTGTCCCTATGTATGCTGAATATTCATTACTATCTTGCTATAGCAAATCTCTTCTTATTGTTTAAACTTCTAATGCCTTGTTCTTAGTAAGGGGTGCACTCCTCTGCTTCTATCAATCTGTTAGTCACCTTATTCCTAATTATGTATTTTTTTTTTTTTGTCATTTTGTTTTAGGTTAGCTGTCCCCTTTTGGTATTTTCTGTAATGCAGGCCTTGTAGAGGAGAATTCCCTCAATTTTTACATGTCTGGAAAGTTCTTAATTTCTTCTTCATATCTAAAGGAGAGCTTAGCTGGATACATTATTCTTGGCTGGTCGTTCCTTTCATTTAATAGTTTGAATATTGGATTCCACTTCTTTCTAGCTTGTAAGGTTTGTGTCGAGAAGTCCAATGATAACCTAATGGGTTTTCCTTTATAGGTCACCATCTTTTCCCTGGCTACCCTGAGAATTCTTTCTTTGTCATTGATTTTGATAATTTTCATACAATGTGTCTTGGTGAAGGCCTTTTTGGGTTGAGATAATTGGGTGTTCTGTTGACTTCTTGAATTCCAAACTCCAGCTCATTTCTTAGATTTGGGAAATTCTTGTTAACTATTTGTCTGAAAATGCTTTCTAGTCCCCGCTCCTTTTCCTCACCTTCGATAATGCCCGTTATTCTCATGATTCCTTTCCTGATGGTATCAGTTAATTCTTGAATTTCTCTTTTATTATTTTTTATTCTTTGGTTTCTCTCTTTCTTTTGATTTCTAGATCTCTGTCTTCGATATCACTGATCCTTTCATCCATTCGGTCAACTCTATTTCCAAACTTTCCATGTCATTTTTCATCTCTTGCAGTGTGTTCTTTATCTCCAGAAGTTCTATTCAGTTATTCTTGAGGGTTTCAACCTCCTTGCTAAAGAACTCATTCTGCTGATCTGGTTGATTTTCCAGTTCCTGAAATTGTTGATATGAATCATTTCGTATCTCACTGAGTTTTTTCCGAAGTGCCATCCTGAATTCTCTGTTATTTAAGTCACATATTTCTATGTCTATAAGCTTATTTTCTGGAGATTTTTCTCTTTTTTTCTGAGATGCCTTGTCACCTTGGTTGTTCATGGTGTTTAATGGAGTATTTCTCTACCTGGGCATTAATGGAAGTGTATTCTGCTCCCCTCCACCCCCACCCCAGAAATAAGATTTATTATATTAATGTCTCTTTTTAGCCTGTGGTAGCTCTTATGAGCAGATCCCATGCTCAGACATGCTGGTGTGCAGTTTGGGTGTTTTTTGTTGAGTTTTAGATGTTCAGCTTATTGTTGTTTTAAGGGGAGAGATCTGGGAACATCTATCTCTCACTCCGCCATTTTTCTAATATAGTTATTTTAAAAGCATTCAATCCACTCACTCAGCTACCTTAGATATTGCGGTTTCCACTTTATGGCTGCATGAAGTGGGACTCCCAATCTTGGTGCAACCAACGCCCTGATGCCTGCTGCTTCCTCCCACACAGACTCTTTGGGATGCACAGACAACAGTCGGGGGCCTAAGGTGGTTGTAAAAGGAGGGCATAACTGACAGCTTGTACTTTTTTGGTAGATTACAGTAGTGACGAAGAGAACTTTCAGAAGCTGTTACTGAATTTCTCTTAGTTTAGTAGAGATTTCTTGTTGGAAATGTACCCAAAGGACAAGGGTGAGTAACTGGTTCTTGTCAGTAAGCAATCTGGTGGCTGCGCAAGCTACAGAATGTATATAGGTATGCACATAAGACATATATTCTCTATGTATTCTAGAAATAGAAATATGCAATGGTAATTCGAGTATGGTTCTGCTCCAACACCTTCCTACTATTCCTCATTAAAGCACATAATTACAGCTGATAGTCTCCATGGAAAGGGCATAGACATGGGAGTCGGGAAGACTAGGGTTCAAATCCCTGCTCTGCATCTACTAGTATGACCCCGGCCATAAGGTTTGTGAATTTCATTCACAGTTTTGTGTCTCAGATTTATCATCTAAAAGCAGGAAGTAATATGTTGAAGACTCACAAATCTACATTTCAGCCCAAATCTCTCTCCAAAGCTCCTAACCCTACATGCAGCTGCCTACTAGACACTATATAGGTGTTTCCTGGGCAACTCAAATTCATTTTGTCCAAAACCAAACTCATCCTCACTTCTATCCCCAATAAAACAAAACATTGCTCTTCTTGAAGTTTTCCTAGATTTGTGAATGGGTCTCCATTCCAGCCAGTCCTTTAAGCCTGAGCTTGAGCAGCATCCCTAACTTCACCTTCTGCCTTACTCCATTTTCAGTTCATCACTATTTCCTATCCATGTTATACCCTAAATATCTCTCCACTTCTCTCCCTCTTCATTGTCACCAGAGTAGTCCAAGTAACTGATATCTTTCTGTCCAGATCTCTCATCTCCTGCCACTTGCCCTCTTGTATCTTATACTGCAATCTCACTGAATGGCTTTTAATCCATGAGATGTGTCATGGTTTTGCTTTCCATTTGGCCTTTGAAAGCGTGGTTCTCTTTGCTTGGAATGCTCAAGCCACATCCCATCCTTTTCTGTCTTCTGATTAAATGCTATTTCCTTTGAAAAACTTCCCTCATTTCTACCCTCCTCTGGGCTAGGTTAAGTGCCCATACTCAGCATTTCCATAATGCCCTGAACTTCCCCTAGTATAACACTTATCAAAGTATATTGCAGAGATTTGTTTAATTTTTTATTTTTCTTCTATATTCTTAGGTCCTTAATATAGGGACTGTATTTATCTTGCTTACTAGTATGTCCCAAGCACTAAAAAGATATTTGTGGAAAGACAGAAACAAAGAAGGAGGAAGGAAGGAAGGAAGAAAGGAAGGAAAGAAGGAAGGATGGAAGGAAGGAAGAGTGAAAAAAAGAAAAAGAGAAAGAAAGGGAAAAATGAGCAAGGAAAGAAGGATCAATTAAAAATAATATTAAAAAGGTGTTTGGTAAAAGGACTCTATCATTGCTATTCCAGGGACAAGATGTTTCAGAAGGTGATTCTTTTAGATTAAGGCATCTACTGAGAAGGGTATCTGTGGGTGGAGCATTACTTGAATTCAGGATGGAGAGGTCCTTGCTCACCTATATGAAGATGAAGCTGTGTAATAATCAAGGAACTCCTTCCCACTTCTGTTTGTGTGTGAAGTTGCTACCACAGCCATTGACTGTGTACTTTGGGGAAGTTTAGTTTCTTTGAGCCTTGATTTGCTCATGTATAACATGAGGGAGTTGGACAAGGCCATAGCTAGGGTCTCTTCCACCTCTAACATAGTTTGATTTTACCTTGTTACCCCCACTTCCTTAAGATTTTTGGTTCCATTTATTTCTTGCTCCTTTCCTCACTCCCACAGTCAGGAAAATAAGGGTCGAAAGTTTGGGGAGAAAGTAGATTAGAGTGTATATGTTACCTCTTCTACACTTAGGTCTTCGTTCTACTGATTTCTGTTTTCATAGGCTTTATTTGTTCTTCCAGATAGTCTAGGATATTTTTAGAGTGTCCCAGATTCAGGCCTAGTTTTTTTAACTTGAAGCATTAGTTTCAACCTCACCATCTATTGTCAATTCCATCTTTTTTTTTTTTTTTGCTAGAAAGCTTGACTCTGATCGGCAATTTTAGCCAAAGTTTTCCAAGCACTTAATTAAAGGCACACAGATTTATCCTGGGTATCTTCCAAACCAAATTTTAAAGATTTAATGAATAGCGAGACTTCCATTGGAATGAGGTTCTTCCCAAAGTGCCATGTTAGCACATGTCTATGAATTCCTCTCTCAGTTCCTGATATGGTTGGTTCCTTCTTATTGTACATGCCTCAGTTAAAATACCATCTCCTTGTAAAAGACTCCTTTGACCACCCTAGCTAAATCAGCCCTCTTATTCCTCAGTCACTTTACCACATTACTGTGTTTCATTATCATAGCATTTATCACTGCCTGAAATTATGATGTTTATTTATTTGTTTATTCCATGTTTCTCCTTGACTAAAATGTAAGTTCTATGAAAGGTGGGATTTTTATCCAGCAGCTAGGACAGTCCATGCACAAGATAGATGCTTAAATAAATACCATGTTAAATGGCTGAACCTTTGGGATATACCGGGGTTTGTTTAATCCATTCATTCGGCAGCCTCAAATGTTAGTACTTCCATGTGATTGCTGTGGAAAATGAGTGGTTTGATAATCTTAAGGTTTTTAACACTGAACTAGGTAGTCTCTTATGGGCTTTTCAATGTGATATTCTCTGCTTTCTAGTCACATTATACTTCTGTTAGCTAGACACTGCTTTCTATATGGAAAAAATATAAATACACATATTTATCCTAAAATTTCTAATATAGTAAATAAATAATGACATACAGCAGTGGTTCACTTTTTTTTTTAAGATAATGAATCCTTTCTGCAAGTGAAAATATTATGATGAAACCTAATGCATATAAGATAAAAGAAAGTCCACCAGAAGAAGTAAGAATCAAGGAAGGAGAGAGTTTATAGCTCTGCCTTCTCTCCAGAATATAATAGCTTCCTCCTCATGATAGCCCCTGGAACAGTTTGACTATTACTGGATTATAATAATACTAAATAGTATTTTTTGAATACTTACTATGTAGCCAAGTACTTTTTATGTGTATCATCTCATCCAATTTTCATAACAACCCTAGTCAATAAGGGTATAATTATTTCCTGTATTAGGCAAATAAAAACACTAAGGTTTAAAGAGATTAAAAAATTTTGTCCAAGTTCCTTGTGGTAATCATTTTCCAAGTTTGCTGCCAATGATCTTCACCCTCTGGTGTTAGTGCCCTTGTGTAGTACCCTCTCACACTGAATCAGAGCTGGCCAGTGTGACCAGTAGAAAATGGCAGAGGTGATGGTATGTTACTACCATGAAATCACTGTAGCCTCTGCCTTGCTCTCTTGGATCACTCACTCTGGAGTAAGCCAGTTGCCATGTCATCAAGACACTCTAGCAGCCTGTGGAGCCCATGTGTAAAGGAGCTGAGTCTTCCTACCAATAGCCTATACCTACTTACCATACCCAAGTCTGGTCTTTAGCTGACTGCAGCCCCAGCCAACAGTTCACTGCAACCTTATGAAGAGTCCCTGTGCCAGAATCACCTAGCCAAGCCACTTCCAAATATCTGTGGAAGATAAAAAATGAGTTTTACTGTTGGAAGCCAGAAAGTTTTGGGGTGATTTGTAACACAGTATTAGATAACTGGTATAATTTTGTAGGCAGTTCAATGGCAGAACCAGGATTTTAATACCAGGTCTGACTGCAGAGCCTATGCTTTTAACCATGAATACTCTATTTTCTTACATACTCATTTTTTTTTATTTTTTACACAAAGTTAAAATAAAAGTTATGCAAGCATCTTACAAACTTCATGTCACAGAGGGAATACTGAAGCATAGAGGGGTTAAAAATTAATTGATGAATCCAAAATTTGAAGTCAGGTGGTCCAATTTCAAGACTTGGGCTCTTTGTCATAATGCTAAACTAATTTCATAATCAGAACAATTAATCTAGAGTTGGAATGCAGATAGAATGGAAAGGAAAGAACCTAGAAGTGTGTACCATAATTGGGAGGCTACTGAAATTATCAAAAAAAAAAAGTTATTTGAAGGAAATCTAGACCTCTGTCATGGAGAGTAACTACTAAAATATTTCTTAGAATATCTTTGATACTTCTACTGGTTACTGAAGATTTGGATGAGCAGGTCAATGGTCTGTAACAATAAGATATTTCTCAACAGTCTCCACTCTTTGTCGATATTCCAGAAGGAAATTAACCATGGTCATTGTTCAACATGGTCTCCTAAATAGTAGGAACTGGGCCAGTTGAAGCTCGCTTTCAGCATTCACTATAATGTTCAATTTCTGTTTTCCTGCAGCACTTCAATATTTGTTTTTGTGTTAAAACATGTACCCCTGTTTTTAAAAGAGGAAGGAGAGTGGATCAAAAATTTCTGCCTTTGAAGTAAGATAACAAATCAGTGATAATTGAAAGGAGAAATCCTGGTGCAGGAAGAGAGAACTGATTGTGCTCTGTCCTTGGTAGACTTTTGAGTCATTCATGAAGTGTAGTGTCTGGAGAGTTCTAGTGAGTCATACATTACTAACTACGGAAGAAAAATATATTTTCTAAAGCTGTCTGTTATTACTCACATCTTGCAGTCAGCATCTGCAGATGCTGGTACTCTATTGACTAGTGATCTAATAGAAAGTTTCTCATAGACAGATCCAACACAATTTCTCTCTAAATCTGATAAATTTGGCATGAGTCCTTTTATTTGGCTTGCAAGATGTTTGTGTTAACATTGTGACTTATTTTTGGCTTGGTGTTAAAAGGATTGTTTAGCAACAAAATAGAGCATTTGGATTTTGTGGCAGCCAGGAAGAATGCTCTTATTTTATAATGAAACAACTGAGCAAATGTTCTTTACAGTGATTCATTCCTCATGTGGGAAAAATTTCTTTTTATACATATTCTCTCTCTATTGGATACATTAAGTTGTTTTATCTTCAATTTAGGCAGAATTTCCAATGAGTGATTAGGGAACAATATCTATAAATTATAAAGGTAGGCTCCTCTGCAAAAGGAATAGGATTGAAACTGTAGGATAGAATGTTAGGAATCACTTGTGTTCTATTCCTAATTGGGCCAGAGTTTTCAGATAACCTTGAGCTATTCACTTAATCTTTTCTAAATTTAGATTTTATGACTGAAAGGGGGCAGAAAGTTGCTTACTTATTTAGCTAAGGCAGAAACAATTTCCTGATAGGAAGATGACTCAGTAGTCAAGGAGGCTATGTAGCCTCTCATCCTGGAAGCCTTCAGGGAAAGAGGCAGCCGCCAGCCTGGATGGAGCAAAGTCTGGTGCCTGAAGACGAGACTGGACCACACAAATGGAGCCTGACATTTAGGAATAGTCAAAAGACCGAGTCATGGAGTACCTGTTACTTTCCCAGCATTATGCTAGCTTCTGGGAGATAATGGTGAACCAGAGATGCCTCAAATTTCTGCCTGTATGAAGTTTACTGTTTCAGATTATTCAGAGAGATTCTGTGATTTTATTATTTGCATCTGAGTTTTTTTAAAATATGGGATCATGCAAGATCAATGCTCAGAAAACATAATCATGGAAGTCGTATGGGAGAGGAGTCTGATATTGTATGGGGTATTGTTAAAACAGGCCTTGTTATAATAGGGCTTGATCTATCATATCAGATGGGAGCAATGTATTCATGCTGACATCATCCATTACCTGAGATGACAGCATAGGGAGTTTTAAAGTGTCTTGCATGGATTTCCAGGTCAGAGTTAATGGGCTTGCCTCTCCTCGGTCCCCAGAGGGGCTTCTTACTCCTCTGATGATGTCTGAAGTGGATGATGATTGATGGGTCTGCAACAACTGAACAATGTATATGAACAAACAAGCTGTCCCTAAGCTTCTGTGGTCAGGGGCACATTCAGTGGTGGGGTTCAGGCAGTGAAACGACATCCTTAGTATTGCACAAAGGTTTTGTTTTCAGTTTCCATTCTTACAAAGCAGTAGTTCTTACCATAAGAAGTTTGAAATGCCCTTCTTCTTGCCATAGTGAAGGTTGCTCCTGTAGGGGGAATGCAGCCATAGATGCTGAAATTAAAGAGGTAGAAAGATACCTGTAGTATCACAGAGTGAGTCTTTTGAGTAAGAATCAACCCTCTGAGGTTTCCTAAGTCCTTCAGTGTTATTGGCTCATCTGTTCCATTATAATTTTTAAATTAAAATGGTTCAAGCTCCTATCATACTTAGCGGGGCGGTGTCCCTGCAGCCTTGGAATATCTCTCATAATTCTTAAGTATTTACATTTCTTCAAGTCATCCCTATGTCAAAGTTTCTGTTCAACCGAATTCTTAATCACCACTCTTTCCCCCTGTATGTGTTGTCCATCTCCTCTGTGTTACACTAAATTAGGAATTGCCAGATTCCTTCATACCCCAAAGCACTGCTAATCTAAGGTGGTGAGGGAGACTATACCACAGCAAACAATTTAAAACAGTTATTAATTAATCCTGAACTCAGAGGTCCTTGGGTCATTCCTGCCCAAGTAAGTTTCTGTCCTCTATAGCCCTTGGGTTTTCCCCTACTTGTTGAACTCTCTTCTTGTTCCTAAAGCTCAACTCCTCTCTCACTGCATCATTCTAGGCAATTTGGTTTTTTCTTGCTCCTATTCCAAAACTTAGCTCTGGGCCTCATATCAGATAGCCAGGAGAAATAATTCATTAAGCTGCTCACCGAAAGCCGTCTGTCCTGGTACTCAAAGCACCACTGTGGTCTTCTCTTTAATAGGATCAAGACATAGGTGTAATTTTTTTCCTCATGCATCTCTGTTCATGGAAGGGAGTAGGAAGGTAGGAATTTATTTTCCCTTTGGGATAATTATGCTACTTCAGTGCCCCCAGGGAGCAGAAGTGGTTTGTCATTTTTGTTACACAAGGATGAAGGCAGTCAGTATTTCATAAAATATATTTATAGGAAACCTAATGTTTCTTAAGAGGACCTTAAGAGGCCTCCAGAAATTCACTGACAAAGATTCAGCATTTGAAGATGACATTTTTGCCAATTTCACAAATAAAGACTACAAATTTTGCATCATGATTTCTGAAATGAAAAGTGGGCATTCTAGCCAGTCTGTGTGGCACAGGACAAGATGGTGTGAGTGAGACACATATGGGGATCTCTGAGACCAGAACAAGAGGGATCTAATCTGAGCTAAATTATTCCTGCAGACAACTTGAGGTCAATATTACTCCTCCTAAGTCTTAGTTATTCATAAACACACACATGTAAGTATTTAGGGTGAATTGTATTTCATTCTTATTGTGGCTTCACTCATTATCAGCAAATACTCTGCTTGTCTTCAGAAAAACTCTTGTCTCTGTAAGGGTCTTACCTGTCAGGAGGAGCAATACCAGATAGCAACATCTTTTGTAGAATGTTGTCTCAACTCAGCTTATTTACAAAGACACAACCCTATAATAAGGCCTGTACTTTCTCTGCATCCAGTAGTTTTCAGAAGGAGATATGATAAAGTATAGCATTAAAAAAAAAGCATGTTTGTTAGAGCAGCTATAGATTCTGTTTCCTTCTCAGTGACTTATGGGACTCTTATTATTTTTCTTATGTCATATAGAGTATAAGTTCTTTGAAAGAATGTATATAGTTGAAATCTGATGAAGTTTGGTTGTTAGAGTAATGGTATCTTTCATGGCCCTCTTCTCAGGCAGTTCACCACATGGCTGCTTTCTTCCATGCCAGCAGGAGAGAGCATTTCTCTGCTGCTTTACCTTCTGTGAAAGGGCTTGCCAGATTAGGTCAGGCCCACCAAAGATATTTTCTCTTTTAATTAATTCAGTGTCGACTGATTAGGATTCTAATTATAGTAGTGATTCCCAAAATATTCATTGATTTTTGCCCCTACGCAAGTGAGGTTGTGATTATATTAGACCTGTATACCGGGGGGTAGGAATTTGAGCAGTATCTTAGAATTATGCCTTCCACAAATGGTGACTATCTTTCATCTTTCAGAGCATATTAAGAATTAATAAAAATTAAAAAAATAATTTCTCACTCAAGGTTCACATATCAAATTGGTACCAAGTCTTTATTCTATAGTGTCTATACTGTTTTTCCTTCTAAAGTTTGAAAAATTGAAGTGTTTTCAGTATTTGGTATAGGCTTCTTCAAAAGTGAACATAAGATTATATTAGGAAAAGTCAACTTGACATCAACCATCTATAGAACTACCATATCCTAAGCAACGACTTGTAAATGGGAACCTGAAAAGTTTGGGAAATATCCAACACTAAATTAAGGCATTCAAACTATAAACTGAGAAAAACATGCCTGTATTTGTCTGTCTAAAGAGGTAGGCAAATTAATAGGTTTTTGCACTATGTAAAAGAAAATGATTTACACAGAGAAATGCACTACAACAAACTTAGAAAAAGGTTGGAGCAGAGTTGTTGAGTTTGATAATAACAGCCACCTAAATCATCTCATTTATTTCCCTGTCTTTGATTCCCAGATAACAGAACAATCTTCCCACTGAATTTGGCTTTCGAGGTACCACACAGAGAATTTACTGACTAATGGGCATGGGAACTACAGTATTCTTGGTGATTATATTTCTTAATAAAAAATTATAGACATTCTAGTTTACATATTTTTCTTTTGTGAATTTGATTAAAGTTAATTGACACCCTAGAACCCAAGTCTCTCTAAGGCATACCAACAGAACTGACCCTCTAGACATAAACTTGAGGACTGGACTCTAAATGAGATAACCAAGGACACTGTTACCCCCTGAGACCCTGACTGGTTACCAGCCTAGACAACAGCTTTTCCCTTATTTCAGCATGTTGGATTTATGACATGCTTTGAAAAGGCAATGTCAATGACCTCAGTGTTCAGAGCCAAAATCATCTGGTGGCACAGGCTGACAACCTGAATATGTTTTTCAGCTGAAATAAGCAAGTGGTTGCAGCAGTCACCACAGCAACGGCGTGGCTGGAATCCTTGGGAGCTTTCAACTGAGGAATAAGGGAAGCTATGATGATGGCTTCAAATGAAATTAATAGTGACTAACTTTTAGAATTAGCCTGCTGGGAATCCTTTATGTTTTTTTCTAGTAAACATAAGTATGCACTGTGATTGTTCTTCAATATAAAACACTTTTCTGGATTTTTATGCAACACTTCTACTATTTTTCCTCTTCTAGATTTTATAAATGCTAAGTACATCTTCATAGCATCCACCAATTTAAAGGGTGGAAGAAAGGCAGGGGGAGTAAAGTATTTGTTTTAGGCTATAGAAAAACATAGGTTTTATCTCATTTTACATTCTGCATTCCTGAATTTTCCCTTTATTTTCTACCTACCAGGCTGCATATATCTCCACATTGATAGAAAGACAAAGTAAGATGATAAGGGGAGAAGAATAGTGAACTCAAAGAGTAGTTTTTAATCTATTTCATGAAGTTAGTCTTTTTTACAAAATTTCTCACACTATAGATATACCAATACTAAAATCAAAATGATAAAGCTCAAACTCACATCAGGAACGAGAGACTGAGAAAAAATCAGGAATGTTTTATCAGACAGTTCAGCCATATATTCATAATTTTCCATAATGGCCTATTATTGGGAAAAAAGGGGGATGAAAAAGATATGATTGAGAAATGATCTGAGAGTGATGAGAATGATATAACAACAAGCAATGATTTTTAAATAGATTAATGTTTGGAATACAGGAGAAATAAAATTGTTGAAAAATATGTTGATCAGTCTATTTTTTTATGCAGTTCTAAACAAAATTATGACTAGTCTCAATAGAAAATAACTTTGTCCCCCTCTTTCCCAAAGGTTTACAGAGGTAAAATTGGCAAGTAAAAACTGTATATGTTTTAGGTGTACAATGTAGTAAAATTAGCATATAAAACCTGTATATATTTCAAGTGTATAATGCAATGTTTTGATATAAGTATACATTGTGAAATGATTACCACAATCATTTTAATTAATTAATGCATTCTTAACTTCACATAGTCACTATTTTTGTGTATGTATGTAGTGGGAATACTTAAGATCTACTCTATTGGCAAATTTCAAGTATACAATAGTGTATTACTAACTATAATCATTATACTGTACAATAGACCTCCAGAAATGAAGTCAGAATCTTCATTTAGCACTTCATTAACCACTTGCTTATTGATTGCATTTAGAAGTTAGTCATAACATCACCTGCTTGCTTACTGAGGTGGGGTTATATTGTAGGTATTTCTCTAGAAAATGTGAATAAAATAAGCTTGACTGCTGCTCTAAGAATTGTTCAAATTTTTCAAACAACTTAAAGGACAACAGGTCTGAGAATGAAAGACAAAGAAATCTAGTTGAGGGTTTATTGATGGTGTTTATCACATGCAGATGCGAGGTCACAGACTGAAGCGAGGTGCCATATTGGTGAAATAAACTGTGGCCAAGAAGGATAGAGCCAAAGGTGATAACTGATTTAAAGTACTTGTGATTTAGAGCAAATACTATAACTTTCCTTAGTATAATTGATCCACCAAGTTGGATTTTTTTTTTTTAATAAATATGTGCAGATAATACTGAGTTAAAGTCATATAGGTTTATTTGCATCAGACCTTCTCAGGGCCTTTACTATGTGTTATGTGCTGAATATTTGTGTCTTATCAAATTCAAATGTTGAAGCCCTAACACTTAATATGATGGTATTTGGAGCTGAGACCTTTTGAAGTAATTAGGTTTAGATGAGATCATACATCTCATCATGGGGATCCCATGATGTGATTAATGTCCTTATAAGAAGAGGAAGAGAGACCAGAGACATTTCTGTATGCCATGGACAATGCAGTGAGAAGTCTCTGAGCCAAGAAGAAGGCCTTCGCGAGGGAACTGAATTGGCTGGCACCTGGACTTCCTCGCCTCCAGAACTGTGAGAAATAAATTCCTGTTGTTTAACCCACCCAGTCTATGGTATTTTGTTATGGCAATCTGAGCGAGGACTCTAACGTTTACTTAGATGCCAATGTTCACTATAAATTTCTAAGACAGTATTTCTCAAACTTATTTGGATAGAAATCTTTTTTCTCAGAGCATCTGGGGGATGGTATGGGCAGAACTGCCCTGAGCTAAGGCAAGAAAGTCCCCTTGCCTGGAATCTGATATGGCCTTCCTCTGCAATGGGAATATTCTCATTCAGAATCATGGTTCACCCTTACACATCTTGCTCTGGGCCTGCCTGTGTTTCTATTCTAACTTGTCCTGCTGAGAGTGGACTCTCTTGTGCCCAAGCCAAGGGATGGCCAAGGGCAGCTGTTTACTGGGGTTTGGGGACAGAGCTTGGATGTGTGTACTATTATATTCACACATGAGGTCTCTCTTGGTATGGTCTGGAGTCAAGGATGGAAAGAGAAGGGAGATGGCTGGGAATAGTTTCACTCTCTACAATCATTTCATCACAGAATGCTGTGGAGTCCAAGAACCCTAAATTTGAACTTGGCCTTCCAAGTTGTTATGAAGGTATATTTATAAAGGTAGTAAGATACTCTATTTAACAGTTTGCTAATTTGATTTATAACTTAAATCTATTTGTGCTGTATGTAGCATCAAGCCTTGCAAAAATTAGGAGAGAGCCTGGGTTTGCATACCCCAGGACACGGGTTCAAAATATTTGTTCTAAGCTTCACTCTGCTAATATTTCTTATCTACTACTCTGTTTACCTGTGGCAGCCAGATATTGAATACTATTTCAGAAAGGAGGCTTTATATATCAAAGTGGGAGAGAGGATTCCAAGTATTGGTTCTTTCTACTTCTCAATATTCTCTTTTGTAAAATGTGACAATATGAAAGCACCTCTTTCATGAGGTTGTTGTGAGGAATAAATTGAGTAACAGTGCATTTAGCAAAATGTTTGGCACACGAAAACCCTCTCAACAAATGCTACATGTTTTTACTATTATTACTATTAATATTATCATCTTGGTCCAAAGTCGAACATTGCTGGTTAGTAGGTAACAGTGGCTATTAACGTATAAGTGAGAAGCAGTCTCAGGCTAGAGACAGGCCTACCAGATCCCAGCTCCCTCGAGCTACCACCACCTGAAGTCCAAGTGTGACCTCTGCAACTGTGCAGAAGCATCAGGCTACAACTCTACTCTGCCATGCCTGGAGTTGCCTGGAGTGTGGAAAAAGTACAGGCCTTGTCTAGGGCTGGAAGAGAGCCAGCAGACAGGAATTATAGCCTTGACGTTCTCACTTCAAAGACACAGGGTTAATCTCCAACATGAGGCCCAGACGGAAATTCTCACCTGTGTATTAAAAGTCTGGCCTTTGAAATACCTATTAACCGAGAGAGAGCCAATATTTTAACTATCGTCATCAATTAATGTAAGCATTTAGTTGGTTGTCTTAGCAGAGAGAAGAGTCCAGATGGAATTGGTGGAAGGAGATTACATTCCAAGGAAAGGAAAGTAGGTAGAATGGAGCAGTGATCCTCAAACTTTAGCATGTGGTAGCATCACCTGGAGGACTTGGCAAAACACAAGTTACTGGGCCCCACTCCCAGAGCTTCTGATTCAGCAGGCTTAGGATGGGGCCTAAGAACTTTCATTGCTAGAGAGTTCTCAGGTAGTCTTGATGTTGATTTGGGGGCCATACTTTGAGAACCACTGACTTAGAGCATTGAGCACTGTTTTGAAAGGCTGTACTTTTGTGAGTATAAAGAGACAGCCATGGGGTAGCATTAAAGTGCTATGCATCAGGGCTAGCATTAATGATGAATGTGGACTGCTTCCCAGCTTAGCCTGGGACTGTGGCTTTCAAGTCCCTTGTCTTGTTTTGATGTTTGATTACTGCTACTCTGGAGCAAAACCTTTCTTAGCTGCCAGCACTTGATGTATAGTGAGTTCTCAATCAACATTGCTAAGTCAAGTGTTGCTCTAACAAGATTCCCAGAGATCAAGGAATTTGCACAAATACAAAATTAATAGGCATATCTACTGAAAAGTTAATTTATCTGGCACCTCTAGAGAATGAGATGGGTTTTCCAAATAACTAAAGTAAGGGCCTTTCTAAAGGGTGAAGGGTCTTGGGCCCAGTCAGCGTAGATTTCTAAGATATTCAACTGTACTTGAAAGGAGTCACTCCATCAGCGTCTTTCATGGCCCCCTTGGGTTATCTTTATTCAAGACAGAAATTTTAAAATTGAATTTTAGTAATGTTCCAAAATAGAAGAGTAGGTGCAACACTAACTTGGGGCCTAGGACAGCTGTGTCCATTGCACTGCAGGAGGGGACAGATTTAGCTGGAACTTACCACTTAGAACACCAACCTCATTTTACTTTACCCATTTCGAGATTTAACAATAATAGAAGTTTATTTTATGCTCATATAATAATCCAGTGCAGTTGTAGTTTAAGTGGACATGGTGGGATGTATGTGTGCATGTTGGGGGTCGGAGGGCAGCAGGTGCTCAGTCTGATGAAGCTTCTGCCATCTTTATTGCTAGGTTCCCAAGTCACTTTGACTGTCAGCATTCTGGTAGCCTAGGGTGAAAACATGTGACTAGGAACCTAACTTGGTGAATATCACTTCTGCTCACCTTACTTTGGCTAGGATTTAATTACCCGGCTTCATCTAACCACAAAGGTGGGTCAGAAATATAGTCCCTGGCTGGACAGCCACTTCTCAGTGACAACTCTGAATCAAGCACAAATGTTTGGTGTACAGCCAGCTATGCTGATACAGATGGAAATCTCCCTAAAATTTGTGAGTCCTATTTCTGGCTGATAGGATGTCATCTTTTCTTGAAAACTTAGTGCAATGTTTCTCAGGATTTGTTCCTAGTTAACCTAATCCTGTGAGGTGTTCTCCATACTAAAACAAAACAAAACAAAACAAAACAAAACAAAACAAAAACAGGACGAAAGTTTTATGGTCAGGTAAAGTTTAAGAAAAACAGTATGTCATATTTCCCTCTTAGAAAGTCATGGTTCAGCATCTTAAGGCATATGAGAAGTTGCAAAAGAAAAAAATACAGTTTATTTTAATTTAATCCAGGATTTCTTATACCTATGTAACATAGAACACTCTGTTTCAGCAACATGTACTGATATCCTGTGGATCTGAGGTTATCACTATTATTGTCAGTGATTATGTTCTGCTTTGACATAGTTGTGATGTTCTTGAAGTAGATGGGGCCTTTTCCCCATACCAAATGACCTGGGCTATTACGGGTTTGAGCTCTTCTTTTCATTTACTTGTTTGTTTCTTTGTTTATTTATTTTGTGTACTCGCTTTTCTATCTCTTCTTTCTGGTAGATTATTAGCTCTCCCTTTTTAAGACGGCTAATGTGTCTCCTCTTAGTAGGGCCAGTCCCTGGCCCTCAACTTGGCTTCTAATATTTTTTGGATGAGAAAACAATCAAACTTGCTTGAATATATTAAAAATAATCTGAGAGAGTCTTGCAGGGAGTGTGCATGAATTTCTTCTAAGTTATATGGGCTTAAGTGAATATATTTCGTAAAATCTATTTTTGGTGTTCTGATGTTTCCTTTTTACTTCCTGTTTCTTGCCTCTATCTAGAGAGAAGTGGAAACAAATGATACAGTTCTTACTTGGCCAATAAACTTGGTTTCACCCCAGTAACACAACTGTACTAAAGACGTAAATCAACTAATCTCACCCCCATAATCCTTCCATAATTCCAATTTCCGCAAAGGGAAAACTTTCAGACATAAATTATATTTTAATGTGATAAACTTTTATTCATCTCAGATTACTTAAATAAATGGACTTTTAAAAGGCACAGTGACTCTTTCACCTATTCCTCTTCATCTTTTCTAGGAGTATCTAGAGCTGTGAGGTGAGAGAATAAAACATTTTGTGGGTAATGACTTGTAGTTCTATGCTTCCTATTTATCTAGCCCAAATTTTCCATCAAAGGATCAGAAAACAAGCCTGAGGGAAAAGAAGAAATGAGCTGTGTTTGTTTTAGGTATTTAATAGTTCTTTGTTGGTTTCCATGATAAAAAAAATATCTAACTACTGTTATACTTTTTGTAAAGAAAATTTCTTCAGAGTTAGAGAACCTATTTGATACCAGGTGTGTGTGTGGGAGGGTGGGGGTGGGGGTGAGAGAATGATGGAGTGGGAGCTGCTATACGAGCTGCTTCTGAGGAGTGCATATTTCAGCTCCCTACACGTGCACTGTCTATGATTTAAGAGTTTCAGATGACAGGGAGAGAAGGAAAAAATTCTGTTCTTTTCTATAAGGTATCCTTAGAAATGCCAACTCATTTTTCTAAAGTATATATAGCACACATTAATGAGAAAATGAGTCACTTCCAGTTCTGTGTGGGAATTGTGACACTGTAGTAACACAACTTTCTTAGTGTAGCTTGAAAGCAACATCCTCTGAGTTTTTCAAGTACCATTGGATTAGCAAACAGAAAGCAACACTATGAAGAGGTCTCACTCCTCAACAGAGCTGAGAGTTGTCATCAAAGTTAATGACACATGTTTAATAATAACATATGTAATTGTTATTGTGCTGAATGACAATTAGCTAGAAATGGCGTCCATATATGAGTCTGTTTTGTCAAAGCCGAACCACGCATTTCTAGAATTCTGGTGAGTGTCAAGTCCTTTAACTTGTCAAAGAGAACTAGAGCTGGACATTTGTTCAAACAGTGAAGATAAATTTTATTTAAAAAACACAAACTTTGCAATAGGAGAAAAGAGACTCCAATATAGAACTGGGCTCAATTCTGAATACACTGTGGGCAAGTGGGGATTCATAGCCAAGAAGCAGGGTTGGGGTCAGGATAAAAGATCACTAAAAGGAAACATTAGGGGTAAGGAGGGATTCTAGCTAACTTGATAAGGCAGGTCAGGGAGATCAGACACCAAAGGTGGGGGATGAGGAATTTGATCAGATATTGAGGGTGGGGATTCTTGCTAAACCAACTTAGACTTTTGCTAAAACTGGGTGATGCAAAGGTAAACACAGAAGTCCAATGATTGGGACCAAGTCCAGAAGAGGACTCCAGGAGCCTGACCAAAGTTTGGCCAAGGAGAGACCACTTATATATTTGGTCACCCTCTGTGTGCCATCATCTTTTCCCTGCCACAGTTCTCTTCTCTCCAAGTCACTTAACCCATACTTGCTGACAGTCTCAAATCTCTGAACCAATCCCAACTCTGGGCAAAAATATTCACAAAGGATGGCAAATAGGTTTCAGCTCTGCTTGATTGGCAGTGGCTACCAGGAGCTCAGGGTGAACAGAGTCTGATTGGTGGGGCAGAATGCCATAGGATAGGAAGAGGGACTGTACCCAGCATGCCCTGGGACAGGACTGGGATTCATGAAGCCTAGCGTTTGTATACTTTAATAAAAGTATATGACCACGTAAACAGATTGCCTGTGCATTAGAAGGAGCCTGTGCAAAGGAGGGTCCTAAAGCTTAGTTTCTCGGTAAATCTGCCACCGATTGAGCCACCAGCATTTCCACTCTGATCCAACACTCTAGACCTCAATGGCCCATTGTTCTTGCAACTAGTCCAACCTATCATTCTTTTTTCCTTTATGGCTAGTGCTTTTTATGCCCTACTTAAGATATTTTTTTCATATTTTTTAAGACCTAAATTACTTGACATTTAGATCTATAATGCACCTGGAATTGATATTTGTATGGTGTAATACAATGTAGTAGATAGTAGTCAAGATTCATTGTTTTCCATTTGAATATCCAATTGACCAAGCACCATTAAAAAAATAGATCATCCTTTCTGCACTGCAGTGAAGTCATTTTAATTTTAATTAGGTAAGCTTCTATATTTCTGGATTATATTCTGTTCCATTAGACTATTTGCCTATCCTTGCACCAATACCACACTGTTCCAATGACTAGGATTTTTTTTTATTGGCAGTTTTTAAAAAATTAAGATTTCTATTTCTTCCTTTGTAAGTTTTGATAACATGTTTTTAAAGGGTTATCCTGTATGTCAAATTGTCAAGTTTATTGATATAAAGTGTTTCATTATATATATATATTTAATACCTTAATATTTTAATGACTATCAAACAAACAACAAATCTCAAAACAGAACTCTCAATTACCCATGCTTGATATTCCCTTTTTATCTTGATTTTAGTAATTTGTATTTTCACTGTTTTTTTCTCTGTTTTCTATAAGTTTATTTATTTCAATAATCTTTTCAGAGAACTAATTTTGCTTCTATTGATTTTCTTTCTGTACATTTCTTGTTTTTCTGTTCTTATTTTATTTTATTTTCTATCTTCTCATTTGTTTGCATTTGATTAGCATGTTTTGCAGCTTTTTGAGATTAAAGCTTAGAATACTGACTTTTAGTCTTTCTTCTTTTCTAATACATGTATTAAATATATGTTAAATATGGCTATATATTTTTCTTTATCACTGCTTTAGTTATATCCTACAAGTTTTGGTATGTTTAGAATATTACACAACTTATCGTTCAGTTAAAAATATTTTCTAATTTTTGTTGCAATTTCTTGTTTGTCCTTATTTAGCTATGGCTTATTTCTCAAGCAGTTGAGATTGTATAGTTCTCTTTGTTATTAATTTTTATCTTAATTTCATATTAGAGAATATACTCTTCATAATTCCAATCATTTGGATTTGTTGAGATTTATTTATGATCAATTTTTGACATACTCTATGTACAATGGAAAAGAATGTATATTCTGTCATTACTGGATGCAGTATTCTATGTATGCCAATTAGGTCAAGATTTTTAATTGTGTTGTTTAGATCTTCAATATTCTTACTAATTTTTGTCTTTTTAAAAAACTGTTCAGTCATTGAGAAAAGTATTTTAAAATTTCTTTCTTATTTCCATTGAGTTTATTGCTTTATGTATTTTGAAGCTATGTTATTGAGTGCACACAGGTTTAGAATTGTGATGTCTTTCTGGTGGACTGACTCTTTGATCACTAGAAAATATCTTTACATAACTCTAGAATTGCTTTTTGAAATACTGTCTACTTTTTCTGAAAAGTTCTCATACACCTAATGTACAGAAAAAAGACTAGATGATATAAACAATATGTTAAACCTGGATTAGTCTGAGAATTGTAACTATAGATGATTATTTTCTTCTTTTTCCTTAATTATATTTTCTCATTTTTTTACAGCGAGCAAGTGTGACTTTTGTAATGCTAAAAAATATGGAAGTTACTTTACACAACATAATAGCAGGCAGTAGCTTCAAGTTCCTACCATACATTAGCAAGTAGTAGGGGGGCTGTTTAGGCAAGAGCCCATGCAGTGAGACTTGGTTTGAATCTCAGCAATTTCAATTCTGCTTCTCTTGCGTCAGTCCTTCTGTCTTTATCTCATCTAGATGTTCTCATATGGAACTCTGATGGATATAAATGGCAGACACACACACACAGACACACACACACCACTCTTCTTGAAATTTTTAACTTTTAGGCTTTGGGAGATGTTTAGGAAAGTTGATGACCATACTTAATAGGTATTATGTCCCTTCTTTATTAATGGATATTCCGGCATCATTTATATTATCTTTGGAAACCAATTCAAACAAACAAAAAATCCCAAAACAGAACTCTCATTTACCCATGCTTGAGAAAATACAGAATTAAAACTGATAGCTGAAATATACAAATAATCTCATATTTTATGTGAGTAATTGTTATGTTTTCCCACTTAGCATTTACTAGAATTGGCTTTTTCCAAAGGGGAAAATTATAATAACAGTTAACATTTATTGAGCACTTAAATTCCGTGCTAGCCACAATTGTAAGCTCTTAGTTAATCTTCACAAAACCCTATGTCATAGGTGATATTTTTGTCTCTATTTTACTGATGGGCAACTGAGGTTCAGAAGATAACTTGACTATGGTTAAACATTTAGTAAGTGACAGAGCCAGAATATGAACTCAGAAAGTCTGGAGCAATTCCCTCTAATATTCTGTTATACCACAGCAGAAAAAATAGGAAGAAAATTAGAATTCTAGAATTGGGAAGTCAGATCGTAGACTAGGTATTCTGGGGAGGGAGATATGGCTAAGACTCAAGTGAGGACTTCGATTTGAGCAGGGATCTCTGAGGGGCTATGGGTGGGTCAGGGAAGGGCTGGTGGGGTTGAGAGGATTTTCAGAATGTGCTGGTTTTTCTGAGGAACGGAGTCAGGGTGACCGGGTTGTTTGGTAATGTTATTACTGCCCAACAAGGAGACTTCACTTTGCCTTGGAAACTACTCCTCTTCAGGAGTCCAGTTTTGCTGCCTTCTAAAGACCACAGAGTCTCCTCCACCCTCATTCCCCTCAACCTGTGGCTGCCCAGTTTGTTGCAGATTCCTTGATGTCTAGTTGATATCTTCAAGGCACGAATTAAGTAAATATTCTCTCAAGACCCATCACCCTTCTTCCTCTCCAATTTCTGTCCTCCTTTCCAATAATCAAGGTATATCACAATTAGCATCATCATCAATCATCATCTTAATATTTACTAAACCTTTGATGTACACTTGGCAAGTGTACTTCTAATGCATTATCTCATTTAGCTCAGCCACTTTAAATGGTGGATATTGTTGTTATTATTCCCACCAGACTGAGGAGGGCACTGAAGTTTAGGATGGTTGGCAACTTGCTCAAGGTTAATTGCTCACGGTTAATCTCAGTTATGGCTTCCATCATTTAGTGTTCTAGCTTCATTTTCTATCTGTTCCTGTTGATATGTCTTGAGCTTCTTGAGGGGAAGAACTTTTTTTTTCCATCCTCTATTATCTAGCAGAGGATCTGGCACCTAGAACTCAATAAGATTTTGTGAGAGGGCAGTGTGTGAGTTCATAAATGTTGCCATCAGAACATCTGGTTTTGACATTTAAACTTGCTGTTTATAGGCTTTGTGATACTGCACGAAGTGTTTAAACTGTCTGAGGGTATGTGCCCTGTCTCTGAAATATGGGTAATTATTTCTTTATGATGTTAGGAGATCTAAATGACCACATGTATGTGAAGACCCTTGGAAAGTTGTAAAACCCACTACCTAAATGTGAGGTATATCTGAGTATTGCTACTGTTTCCAATGTCACCTGTGGATACTGTGCCTTCTCTGGCCCAGCTTCACAGCATCTAGGGCTGGTTGACAGTTGCTTAAGCTCATTTGTCTCCCCAGCACCCAATAGTGTTCCTTTAGGGGAGTAGGTGCTACCAATCAGTATTGCCTATGTCGTATGGATAATCTGTTTCATTTAGAGTTGACTGTAACAAATGGATAGATTTGAAGTTTATATTTTTTCATGTCTTTTGCCCACGTTTGATCTAAGTCCTAAGTAAATGTTAAATGAGCATAAATCTGGGTAACTATTAGGAAGAGGAAAGAAAGTAAGGGTCTACACAGTTCAGGTTTGGATAATTGGCCCCACAGCTATTGGAGGTTAAGTAGAGTGACTCATTGAAACACACTGTTCTTCCTGACAGTCTTTCTCATCCACATTTAACCCAGTTTGCTAAATGTAGCAGAGAATCTAAAAACCTTAGGAAGCTGACATCTTAAAAAGCTTTTAGACAGTAATGAATCAGATTAAAGAATCTCTTCAAATTTAACATTCACTTCAAATTCAACATTCTCTTGCTTTTATCTTTTCTTATTATCAAGTTCTTCACTTTAGGAAAAATCGTTTTTCTTTTTTTTTTTATAAGAAAGATTACTTCCTGTGAAATTTACTTCCTGTAAACTTTATCTTCAATCATTACAAATTCACTTAAGATTTTCTGAAGCCTTTAAATATGTACTATCCTGCAAAGGTAGATATGATTTCTAGCTGTTTACTTTTCTTCTTCCTATTTCTAAAAAAGATTTATTCATTCAAATGAAGGTGATAATTTTACCAAAAGGGCTTTAGCCATAAAAAGCTAACAAAGACATATTTAGTATAAAGTCAACATTTTCTTTTAGACCACCATATAAGGAACGATAGTAATACTTAGAATCATTAAATTGCATACAAGAAAAATGTTTTAAAAACTTAAAAAAGTTCTCTTGACCCAATAATTCCACTTCTAGTAAACAATCTTGAATAAATAATGAGAGAGATGGAATTTTTTAACAGTGAAAAATTCAGGAAAATTCAAAGGTCCAGCTTTACGGAGATGGTTAAATAAATTATTGTTTATTGAATGTGCGGTTGTTAAAAGGGCATTTTCAAAAAAAATTAATTACATGGAAAAATCCTGGCTAACATAACATTCAGTGAAAACTCAGGAAGCTGTAAGGAAACCCATCAACATATTAACTATGAGTGATGGAAATACACATAAGATTTATTTTTGTTTTAATTCTTTGGTATTTTCCAACTTTTCTGCAATGAAAATGTTTAAATTTTACAATCGGAAGTACAACTTTAAACATGTTTCACGCAACATTTATAGTTACTACACTGCCAAATTTTAAAATCATGATAAACGTTGAGAGCATTCTATTTCTATTGACTTCAAGGAATAAAATTAAAGGACTTGGGCAGCAGAGCTTGACAGTCTTTAACCTTTCCCGGACCCTTCCTATACATGTTCATCTTGATTTTTAGATCCACTTGACAGGAGAGACAACAGAACTTCCTGGAAGAGTTCCCTAAATCCTTCAGACTGGTAAAGCGCCTTAGGTGTTCCTTATCCTTAGATCCTGCTTAAATCCAAATAGAACGGACTGGGATTGTGGGTGGGGAGGGTGGGGAGGACCAGGGATCCAGCTGAGTGCACTGAATTTAGTGTGGTTATGGTTATGGTTGAGTCATGGGTTTCATTTCCAGTGGGGTCTATTACCAGCTGCCACCTCTCTATCACTTAGTTTCCAAAAGTAGATTAACTGACATGACTAGCACAATACCTGGCCAGGCCCCATGGTGAGCACTTGGTAAAAGTTAGCTCCTATTGATCTTCAAAAGAAGCAGAACCCTTTCATCTACTCTGCAGGCATGAGTGGGAACAACCTTAGCAGGTGCAGTGCACTAGCTGCCTTCTTGGTAGGAAGGAAGCAATTAAAGGCCAGGTCTTGTGTTTTGTTATTGTTGGGGGTGGGGAGGGAGGAAGGACTCAGAAGGTCTGTGCTAGGGAAACACAGGGTTGGAAGCAACAGGTCAAGTGTCGCAAGAGAAGGTTCAATTTTGGAGGGGAAGTTTGAGAACAGGGCGGAAGGAACTAGGTAACAGTCATTTCAGGGGCAGCAAATTATGGAGTGTGAGAGCTGCTGCTGCTGCTCCTGGGCCTCCCAGACCTCTCCAGCACAGTGGTCAAATACCTCCTTCTCCTGAACCTGCAACCCAGGGAGAGCGAGGAATAGACAGTTCTGACAACACTGGTGAATATAACCCAAGGAACAAGCAGTACATACCCCACCCTCGGAGCCACCAGGGTGGAGTGTCAGGGGCAGGCAGCAGAAAATGACACTGTTTACTCTTCTAACTCTTCCACTTTCGGCTGCCAAGGATGACAGATGCTATCTCATCAGTTCAAACAGGTGCTCACATGCACTCAGGGGAAACGAGGCAGGGAGAAGTGTCCAGAGTGGCAGAAAAATCAAGAATTTGACATTTTGGGCTTTGAATTGTTTAGAAAAAAATTAGTTCTCTGAATGGCATCTAAAAGAGGATCTTTGTTGTGTCAGATGAGGAAATTCGAATTAAAAAGTGAGATGCAGAGTAATTCTTCGAGAAACACAGAATATCTCTGTCAAAGATACCAAGGTGATTCCCCTGGTTATCAGCAGACCTGAGTGACAAAACCAGGCTAAAATCAGTTCTTATCTTCTGGCAGCTGACTGGCAGGTGCCACCTCACTGGAAGATCGACCTGAAAGGAGAGTCAGTCAGCTGAGAGCCACCATTTGGCTTGGTTCATACGGGGTGGGCTAGGACAGATTTCAGTCTGAATGGACTTTAAATAGCCTCTGTTCCAGCTGCCAGGCACAATTTTCATTCTCTAACCTTAACTTAGATGTGGTATATTTCTACCTCTAGTAAATACAGATTCCCCCCCGCCCCCAATAAAAATTCAACACCATAGGACAGAATAATAACTTAGGAAAAGTCAGGGATCTGATGGAAATGTTAGATAAATGGTAGAGGAGGATGCCTTAGAAAAAGTATCTCCTTTCTGTGGTTTGTAAATTTCAAGACTGGCAAGTTCTCCCCGCTCCCTGCCTCCTGGCTCTCCGCCTAGCCTTTCCTCTCATCTAGAACTCTTCTCTGAATTGTAATAAAACACTGCATTTGGAAAAAAATTATCTTTTAGATAATTTAAAATGATCTTTTATCTTTGGGCTTTAAAGGCTTTTTTTTCCAGCTTTAAGAATCCTCTATTAAAACGCAAATACGTAAGGAAGGAGTAAAATTTGCAGCTTTGATAGCTAATACTTTATCATCATCATCCATCACTATTAATTTAGCGAACATTTATGGAACCTTTACTAGCACTTATTCATTCATTTGCTTGTTTGTTTTTTTTATTCATTTGTTTGTTTACTTAAAGGTGGGCTTATTGAAGTATAATTCAAGTACAGTCAAATTTATTGTTTTTAGTGCACAATTAGTTAATTCCATGTTTTTTGGCAAAACATGGCATTTGTTTTATCAAGCTATAGAACATTTCTATCACTCCCCAAAGTTTACTTGAGCACTCTACTTTTCACTCCCAGTCCCTGGCAACAATGAACCTGTTTTTTGTCCGCATAGTTTTATCTTTTCCAGCCCTTACTATTTATAAAAATAAAACACCCCCTTCTCAAAAAACAACCCCAAACTGTATTCAGTTGTTTACAATCTAGTTTATGAACTGTTTCCCTTGGAGAGGGTGTGGATAACTTTTCAGATTAATTTCTAGACTCAGGTGCTAACCATGGCAAAGGAGTGGACGTTAGGTGGGGAAGAGGAGGGGGCTTTGCTTTACCAAGTATTCATCCTGCTGTAACCCCTGAAGGTGGGCAAGCAATAAACACCTTTCGCCAGGGCTCTTGTTTGCCCGTTCTTCCAAACAATAAACCCTGTTTAAATCGTAAACTCTATAAAGATCGTCTCCCTCTTTTGGTGTCTATCTTCCCCTCTCCTCACTTGCTGAAAACCCAATCCAAAACTTCTTCCTGAGCTCCAAAGCTGGTGGCATCAGCTTTGGGTGACTGTGGATATGGAGAGTAAAGGACAGAAGAGACTATAATTACTCTCACATTTCTGGCTTCAGTCACTGGATAGATGATGGTGCCAGTAATAAGGAAGAAAAACAAGAGAAAATAATATTTTGCTTCCACCATGTGCCAGGCATATATGATTTCATTTAGTCCTCTCAATAATCAGATGAGCCTCTGAGACAGAGACCCCCTGTTCTCCATCAACTAGCCATGGGGCCAGGTTTACTCTTTAACACTTTACTAATTCTCCCTTCCTTTCTTTCTCACAGCTCTGTCTTAATTCAGTCTCATCATCGCTGGTCTGGATGTTTGCAAGCGTCTGTTAGGATTCTCTCCACCTCCACTCTGGTCCTAACTTATCTCTCTCATGGCTACCAAAGTTATTTTTCTCAAATGCAAATTAGATCACATTTGTCCCTTGCTTAAATTTTCTCTGTGACTCAGCACAAAATCACATCTCTGGCCCCTAGTAAACAAGGATCCCTGATGCCATGCAAGCCCTTCTCCCAGCCTCCTCTGTTGTACCTAGAAATCTAGGAGACCATGTTAGTTCTTGCTAATCCTCTCCCCCCTGCCCTCTCCTGGCCATGCTCCTGGCTGCACAAGTTTTTCTTCTAGATGCCACTCCACTATTACCCTCTACGAGAAGTCTCTCCTTTTCCCTCACTGAAGATACTTTTGACCTCTCCTGCCCTGTTCTTCACTATACCTGACAGTCTTCTATTACAGCCCCTACTTGAGTTTATTGCACTCATGTACAGCTCTTGGCTGGTGAGCACTCTTTTCCTTTCTTTCCTAAAATGCAATTCTTAGTAAATGACAAAGTCTTGTTTTAAATTCTTGTTTTCCATAACATGACTAACTTAAAAAAGAGTTTTAATTTGAACCTAGAAAATTGGCTGATACTCAGGCACATGCTATTTCTGCTTCATAAACTATAGAAGCACATTTGGGAAGAAAAATGATTTTATTTTGGGACGTGTTATGTTTGAGATTCCTGTGGTCATTGTGGCTGTGTGTACTAGGCAGTTGGAAAGGTGAGCATGGAGCTCAGGAAGTTTTGGATTGGATTTTCAGCAAATAACTGTTTGGTAGACCCTAAGCACTTTTACTTTTAGAGGCTCTTCTTCACATCGTATAAACTATATCAAAATATCATGTATGAAATATTGAATAGATGATCATATGAGTTAAATTGTAGATGACTATTTGGCATGATTTGTAGTTAATCAAACATTTATTTTTTTTATTTTTCAGTTTTCTTCTCTTCCTCTTTCTTTTCCTCTCTCCTTTCCTTTCTTTCTTAAATGTTTAACTTTTGAAAAGATATGATACTGTTAGTATGACTTTAGTACTTATTTGATAAAATAGCCCATGTATTAAATCGCATTGAAGTCTTGACCTCAGAATAAGTAGTGACTGGAGGTGGGGGAAGGATTATGTCCTTCTATAACCTACATCGGCACCCAACAAACTGTCCCAAATAAAGACAAGATGCAAATAAAAGTAGCTGGCTTACTCTGCAAACTCAACTTCAAGACAAATCTACTAACTCCTCCTACATGGAAATTCTGGCATCTTCACTGGGTTTGGATAAGTGATATTCCTTTGTCAAACGAGAAGAAGGCTGAGAAAACCCAGCAGAACACTTAACATTTGACGTGTCTGGCAGAAGAACAAGAATCTAGGGAGAGGGCCAAGAGGCTAGGCCAAGAATAGATCTATGCCATGTAGTAAAGTGTACAGGGCTTCTAAAAGGGAAGCAGTCAATAGTCAGAGGGGTTCAGTTAAAAAAGAGAAAAGGAAAACAAAGATAAAAAATAGTCCATTGAAATAGGCAATTCAGGAACCATTGTGGACAGAACTAGATTGTCCTAAGCTGACAAGTGAGAGGGAGCTAAGGGAGCAGAGCAAGGGTAGACAATGTTTTAAAGACACTAGACTATTGAGGGACGAAAGGAGACATATAGGGCATAGTTAGATGCACTGAAGCTTATTCGGTTTTGCGATACGAAAGCCAAAAGATGCTAAAACAGACTGAGAGGAAGGAGCCAGTGGAAAGCATGGGCAGTTGGCTAAGGCCAATCCCTTGATTTCCATTCAATCCCATCACTTCTGTCTGCTCAAGGGCATTGCTCCAGTAATTTTCTCTTTCTCTCTTACCTCATGAGTTTTTTCCTTTCTACTCAATCTTATCCGTCCCCTTTCAAGACATTGCCCATTTTCCCCCTTCCATTTTCAACAAAACACCTTGAATGAGGTTTCTATTATAGTTGTCTCTAATTTCTCACCTCTAATTGTCTCCTCAGTTAACTCTGGTGAGTGGTGGTGGGGTGGAGTGGTATATCCATCATTCTATTGAAAGATCCCTGTCAAGGTTATCGATCCTTCCAAAATCTCCATCTCAGCAAATAAGAACTCCATTTTTATGATTGCTAAGGTCCAATGCTTCACAGTTATCCTTTACTCTTCTCTTGTTCTTGGACTCTACATCTGATTTCTTAGCAAGTACTATTGGCTCCCTTCAAAATATATCCAGAATGTGATCATTTCCTACCACATCTATTGCTAACTCCCTAGTGACTAGGGCCTTTCCAGGCCACTATCATCATTTACCTGGTTTTGCTACATCAGCCTCCTAACTGGACTCCTCTCTTCTGCTCTTATGTCCTTCAATCTACTCTCAGCGCAGGAGTCAGGATGCTCCTATTAAAATGCAATTCAGATTGTATCACTCCTCTAGTGAAAATCCTCCAGTGGCTTCCCATCTCGTTCAGAATAAAAGCCAGTTGCCATGACTATACAACATCACTGACCTCCTTTTATCAGCTCCTTTGTATACTTTGAGCATACATGTGCTGTTCCAGGCATGCCATACCTCAGGGCCTTTGCACTTGCTTCTCCTACCTGGAATGCTCACTTCCTTGACTCCTTTAAGTTTTTGTTTAAATGTCACCTTCTCAGGGCGACACCAATCACTTCATTTAAAATTGTGGCATTCTCTCATTGATCCATTGCTTTCTCTTCCTGATTTATCTTTTTCCTTGGAGCAAGGACTTTTGTCTTTTTAAACTGTGATATCTCCAGAGTCCAGGACGATGCTTAGCAATTAGGATGTTGAATAGATAAGATTGATAATACCGGAGAACAGAGGAATTATTGATGGATGGAGGTTCAGAAGGGAGTATGTGGAAAGACAGATGCAAAAAAATACTAACTTATTTTAGGAGGCAAGGCAGAGTAGGAACTAAGAAAGTTCCTGATACTATCTTGTGCATGTTGACTGAAGCAAATCAATACAAGTGTGTCTCCTTTCCTACACATTTACATTTGTAAGGCTTATATCTTTAATTGGGATGGGAAAAAAACTTTGTTCCTGTGTTAAAGGAATTGCTCTATCAGGAAGATTGATGATTTACTCAGAAAGCACAGAAGCCTTCTTCTTGACTTTGAAATCATCTTACACCTGAGATGCACTTGCTTTACTCTTAAAGAGATATTATTTCTGAAGCATCAAACAGATACTATTATTATTATTATTATTATTATTATTATTATTAGCAGCAGCAGCAGCAGCAGCAGCAGAGCAGTATTGGTTTGCCTGATTGTTAATCTAGACTCTAATCCTTTTAAGGACTGATCCCATTGTGTCCTATGTACCCAAGAATCACATATCCTAAGGATCCAGAACCCATATTGCTTAACTCCCTTTCTTCCCCCTTCAACATGAAAATCCTGCTGATAATCCCAGCACATAATCATAAGCCCCAAATCACAGATTTTCCTTGGTCTCAGGTCTTTAACACTTACCCCAAGGGGAAATAGGCAATTACAAAACTGCTCAAGGATAAGTACAGGGGTTGAAGTTAGCAAAAATGGCAGGAGAGAGGACCAACAAGGAGACTGAATGCCTAGTGGAGTGAGCAAGGAATGTGGGGAACTTGACTGTCTGTGCTTAGGGCAGGGGTACTGATCATAATGCTTTTTGTCAGATTAATTTTGTTCTAAGTTTTACCCAAGTATAACCATGAACCCTCTATAGGAGCTAAGTGTATATGAACAACATGTGATAATTGGTTTCATTATTTTGTACTCACCCTCCACATTTTTGAGTATGCATAGTTTTTGCAAATGGAAAATAAAGAGTAAACATTTGCAGAAAACCAAAGACAGGCATGGTCCTTCTTGGATGTGGTGAATTCATGAAGTTCTAGGGATTTTTAAACTCTTCCTTAATTATTAAGTAGACTACCGAGTATTTAGCAGATTTCTGCAGTGAATGACTTGTTTTGTTATTTAAGATAGATCGTTTGACTACCTCATTCTTCAGATTGTTTGAAAATAGTATTAACAAATAGGGTAATATGAATGGAAAAGTAATGGTGGAAAAATGAAACGAGATACTAATAGATACTCACAGTGAGGTTGGAAAGAATTGAAACAATCAACATACAAGTTCTAAAATTTTCATTGTGTTTTGTTGATGCACCATAGAGATTTATATTAAAAGACTTTTTAATGAACCTGGTTTGGGGTCCACTCTAGCAGCTTTTGATGCCTAATAGATTTTGATCCTTTGGCCTCTCAGTTTCAGAGAAGGGAATTCTTAGAACTGCCCTCATGGGGGTCATTTAGACCACTTAGTCTACACAGACCTTTCTTTGGATTCCAGTAATGTCACAGGGACATCCTGTGATTACTACTTGCTTATTTAAAATCTATCTGATAGACCTAAAAGGATTTTTTTCTATTGACAGTAAAATGTGACCGCCCTAATCAAATCCCTTAAAAATATGCCAGGCCAGAGTTTTTGCATAACTCACAATTTATCATCCCATGCTGCCTCTACTAGGGAAAACAAGAAGTTTATTTTAAAAACTTCTGAGTATAAAGGATTATACAGCTTTTATATTTGTTTTAAATATTAGATTTTACTCTGTAAGGGTAGAACCCAGAACAATGGCCTAAAATCCATAATTGTATAAAATAGACACATTGAGGACTGATCTCATTTGCATTACTTATTGTGGCCCAAGTTTTATTTCTAATATTCTTTCCTATTTAGACGTGCTCAAAATATTAGAGCTCATTCTATAGCATGTAGCTGTAAGTCCCATATGTTGTTCCCACTGGTGGTAGGTGGCTGTGTGTTGCTATTTTCAGTCACTTCATAGTTATATATAAGCTGTATTATTAATGTAAGGAGGATATGGGGTCAAAGACACACATTCAATGTTGGATTTGGATCTTGAAGGCTTCACAGGATTTGAAATGTGAAATTTAATCTTTTAGTATTCTACAAAGAGAAACAATATTGTTTCTAGTAAAAATACAGCCTGAACAAAATTTGAAACCTCAGCTTCCTACTATAAAGTTTCCTCCCTCCATTAAAATGTGGTTTCTTATCAAAAGAAATAAACTTTGAGAAGTTAATTTGGTTCTAGAGAAATCCTGTGGTTTCTTAAATTATATACATGTTGAATAAGGGCAATTGTTGAAAGGTATTAGAACCAAAATAATAAAAGAAAAACAGAAGAGAATTTATTATTTCTGGTGTTCTCTTTACTTTTCCTTCCAAGAGTTAGAGGACGGGGCAGTATCTCTGCATCACACATAAAACCAAATAAGTGAGTTAATTGGACATACTTATTACTCTAAAGTGTCCCAAAGTCCAGGTTTCCCAAGAGGAAAGCTTAAGTGAATGTGGATCCTAGAGACTACGCCAGTGTTCTAGGGACTTTTCAAGTAAAATACTCTGGGGATCTTCTTCTCATGGCTTTGGCCACATGACACTCAGAAACAAACAAAAAATGAGACACTACCTCTTGTCTCGCTTTCCCAGTGGATGAATAAAGCTTTAATTACTTCTTACTTCTAGCTCTGTGCATTGCACCAGCATTGTAATTAATTGTTGCTTCCTTCAGCAGTCTTCCCTCTCACCCCTAGGCTTGGTATCTGACCCTAAATAAGTGTTTGAGATGTAAGTAGTTAATGTATCAAAGAAATGGATTTTCCAGTGAAAAGGATACGTATCCTTATAAATGAATTTGGATTTTCCTCTCTCCTGTCACTGTTTAGAAGTATATTTAGTTTATTTTAAGAAACCTTACAGTTGTATGCCAATAACAATAAGTTCTCACCTTAGACTTGAGAAATGCTTCTGTGTTCCAAATTTTAAAGAAAAATTAGAGTCAAGTCTCCATTAACCTGGAAGTAAGGAGTTAGTGCAGTGGTTCTCAGGCTTCTCAGTTTCAAAGCCTCCCTTTATATAACACATTTTGAGATGCCCCTTTAATATTCCGAAATGAAATTAGCAGGTAATATAATCAAATTATGAACATAATTATAATATAAAAATCAATACAAATGTAAAAGGCTAAACTGGAAGGTAAATTGTACAAATTTCCAAAACATTTCCTAGGGAATGGAACTCAACTGGGTGACAACCACTTAGCGTTCTGTCCTCTCTGGTGTTGGGTGGAGCAGTGAATTTAGAAGTAAGCTCCTTGTAACTTGGAGCAAGCTACCCATCTTCTTTGAGTCTTGGCATCTTCAAATTTAAATGAGAATACTATTTCACAGAAATACCATTTGTTATTACACAATATATTACATATGAAATACCTAGTACAATATCTAGCCCACAGTTGGATCTCAATGCACGTTGAGTCTCATCATTTTTTTTCCTCAGAGAAGTCAAAGTTACTGTGAGTCCTAGGCTTATTTGTCTCTTGCAAGGTTTACCCAGTAAGGTTTAGTGTCTTTCTACTGGGAGAAATGGGAAGTGGGAATAATTCAAAGATTGATCTGTTAAAGAATCACTGACATTTACTGCTTTCCCAGTCCCCCTTTCCAAGTCAGTGAAATAAATGTGGGTTAAATTTCCCATTCTTTTCCTCAGGTGAGTCTTTTCATGCAGATTCCAACTACATGTCGTAGGAAGTGAGGGCACTTTGCAATCTATTGTTAGGCGTGTTGAGGACTGGGTTGTAATTTGGAAAGCAAGCCCTAGCCTCTGTTTTTCCAGGACAAATGTTTATGAGGATTAGGCATTTGTAGAGACAGGTGGAGCTGGTAGAGGACAGAAGTGGTAAATTGTTCCTCCGTTCTGTGCTATTTATGCTATTAGCATTCTATGCTAACTATGAAGCAGAAACCAAGGGCATTTTCTTTTTAATCTCTAAAAAGAATTTGCTATTTCTTTCTTAAACTGCTGGCCTCCAAATAAAATCCTCTGGAATATTTTGGAGGAGAAAAATACAACTCTCTTAAGAAAACAACTCAGCCTATACTCCAAGCTCGCTGTTTGGAAAAAGATTTCTTTCGGTGCATTGAGAAGAAATTTTAAAGGCATATTTTTTTTCTTGTTTATTTAGAAATCCTTGCAAACCATGATGTTTTAACCATCATGTTTTTATATTTTAGAAAGCATAGCAGAAGGAAGTCCTTATTCTGCATAGCAAAATAAGGTCCTTTAAAAATTATCTAGAGCAGCAAAATGTTATCTCCTATTTTATACCCTCATAAACAACCTTGGATGAAAAACGCTTGTGGAAATGCAGGCCTCTCCAGTTACTGCCTCTTCTAGGTTTCCCTTCTCTGCTTGATTCTCCTTTTTGATAAGAGATCAGGTAACCATGACAACACGGCACAGTGGAAGTCCTTTCGGTTTTGCACTTTACATAATCCTGAAAATAAAACAGCTATCTGTTTGACATTTGCTTCCTTTTCTTACAAACTTTTTTCTTTAATCTTACACAGAAGCTCCTGAAAGAAACCTGCTACTTCAGAGGATTTGCTGTCCCCCAATATGACTTCCTATTAGTAGCGGGGTTAACTTTGCTTTCTCTGAGGCTCAGATTCCCTCCATAGATTCTCCCCAAACACACTTCAAACTAAATTATAGCTCTATTATCCAATTATTAAAGACTAGAAAGACTGTGATGGGTCACCGGGATCTTTCCTGTTTTAAGACTCACGCAATCCAAGTCCTTGTCACCCAAAATGGCAGCTCTTGTTATTAGGTGAGCCTCTAAGACTCAGCCTCATAAGAACTAGTTTCACAGGGAGAATTCTTTTAGGAAACTCTCTAAAGTCCATGGTCAGTATGAAGCACCGATTTTTACAGTCAAATTTTGACAGTGTAATAAGATAGTTTAACCAAATATTTCTTGAAAAATTGATACTCTAATATAATTTAATACATAAATCTTGGCAATCTGCCTTTGAAATAAGAATGTGTATTGTACCCACCTAAAAATGTTAGGATTTTGAGACATACGAAATGCTAGCTTCTTTTTCTTTGTCCTATCAATGAAAAGAAAGATTTAATTATCTGCTGTAAATTCTAGAGACTTCCAGAGTAATGAGGGCTTCTCCCAAAACAAAGGAAATGACTCGGTTTCCTACATTAATGACTTCGTGAACATTCAGACAAGTCGAATGCCTAGTAGTTCTTGGTTGGATAGGAAGAAAGTTACCATTAAGGTCAGAATCAGGCCTTGTTTTGAAAGCAGATCTAGTTCTTATCTTTACCCACTGGCTCGGGTTGTGTTCAGATAAACTGATATTGATTTGATTTATTTCCTAATGGTCGTGTTCTGCTCTCTCTCAGGAGCTCTAATATATAAGACACATGGAGCTTTCCCCTTCATGTCTGCCTATTAAGTGTCATTGAGTTTAATGAGCCTCTTGAACAGCACCCAAGTCTCCAGTCTTTATTCAGACAATCTCCTGGGAGTTAGAATTCAGAGAAAGGACTGCAGAAAAAAGCCTAGTAATTTGTTGGATAACCTTATATTTCCTTTTAAGGACGTGTTTGTCCTCCCTGGAACATATGATAGTCCATGCATAATCACACAAAGTATAATCATATTGCTGTTATTCAAAATGATGGGATATTCAGATGACCTTTATTCAAAGAGAATGAGATAAGCTCATGGCCTCTGTGTATACTGCAGAGGTTGTGCCCTAAGGATGGTCAGTAGGGAGTGAGAAAGAATCCAGCCTTTCTGTGTCAGCTCAGTGGAAGATGCTTTCTTCTGATTCCCACAAAGACCCTGACCTATGGTGGCCTTGGGTAAACTGGTTTCAGTATATGACTATACTTAATGCTTAACCACTTGGATGAACAGTGTCTCAGCAGCAGGATGCTATAATGATGAGCAACATCGGGAAAAGAATAAGAAGATATAAGGTAGAGGTAAAAGGAAAAATAAATGCACAGACAGCCCAGTGTCCCATGCTATTAGATAACTGATATTAGGCTGACTTTCAATCTTAGATTTGGTGTGACCTAGAAAGCAAGTTACTTACCTCTCTGTGATTTTGTATCCTCATCTTATAATGAGATAATCCTATCTTGTAGAACTGTTGTAAAGATTCATTGAGATAATGAATGTAAAGTTTTTAGTGCAGTGTCAGGAAATGGTAAATGCTCAATAAATGTTAGCTCTAATTATTATGATTGACACTTTCCTCTCCCAACCCCTGCCTGTGACTCTTAGTGTTTACTTCACTTGCCGCTCTGTAGGAGCTGATAATGAGTCTGTGACACTTCATGGGGGAAAAGGAGAAGAGGAAGACGGGAAACTAGAGTGAGGGTAATGAATAAACTACATTGGGATGAGACTCGAAGCATTAAGCATTATGAGGAGATTTAACCAAGAAGATTCTTTTTAACCCAAACTGGATTGATTAAGGTATTTATTTTATTTATTTTTGCATATAATATCTTGTGATTCTAAATACAGATTGCTCTGAAGGTGGTTATGAGCTTGCTTCTGATAATTACTACTTGGGAACTCAAAAAGGAAAAGGCAGGTTGTATTTACTTCTCTGTCTCTGACTACCAAGAATGCCACTCACATCAAAGGAAGAGCAAGTCATTTTTTTCCTTTCTGTCCAGTGTGGTCATCTGACCCTTGTATCCACTACGGGCACCAACCTTTAAATAGTCAAGGGGGCAGGGCATATATATTTTTCTCTTTTAAAAACTTAACTGGAAACCAGTTGGCTTTACAAATAGGCAGTTAACCTTAAGAGTTTCCCATGAATACTCTCTACGCTGTATTTACAATCCGTTTAAGCTCTCTAGTAACAGCGGGAAATTCGAGGGTCATAAAATATGATTACTTGCTTTAAACAAAATGCCGCAACGACATCTTCAAAGACTCTGAGAGTCATCTGAAGCAAATGTGTCTAATTTGGTCATTCTTTGAACTTCCCGAATAGAAATACTGCATAGAAATCCCTAATTTTAAGCCAATTTGTTGTTGTTTTGTTGTGTTTCTTTTCCTTTATTTTTTCTTCACAGCTGCAAGAATGGTAGAAAGAGCACTGGCTTGTGAGTTGGACTTGAGCTGTAGAGTCAGGTGTGCTTCTAACTGTGATCTTGGGCACGATCTCTCCCAGCTTTAATTTTGTCATATGTAAAACGGGAGTTAAACAGTCATCTTTAACAGGGCTGGCTTCAGAATTTGTGAGGCCCAGTGTGAAATGAAAACCTGGGTCCTCTTGTTCAAAAAGCAGGAAAAATTAAAAGTACTATAATATAACACGTTTTCCTTTCATTTATGGTCTCTCAACACCAGTAAAAAAAAAAAAATTAGGGATTTTTATTTGCTCTCTAATGTCATTCCAAGTAAAAAAAATCAAAATTCAAATTATTAATATGAATTTTACCATTGATTTTTATATTTACAATGTCAGCTTTAAATGTATTGTAAGAGCATGAAACTCATGGGGAACTGCTGATATCCAGCTAGTATTTTGTAGCTCTTATGTGCTTATGTATTTCATTCTTAGAATAGTGAAACACTGCATACAACTAATTCAACTATTTGGTTTCACTTCTGATAATGTGTATATTCTACCAACACTCTCTACCTTCATCTTACTGATGACTGGGGAAGGACTGAAAGGCAAGGAACTAGAGATTGTTCTCTCTTCTTTTCCTTCTAGGTCATCATTTTTAGTGGAAGTGGTTGGCTCTACAAGAAGTACTGTAAATCAAAAAGGAGATGATAGGATTTCTTGGTTGGTTCTATTTCTTGGTAGTCCATTGCCTTCTTTTTGCGCTGGAAGCAAGTTCTGTTTCAAACAGAAAGTGTGGCCTCTTGGAGACTGTCATTCCCCTTCCACTGCCTACTTTATTGTAAAAGTAACACATTTACCTCCCAATCCCTTTGAGCCTTGCTGAACTCTCACACATGTGGGTCACTGGAATTCTGCGTTCATAGGACATCAGGAATGTTATATGTGAATGAGACATGAAAGAACTCTGGCTATGTTGTATGTATCTCTTCTGCTCTCACATATGCCCCAATATCCCATTGGCCTTCACTTATAGAACACAGGTTCAAAGATAAAATCATTAAGAATTTCAAGATGAATGGCAACCACATGTCATAAAACCCAAGGTGGGGTCCTTCTGAGTGCAGGGTTGTGTGACTGCACAGGTGTCCTGGGTCCATGAAGCTTACCTTGCTCTTTAAATCTCTAGATCCAATGTAATTATCTAGCCGTATCATGAACTTATTCATTCTTAAACATGTTTTATCTTTACAGATGACTTTTTAGAGTGGCTCCAACTAAAAGAATTACTGAATTGATCATGACATGTAAAAAAATGAGCCTTAAACATAAAATTCACTCACTGTGAATGAACAGTTTGATTATTTTTAGTAAACATATACAGTTGTGCACTCATCACCACAATCCAGTTTTAGAACTTCCATAACCTCCCAAAGTTACTTTGTGCCAACTTGCAGTTCATTCCCATTCCTACCCCAGCCCAGGCAGCATGCTGATCATGACATATTTACCTAGCAACCCCTTTGGACAAAGTTCCTTGTGGTAGTTCTGGTTCTATTGGGCAACTAGCAATTCGGACACAAGTGCAAAATTTCAGGAACTTTGGCTCCTGTAAGGATTTCCAAACACAGGAACTGGTTGGGTGGATTTAAAAGTGTGCCTCCTTCAGACAGAGGCAGCCCCATAGCTTGGTAAGCAAAGCTTGGGCCGCATTTCCAACTTCGCTTTTCCCCCCACCTCCCCCCACAGGCTGGGGCTCTTTTCCCAGACATAATCTGTAGAACTTCACCTAGTGATCTTGAGAAAGGTTCTAGTAACAAGAATGGAGACAGATAGCTTGGATCCACCCATTCTATATGAACTGGGGCAATATATTAACTTCTCCGAGCCTCTGTTTCTACATCTATACAGTGAGGATAGTCGAATTTACCTTATGGAGTGGTCATGGGGACATGAGAAATAATGTATTTAAAGACTCCAAAATTTACATGGTGCTCCAAAATGTTAGTAATTGTTTTTATTGACTGAAAAGTGTCACAAGTATTATCGTTTTCAAGGGTGTCTTGCTCCTTCTTTAACTCTTAAATTACCAAATGTTTTCAATTGAGTTCATTGATACACTACATCCCAACTTTATTTTCAATTTTAGAACAAAAATCAATAGGTACACAGAATTTCATTTAAAAAATTCACTCTATGGACAACTTTGCTGGGACACAAGTTCCTTCCTTCCTTCCTTCCTTCTTCCTTCCTTCCTTCCTTCCTTCCTTCCTTCCTTCCTTCCTTCCTTCCTTCCTTCCTTCCTTCTGTCCTTTCCTTCTTTCCTTCCTTTTTTACCTTCATATAACCAAAAAGCTTTTAAAATGTAGGCAGGGCTCTGCCAATAGCTAGTTTTTTCATTTTGGCCAAGTCATTTAACTTATCTGGGTATCAATTTCCTCATTTATTAAATGGAGAATATAGACGGCAGGGAGTCTTAGGGTTTCTTCTGGTTCTAAAATGCAGTTATCAGTGGTTACTTCAGTGGAAAGAAGAAACACACTCATACAAAGAAAAGCCATTGTCTATTTAAATAAAATTTCTTTTCATCATTTCTTTGTATTCTTTCTTCCTTTGTAATAAAATTGGTAGGTACTGTAACTGACCAAATCCCAGCTGTGACTTCATAGTAGGAGGAAGCATTCACATTTGGGTCCTCCCCTCTCTGAGTCTTTGAAAATTGATGGGAAGCAACCCACTGGCTCAATATGGCTCCTGGGTATTTTCATGGAGTAGGACAGCTTTGCTATGAAAAAGAGAGAGGAGATGAGGAATGGACAGGGCAGTCTACTTTGGGCAGATGATTCTCCCACATGCATCCTGACAGATGGAAGTGCCGTAATCATTCTTTATCCTTGACTCTGATTTATAATGGTATTCAATTAAATTTAGAGCCTTTTTTGGTTAAAAAAAAAAAATTAATGAAATCTTTGCCCTTTTTATAAATGACATATCTGTATTTCTTTCTATAATGAGAAGTAATTTAAAAAGAAAGATGACTCATTTCTACAAAAGTGAAAGGGACATTTAAAAGGGTTTGAGTCTAATTCTTTCTTTTTAAAAATTTTTCTTACAGAATATACAAAAGCAGAGAGAACACCATAATAAGGTTTTATGTACCCATCAATCATATTTAACAATTATCACCTGACCAATCTTGTTTCATCTGCAGTATCCCCACTATTCACCACCACTTCATAGATTATTTTACAATAAATTCCAGACATCTTATAATTTCATCTGTAATGCTTTAGTACATATCTTTAAGACCTTTTAAGAAAAATACAACCAAAATATAATTATCATACCTAAAAAATAACAATAATTCCTAATATCAGCTAGTAGTCAGTAGTCAAATTTTTCCAATTATCTATTTTTTTTTCTCACAGTTGGTTTAGGGTCCAAATAAGGCGCATATACTGCGATTTGTATATTGTCTCGTAGTCTCTAATGCAGTGGTTCTCAAAGTGTTGTCCTCTATCCAGCAGCTTCAGTATCACCTAGGATCTTTGTAGAAATGCAATATCTCTGGCAATAGCCAAGGCCTACTGAATCAGAAACTCTGGGGTTGGGACTCCACACGGTACCCTCCAGGTGTCTCTGATAAACACTAGAATTTGAGGAGTGCTGCTCTAATCTTTAGATTTTCTCTCTCTATTCTCCCTCCTTCTGCCTCATATATCTGTTGAAGAAAATGATCTATGTCCTATACAGTTCCCCATAGGTTGGATCTTGCTGATTGCTTTTCTGTAGTAATTTAACAATTCCTTCTTAAACAAAATGGGTAATACATATGTTCACTCCATGTGGATCAATTTATATAGATATTAAAAAGTCAGTATGATGAGCTACTATCAATTGACAATATTGGTTACTGTGTATTATGTTAGTTTAAAAGTATGACTAAAAGAAACCTATGTATGTTTTAGAACTATTTAAATTTTGTTTTTGTTATTAGAAATATTCCTTTTTTGGACTTGATATCATACCTACTAAACTAAATTATAGGCTTATCAACACATTGTTTAAAAGCTGACACATCTGGTAAACCATGACACATGATGGTAAACCAGATCTTTGGGTGCCCCTTCACCCCTAGTTTATACTATCTTTGTGACAGAAGCACTCTGATTGCTGATTTCAAGCTATCGATGTGATGTCACTGAATGAGGACTTGGGAAGACACGGGTATAACTGACAATCAAGAGCCAAGAGGAGCCACTGGCATAGCCCATTTCGAATATGGTCTTAATGGCCATAATAACTTGGGTAGTTTAGGCAACACTCATTATTTTCCTTTGGCTTTGTGAATCTGAACTAAGGTGCATGTGATGGTTAATTTTATGTGTCAACTTTACTGGCTCATAGTGCCCAGACATTTGGTCAAACATTAGTCAAGATGTTTCTGTGAAGGTGTTTTTTGGATGAGATTAACATTTAAATTGGTGGACTTTGAGAAAAGCAGATTGCCCTCCCCAATGTGGTGAGCCTCATCCAATCAGTTGAAGGCCTCAATAGAATGAATAATAATGTTCCACAAGGAAAAGGAAATTCTGCCTGCAATCTGCTTTTCGACTCAAACTGCAATATCAGCTCTTCCCTTGGTCTCCAGCATGCCCACCTGTCCTGCAAATTTTGGCTTTACTGAGTCTCCACAATCATGTGAGCCAGTTCCTTAAAACCAATCAATCAATCAATCAATTAATCAGTCAATCTCACACAAACACATACATGCACATGCACACGCGCACACACACACACACACACACACACACACACACACATACTCTGTTGGTTCTGTTTATGTTCTATAAAATTAGTTTTCCATAAAACTTTAAAAGTTTTTATTTTTAAAAAAACATTAGTCACAACTCTAATTTTTCAACATCCTAATAGTTGGAATCTGTAGTTAGACAAACACTCATTTAATGACCCTTCTCTCCCAAGTATCTTTCTACTGGCTTTTCTACAGTGCTTGAAATTCCTACTTCACTCCATAAAATAAAGCCTTGATGGTTCCTGTTAAAATAGAGAGCAGGAGAACAATTAGGCCAGTATTAGCTGTTAGCATCTTAATGGTCTACACGTGCAGGTTTTCTGTCCATTCATCACTAAGAAATCTGTGCAGACAAGTTCTAGATATGTTATCAGGCCCTGTGGGCAGCAAGGAGTACTCATGAGGCTCTATCTAGGTCACAGGTGGGCTTCCATTGACTATATTATGTCCTTAAGTTTATCACTATTAGCTCTAGAAAGGACTTAAGATGGCTTATAAATAAATATGTAATATAGGAAGGTCAAATGGGTTAAAAAAATGAGAAAAGGGAAAATGACAGAGAATAAAATGGAGCCAAGAGCAAAGCAAATATGCAAATTACACATCTTGAAAATCTATGTGCTTAGAGGGGTGAGCCATGCAATAGAGTTAAAAGTTTCTGGAAGAATATATGAAGAAGTGTAAAATAAGTCACATAATATAGAAGATTAAGAAACCAATCCATTGCTTAGATAAGTCCAAGTACTTCTATCATTGAGACCAGAGTAAGATCTCTTTAGTAAGTCTTCTAGGAGAGAACACTGGGTAATATAAACAACACTGTCTTTGCAACATCTTTTGAGCTGAAGGAATTGACAAGCTTCAAAGGACCCTTTTTAATATTACTCTTTATTTAGCCAAGAGCATTGCATTAAATTGCAATTCAGTAGAAGCACTTCTGCAGGGACCCACAATAATGCATCCCAGGTGTGAAATCGTTGGTGAGCTGGTTTCATCTAGAGATAAGTTATAAATTATCTAGTTGTTCTCAAGTGCCAGCCTGGCAGTCAGTGATGAAATTTCCATGGATTCATAATGAAAATTAAAAAACAGTGCTGTGACTAGTAAATTTTTCTTAACACAGAATTTTTATAAAACTGCAACTTAAGACTATTATTTCTTACACCCTTACTTTGTAAAATAAGTTAGTAACCTATTGGTAACCATCATAAAATTGTTAAAGAACTTGTCTGTGAAATATAAAAATCTAGGTAACCACTGACCTAGAAGAATGGAAAGAGACACAGTCCTCCATGAGCATTATTTTTCTCAGTAGGGCTTTTGATATCCTTATAACCCGAAGCAATATGCTAAAAATTATGCCTCTGACAAACATCTGGAATGCAGTTCTCCAATGTTACAAATTTAATATAAAGCCATATATTTTAAAAATCAGTAAGTCTGGGGTAGAATTGATATACTGTTATAAAAACTTAGAAACCAGGGAAGGACGGTGCCTAAATAGAAGCCATGCCCACTGTTTCTATCAGTTGAGCCAAGGGATGCGGAGCCAAGAATGTCCTCAGGAAGTTATTTTGGATTTTCACTAATTCACAGACAAATGGATGAGAGAGATTCCCAAGTTTTGCACCACTGAGTACTGCCACAATAATTCTAAGCTGGGAACATTTTAAAGAAATAAACCAAGTGTTCATGTGGATCACTAAACAATAACAACAATGAAAAGCTTCAAACAAAACTATATGGTAATAATACCTACACAATCCTTAGCTTTGAGTAATTGACTTTTCTTGGATTTCTTGAAAGATTAACAACTACATATTGGTAATGTATGACATCACCTGGCGGATGTGGTTAGTAGCCATATATAAATAGTTAATATTTATTAAGCATTGTTTTAAGCTTTTTACATATAAATACAACCTTATGAGATAAGAATTATTATTATATATTCATTTTACAGATGAACAAACTGAGGCCAAGAATTGTTAAATAAATGTCACTCAGTTACTAAGAGGTGGGACCAAGCTTCAAACTGTGGCAGAGCGACCTCAGACACCATACTTACAATAAGGTGTTTTACTGACTCCTTACCTAGCTTGAAGCCTTAAAAGAAGTTGGGAGATAGCTGCCAGAAATGGGGCTCTTTGTCTTGGAATAGTTAATTTGTGACCATTCTTTCTGGCAGTAACCAGATCATGAGGACTATTTTCTTGGAAGGCTACTTCTGGCCTATAATAATAATAAAATCATATCATTTTCAGATAAGAGAGTACTAACTGTTCTGTTCTCTATAGAGCCCTTGGCCTCCAACTCACGCAGAAGCGGCATCAAATTGTTTCAGTAGGAGTTAAAAACAAGGGGGATGAGGAGTGGAGTGTGATTCTGATACTCAGAACATACCCTCATTCTATACACAAAATTTTATTGGATTGGCCTGGTCACTCCTGAATCTCTGGGTCATGAAAGGTACTGGGGACCAATCTCTTCATGCACATGAATGTCTAAGGTGTCTCTATTGCATTCTGGTGACTTGGCTCACATTGAATTCATTTCACTGAGTCAAAGACCTAAGAAAAATGAAAATAAACTGCAAACTGTCTTTTATTAAGCCTACTGGATTTCTTTTAAGATAAGAGCATAAAAATGGTCAACAGCAGATTGGCTGTGCCTAAAGCTGGCCTTCTAGGTTGGAGGTGGAACCAGCAGTCAGCTCATTATTAGTTTGTTCCTCAGAGCTTGGGGCCTCTCTGATCTTTCAGCCTGGAAGCCCTACTATTTCTTACAGTGATCCCCCACTCTAATTTGTGCCACTTTTCATGTTAAGTTGTCACCGTGGCAACACTCCAAGCCCTCTGGGCCTCTGTTCTGCAGTAGTATGGGCTCTCTTCACCAGGCGAGTCAATAGAAGTTCAAAGTATTTGCAAATTAGAAAGTCACAGGTGCCCAGAACTGATAAGTGTCCAGCTTTTGAGACTTTTCTCACCAGTTTCCCTGAGCCCAAATCTCCAACCTTCTGGGCAGAGTTTTATCTCTTAGTTTTGGGCTGCTCAGAAAATCTGTTCTCATTCTACTTCAGAGATTTCTTTTCCAACTCAAACTCTTCTCTGCTTTTCTAGCTTTTTCTTCTTTCTAACTTGCAGTCTGGAATCTTTGTTTTTCATAGTGCAAACCTTTTAAAGTTTCTGAGTTTCTCCTGGGGAAAATAACCTTCTTTATTCAGAGTTATTTGTCTGTCATTGACATATTTACATGCAATAGACTATTCAGAAGTGGCCAGTACAAATAGTGAAAGCATCTCACCACAGAGAGGGCAGAAAATAGGCACAGAGGCACGGAGGACAAATTTGCCAGCACTATTTTCCTACTCCCCAAATTGTTACTTTTGACTTAACGGAGGAACACTAAATATTCATGCATAGCCCCATTCAACAAATATTTATTGGTAAAGAACTGTGCTAAAATCTGTCATGGAGGAGTTTTTAGTCTACTAGGAAAGTGTGGCATCCATTATACAAAATAAATGATTATATTGTCAGGGAGTGATACAGTGATATAAAATGTACAAATACAGGGCATGGAAGTTCAGATTACTTTGTTATTTAGAAGTCATAAATGAATCAAAATAAAAGAAAGTAGAAATAAGAATTTTAGAGTGGGAGTGAATTTAAAGGTCAACTTGTCCATCTGATTTACTTTATAGATAAAACAAACAGACCCAAATATGTTTTTAAAAGTTAACAAGAAAAAAATAATATTGAATGTCAATTGTAATTAAAAAACAAAAATAATTTTTAAAAAGTCAACAAGAAATATATAGTTTAATTGTGACAAAATTAGGTATAGGAGACAAGTCTCTGGATTTCTACCTTGTAGCTATTTTCTCTATACCAAGTAGCTTTCCTCAATAACCCAGGGACACAGGAACCACAAAGTGAACATAAATTAGTAATAGCCAGCAAAGCTATATTTAAAAAACTAAGATAACCATGTTAATTGGAGAACATCTTAGAAAAGACGGGAAAGAACTTCTTGGTTATATTTGGCATTTATTCATTTCTTGTTATAAGAACCTAAATCCAAAACAGATCTATGGAAATAAAGGAATAGGAAATAGGACCATCCCAAGAAAGGGTATGGAAAGCAGAGTTATTTAGTCTGATAAAAAGAAAGTAATGGGGGAATTCTTTAGCTTTCAGGGATCAGGAGGTCCCCAATCAAGGAGACAGAGGAAAAAACTTAGGAAAAAATAAAATTTATTATACTCACAGATCCTAGAGACTCATAGGTGTGGCATGCCACACAGGACCACATGGGAAAGACACCAGGGTGGTTGAAAGGTGGAAAACAGAAGAGTGAGGAAGGTATGTACCAGAGTTTTTATTGAAGTTTCTGAGGGAAAGGCAAGACAGGGCAGGGTGAACTGCTTAAGGCTGACTACTTCGAATAATTTCTGTGGGTTTGGGGCTATAGGGGTGGTCCCTAGTTGCTGTTCACCTGGCCCTAGTGTGATTAAAACAGAGGAATGTTGCCTTCTGGGTTGTACGGGTTAGTTAGGGGAGGTAAGGCTCTGGATTGGTTAGTTTTCATATCAAAGGCATGTTCCAGGTTGGGTCCTTTGTGATATCTAAGAATTGGCTAGTCTAGGGAGGGGCAATCTCTCTCTCAGCCAGAAATATTTTTTAAAGATGTCAAAACATCATAAAACATAGACACTTAAAAAAAATATTTACAATACAATTGATTTCCTATCTAACGGGCTTTATTATTTTTATTTTTTACTATATCCCATGGGCTTGTCTCTGTAGTGTCATACAATGTTTAGGTTGTATAAAATCTAGAAAATCTAGAAGATTTGCCAGTTATCCTCCCCTTTTGAGCCATTAAAAAAAAAAATCAGCTAAGGAACCTAAAGGGCAACAAAGAATAAGCCTGCAAAGATATTGACAATAAATTGTTTACTGACCCTCAAACTTCCCTCCGAATTGCTGCATTGATCCTCCTGCCTTGACAGAAAATCAGATCTCTTCTGAGAAATTCTATGCTTCATAAATTGGAGTACTTTAGTGTCACACTGACAAGAATTCAATATTTTTCTTGGAGGGATTTGGTCAGTCTGAACTGGTGATTCATTAGTAAATGGTAGTAATGCCCAAGTGGTAATTACTAACTAGTGTCTGTCCCAATTATAGTGCGGCAGAGTCTTAATGTCCTTCTAAAACCTCTTCTTTCCTCCAGTCTCTAACTGGGCCTTTACATGCAATTAACTTTGTGGCTAGGTGTGGCTGTGTGAGTAAATCAGCTGCAATGAAATGTGAGCAAATTTATGCAGGTAACTTCAGGCTTTCCTAACTGAAAAGAAATGCTTTCATGGGACTCTCTTTCATTATTAGGTGGAAAGCAGGCATGCTAGTGAGCCAGCTGTGGCCCCTAGAAGAGGCTGATGACCCAGGGAAGCAGAGCAAGGAGATAGAAAGAATCTGGGGCTCTGAGACATCTCCTGGGACAGTGCCAACCTGCCAACTGGAGGTACTCACCTTGGGAATTTTACATAAGAAAAACTCTCATTTTATTTAAACCATTGTATTGTAGGTCTTATTGTATTGTTGCAGAAAAGGTACAAAATTAGACCAGTGAGAAACCAAGCAGCACTCAGAGAGTTGGAGAACTCAGGTTTATTATGCTGGTGGTCCCAGAGGAGCTAGTGCTCTGAAGATCTGGGGCTGGAGCTCAGATGCAACATTCCTTATAGACCCTTTTTGGCATAGGCTGATTGGTTAATTTGTCCTCAGATGGGAGTTGCTGTGGTTGCAGGTAGTTACATTGTTTTACAAAGGGGCGGGAGTTGCTATGGGTTACTGACAGTTACAAAGTGTTACAAAGCGTGGGGAGTTCCTAGGGGGTACAAACAGTTACATTTGTTGCTTAAACAGATCAAACAAAAGGGAAGGTGAGTCTTTAGTCAATTTCGAGTACAGCCCATGCAGCAAGCATATTTACAGAAGCAGAACAAAGAGCTAGCTGATCAGCCTTTTGAATGAAAATTCCTCTTTATTCCCTCCTATTGATGCCTGTTTAAAATCGACCTCTTGATCTCCCTAGGCCAGGAGCTGGTAATTTCACAGCATAAGGATATTTGCTGCAGTCTTTCTCTCTACTATAGCCTCTATGAGGGAGGTAGTCGACCGGACAACAAGAGGCAACAGGCAAGGGAGAAGAAGGAGGAGGAGGAGTACTATTCCAACTAAGGTCTTAAAGCCCCCGAAGGTAGAGAACCATCCTCCAAAGAGGTTATCAGGGTCCCACCCTGTTCAACTCTGTATGAGTACATGAGCTATTTTTCTAATATTAGTAGCTATATCAGTTACAGCCTGGCCATTGTAATCTATTTGGAGACAGCAATCGGATTGGTTAAACTTCCCACATACTCTCCCTTCTTCCGCTAGCAAGTAATCTAAAGCTAAACGGTTTTGATATATTGCTGCACACATCTGAGACTGTTGTGTGGCCAGAAGTTGTAGGGCTGAGGCTGTCTGGTTAGCCTCAGCATGTCTCTAGCATGGCTTGTAACCTGATAATTTGATTAAGCATGTATATGGGGGTTTGGTAACCCCAGCTCCCATCTTGGGCCTAAGTTGTGGGGCCATAGTATTGGATGATATGGTGGGTTGGCCATTCATCCTCTCCCCACATTTGTTATCTTCCTACTTCAAGTGACCTCTTAGTCCTGGCTTTTAAGTCTTGATATAAGGGAACACCTAGCTCATTTCCTCCTTTGTCCGGTAAGAGGAAGAAGACAAGTTAAATGATCCTGATGGTTCAACTTCCCTTCCAGTTTGCTGGGAGTTGAGTATAAGCCCTCTTCCCATAAAACCAAAAGAGCCCATCTGGTGCTTTCCAACTCCCAGAGCTAGTGGAGTTGAGGGTTTCCCAGAATGTGCCAATAGCTGGGATAGCACGGAAGGGGTTAGGGACCATACCTTTCTTTATAGTACAGTTTGTGACAGTTGAGCTTTGGTCGAAAGAGTGGCACAAGGAGAAGTTAGTTATAGTGCTGTAGGTGGCCTAGTACCAGGAGGGAACTTTGGGCCACAAATTTAGGTCCATGTGATTTAAAAATAGCGTTCTTTTCCATGGAGTCTCTCCAACCCACTGAGTATACCTTGGATCTATCCAGCCAAGACATTCTTTTCTTATTACATCTGAGGAAAGGACCCAAATCCTGGGTCGACCCTCTTCATGTTGAAGCACCGTGTGATTCCACTGAAGGAGGTAAAAGGCATCTAGGCTAGTTCCTTTCCAAGGCCAATCCTCGCTCATGAGTGCCGCTCCACACACCCAGCATTTAGTAACACCAAGTTCATGGGCTATCCTCTCAGCTAGGTCAATAAAGAGGTTCTTCCCTAGGCTTTGGCTCAAGGTGACCTTTAGCTAATCGTACATTGGTGGGCTTTGGGGCCTAGGAGATAGTATAGGTTTAGGTGTGGTTGAATTATTCAACCATTGGACAATTTCTCCAACTTCTGGGTCCTCTACACGGTTATGGACCTTTTCCTCATCTGAGGTCCATCACCAACATGCCCATGTTTCCCCTAATTTTTCAGGCTCTTGGCAGGATTGGCTGCTTTCAGATTTAACTTTTATGTACCCCATCCAATATTTGAATCCCCAATGAGTACAGAATGTAGCATTTAGAGCAGTGTGATTCTTCTCATGTACAAAGAGGTTAAAGTTCTGTGTCACATCCGATAGTCCTAACGCTGGGGCGCTGGTTAAGAGTCTCTTTATTTCTCTGAAAGCTTTTTCTTGTTTGGAGCCCCATTCAAGGGCATCTTTACCACATCCAGCTATGGCCTCGTACAGTGGCTTGGCAATCTCAGAGAAACCTGGTATCCAGATCTGACAGAATCTGGCAGCCCCTAAGAATTCACGGACCCCTTGCTTGGTGTTTGGCCAAGGTATTGAGCAAATGGCCAATTTCCTTTCATGTCCAGGTGCTCGACGTCCTTTTGAGATGATGCATCTAAGATATCTGATCTCCTGTTTGTATATTTGAGCCTTCTTCCATGACACCTTGTACCCCATGGTAAAGAGTAGGGCCCGTAAGGCTCTAGTACCTTTCCAACAGTCTCCTTGGGTGGGGCTAGCTAGCAGCAGGTCATCTACATACTAGAGTAGAGTGCAGCTCAAAGTCTGTCTAGGGAAGGCAGCCGGATCTGCGGCCAGTGCTTTGCCAAACAGGGTGGGTGAGTTCTTGAAGCCCCGTGGCATTTGAGTCCAGGTCAGTTGCATTTTTCTCCCGGTGAGTGGGTCTTCCCACTCCAAGGTAAGCAAAGGCTGGCTGGTTGGAGATAACTAGAGACTGAAAAAGGCATCTTTAAGGATGAGGCATGTGAACCAGCTTGCTTGAGCAGGTAAGAGACCCAGGAGGGTGTACGGGTTCGGGACTACCAGATGGATGGTGACCACTGCATTGTTGATGGCTCAGAGGTCCTGGACGGGGGGTGGTAGTCATTCCCTCTGGGTTTCTTGACTGGCAAGAGTGGAGTGTTCCAATGGCACTGACGCTCAGCTAGAATTATGGTACTGTGTCAACGCTGGATGTGGTCCCGAATTCCTAGGCATGCTTCCCGCGGTACTGGATATTGCCTTTGTGTGACAGGGGAGGTTCCTGGTCTCAGGTCTACCACAATGGGTATATGATTTTTGGGTAGACCTGAGGCCCCTTTTTCTGCCCAGACTGCAAGGAACTCTCCTGCAGACTGGTTGGATTTATTTGTTTTCCTCTCGGAGAATAAAGACACCATTCGTCCTCCCTGGGCCCAGTCACAGCCATCATTAGAGCAGGCTGGCTCCTCAGTGTGAGACTGGTGGGCTTCCCTAAGGTAAAGGCGATTTGTGCTCCAAGCTTTGTTAATAAGTCTTTACCCAAAAGGAGGATGGGGCACTTTGGTAGGTACAAGAACTCATGAGTCACTAGGTGGGCCCCTAACTGACATGAGCAGGCTTCACAGAATGAGCGGGCGACTCGGTCCCCCGTGGCCCCACTGATAGTTGCTGTTCAATCCATGAGAGGAGCCACAGGTGTGGTTACCACAGAGTGTTCAGCCCAAGTGTCCACCATAAAAGTCACTGATTGGCCCCCTACTTCTATTGTGACTGTAGGCTCCTGGGGTTCTAGGATCAGGGAGCCCGGTCGTTCCTAGTCTGATTGTTCTTCGGCCCAGTTGATACGCTCTTGGAAGACTGGCTCAGGCTAGTACTTTCCTTTACAAGGTTGATTGAACTTCTTTGGCCGGTCAGGCATTTTCCTATGAGGAGGGCACTCATTTCTCCAATGGCCAGTCTCTTTGCAGTAGGTGCATTGGTTGCAGTGAAGTGGGGGTCTCCTTTGGTTTCTCTCTTCCGTGGAGGAGCAGCAGTCTGTTGTACTGGACCCAGGTTCCCTAATGCAGCTGCCAACAGAGACACCTTCTGTTTCATCCATTTGTCAGCTGCATTTTGGGCCTCCTGGTTGTGGTTTACAAACACCTTGTTTGTGACCTCCAGTAACTGGGTGTTCATCCCAGCAAAGCCCTTTAATTTTTGAAGCTTGCAGTAGGTGTCAGTGAAGGATTGAGCCACAAATGCCGCATTGACCATGCACTGGTTCTCTCGTGCTTCAAGGTCAGAAAGGGTATACACCTGGAACGCCTCGCACAGTCTCTCATAGAACTCTGTGGGCAACTCATCTGGCTTCTGTATACCTCTGCCACTTTTGACATGTTTATTGGCTTCCTAGCCCCAGCTTTTACCCCTTGCAGCATGGCCTGCTGGTACTTGTTGAGTGACTCTCTTCCATGTGGGACATTGAAGTCCCAATTGGGCCGAGTGTCTGGCACAGCCCCTTAGGTCTATGCTACAGAGTCTAGTACACTTTCCGGTGCTTGTCCTTGAAGCCATTCTTGTGCTTCAGACAGAATTTGGCGTCGTTCTTCAGTGTTGAAGAGAGTTAGGAGGAGTTGATGGCAGTTATCCCAGGTAGACTGATGAGTTTGGAAGATAGACTTGAGCAGATCAATCATCGCCTGGCATTTCTCAGAATAGGGCAGGGTGTGCTGCTTCTAGTTAAGGAGGTAGGTTGTGCTGAATGGCTGATAGTAGAGAACAGGGTGACCTGGCTGGAGTGTGTCATCCTCTCCATTCTCAAAGGGACCTCGCACCTCCCGGAGGGGCATCTGAAGGGCCGTAGATTGCTGAGCTGGTTGTGTGGCTGAGCGAAGGTGCTGTGGACTCAGGCTTGGTGGTCACTCAGGCTGTTGAGGTGGTGAAGGCACCGATGGTGAAGGGCTGTCTGGCAATTGTGGGTAGAGTGGCTGTGCAGGGTCTGGTGGAGCTGCTGGGATGTACAGTGGTGGGAAGATAAATTCTTCCTCGGGGTCCCCTTGGTGGATGATTTTTGCTGGCACTTCCTTGTCCTTTCCCCGAATTGGTTGGGCCACAAGTACCTTACTCTGTCCCTGCCTGTTTGCGCAGAACCTGACCTAAGGGGGCACTATAGTAGCTATTTGCAACCATGAGTCTATGTACGGAAACTTGTCTGGATGTCCAGGGGTCCCTGTCAATACCCGGTACACAGCTCTCACAGTGAGGATGTCTAGGGTTCCTTCCAAGGGCCATCCTACCCCGAAGGTTGGCCATTCAAGCTCACAAAGAGTATGAAATTTTCCAGGGTCAGCTTTGAGAAAACTTTCTTAAAAATTTTCAACATACAATTTAAGACAGTTGGCTTAGAGGAACCTCCCCCCATGCCTCCCACGACAGACAATAATGATGCTACATGGTGGGTTGGGGGATAGGGTAGGGGAAACTTAGGAGGGGATGTCACTTGTTTCGCCCATCTCCAGCCTCACCTCTCGTGGGGATATTTCAGGCACCTCATAGCATTGATGGGTCGGTATAAACCACCGACTGGATCACTGGAGTAGACTCCTCACGGAGATCCAGTGACACCACCTTAAGCCATATGAGGTTCGCCATGGAACTGCAGATTGAGGCTCATCTCTCGCTTCATGGCCAGGCCACTTCTCCGTCATTCAGCACTCACTCTCTTCCATGTAACTTCCCACCATTCCTTAACCTGTTCTGTGGAGAGTAAGCAGCTGCACCTCTTAATTTGTGGAGGATGCTTGCTTACTCTCTGGAGGGTGGTTGGGCCTCTCTTTGCCCAGTGTTAACCAAACATTCTACCCTATGACGGTGATGCAAAGACAAACAAGTGCGGGTGCCCCCTCCAAAGAGGAGGACATCAGATGCTCATCTGGCTGTGTCCTGAAGGAGCTTAGGTGACGCTTAGCCATAGCAGACTCAGCTTTGTGACTTACGATCGGACATTCGTCCAGTGCTGCCCTGAACTGTATACCATATACCACGGAACTGCAGAATGAGCCCACACGGACTCCGTAGCCTTTATGGGACCTTAAGGGTGCCTAGCTGTGGACCTACAAACTCATACCTGACCAATCAAACTGGCCAAGCTGCTCATTCATTCATTCATTCATTCATTCATTCATACATCAGGTTAAAACATTGCCTTCCCCATTTTGGAAGGCCCTATCCTGACGTCTCTCCCCCCGGGGAGACCTTGATGTCTCCTCTCTCATTTTGGGGACCTTGATGTCTTCCCCACTAGGAAGACTCTGACTAATGTCTTCTAACTGAAGACCAGGAGGTGATCAAGTTCCCCTTCCATCCAGAGACAGGACCTGACTGGGTGCCGAACCTGGGACTTTACCTTATCTTGTGGCCATTCCGGGTGAGTTGGTCCATCCCTCCTATGAGTCTGGTTGGGGGCTCAGCCATCCTGGGAGTCAGGAGGCTGGTCCGAAAGAGAATCTGGAATACTCATCAGGTGGCTCACCTCCTTGTTCATCTCAGAGCCCCTCCACCCCAGCCCGAATGAGCCACCAGTCCAGTAGCTCATAGGGCCAGCATGGTTGGAATCTCACTGGGGCCTCTAGAAATGTTGCAGAAAAGATCCAAAATTAGACCAGTGAGAAACCAAGCAGCACTTAGAGAGTTAGAGAACTCAAGTTTATTATGCCGGCAGTCCCAGAGGAGCTAGCGCTCTGAAGATCTGGGTTCGGAGCTCAGTTGCAACATTCTTTATATAGACCCTTTGTGGCACGGGCTGATTGGTTAATTTGTCCTCAGATGGGAGTTGCTATGGTTGCAGGCAGTTGCATTGTTTTACAAAGAGAAGGAGTTGTTATGGGTTACTAGCAGTTACAAAGTGTTATAAAGTTCGAGAATTGCTAGGGGATACAAACAGTTACATTTATTGCTTAGACAGATCACACAAAAGGGAAGATGAGTCTTTAGTCAATTTCAAGTACAGCCTATACAGCAAGCATATTTACAGAAGCAGAACAGAGAGCCGATTAGCCTTTTAAATGAAAATTCCTTTCCTCTTCAGTATGGCTACTGAGACTTTACACATAGTTTCATTCCACTTTACATAATATACATAGTTATAAGATGCCACTTTTTATCTATCTATCTATCTATCTATCTATCTATCTATCTATCTATCTATATCTATCTATCTATCTATCTATCTATCTATCTATCTATCTATCTATCTATCTATTTTTAAGGGATTATGGTATTCACAAAACAAAGAACCTCAGAATGTAAAAAACATTAAAGGTCATCTTGTTCACCTTCCCTCCCAGGCAAGAGTTCACTGTACAATATCCCTGTAGGGGGTCACCCAAGCTCTATGCCAACCCTTTTGTGATAGGATCTCTACCACTTCACTAGGAGGGCCAGACACTTTTATACCTTACCCTCCATGACTAATGGTATAGTATGTTACTGTAAAACTAATTGGCCTACAAAGCATTTAACTCATCCTTTCCCCAAATGAGTCACATAACACCCATTCTAGAAGATGCTTCTCAAATAAAGCATTCTACAGCCAAATAAATTTTTAAAACACTTATACTATATGATCCTGAAGATTCACAGTATATCTTAATATTTTAAGGTTTAGAAAAGTGTGAAATAAATAAATTTGCTTAATTTGGTTCAATCCAGAGTTTATTAAACGTATTTGGCCAGGAACCACCTCCAGGAGCTTACTTTTTTCTGAATAATGTCTGTCAATATGATGGAGAACTAGTGTGTTCTGTAAAACACATTTAGGAAATGCAGATTTAACCCATGACCTGCCCTTAATTGGCACCATTTCCTAAAGCTCTGAGCAGGTCAACCATAGATATGCAGACTCTAACCCTATATAAAATAGACAAATGTCGATATTTGCTAATATTGCCTGCTTGTTAGATGTTAGCCCGTCAGTAGTAAACAGGAAATGTTTTTATTTGAGAATATAACAAGAACACCAAAGACAAAGGAAATACACACTCAAAATAAAATCCTCACCCGACAAACCACAAACATGTAACTAAACTTTTCTTTCCCAGCATTTTCTTTTTCAGGGCTTACTAATAGAGAATCTAGCCTTCACTAATAAGAAAGCCTGTTTTCCCTTCTGTTTAGTCTCAGCCTGATTTAGTAGAAAGGGTTCTAGAGTCAAACAGAGCCAGAATTGGATCCCGGTTATTATCTATGTGACTTGGGAGAGGTTATTCATTCTAACTGAGCCTCGATTTCCTTTTTTTTTTGTAAAATGAGGATAACAATGCCTCATTATGTTTACAAGGATTAAGTGAAATAATGCTAGCAAAGCCCAAGTAAAGCACCTAGCACATAATAGGATTTCAAAAAATGGTAATCTCAACTTCTCTACTCTCATCTCACCCTTACTCTTTTAAAATATTTATATCAATTTCAGATTGACGTTATCATATATTTCATTACTATGGGATACAGCCCATATCCCTTAGCCAAATTCAATAAATTTATTTAACATCCATTTAAAATTAATGGGTAAAATCTGTTCATCTTGTTGCCCAGATAATGTCGTTCTCTTCTTGCTAGTTGTTATAGACTATGAATAGTCAAGTCCTCCTTCTCTTCCATCCAATGAAATTTTTGAGTTCTATCATTGAAGGTACTCTCGTGCCCCTTACTATAATAATTGATTAATATTTGAAAAATATCGCAGGTGGCCACATTAACATTTTCCAGCTAATTTTTTTTTCTTTTTATAGTGATAAAATATTATGACTAATTATATTTTATTTATTTTTCTACAACTCTGTTTTAACAGATGAGGGCACTAGATGACACTGAAAGTCAAAACTATACTTTTAGTAACCGAAGAATTTTTCGAGATTAGAAATCTGTTTGAAGGTTTGTTTATTCAGTTTGTAAAAGGCAAAAGTTTTGTTTGTGGCTATCAATGAGTAGTTTGTATCATACAAATCCTGTGAAAACAATTATAAAAGCTAAATAGCATTAAAAAAAATCCAACTAGTTGAAGATATCAGAGAACAACCAAGGCAACCATGACTTTAAGGGCCAAGATTCCAGAGATATGCCTTGATATAAAAAACTGGTAAGAACAGAACAAGAAAGGAATATTATAGAATTTCACATTCATGAGCATGATTGAAAAAAATCATACAAAATATTTACAAACAGAATTCAGTGTTATATGTAAAATGAATAATATATCATGACTCAGTTGAGTTCATCTCAGGAATATACAGTTGTTAACATTAGAAAAATTAATCACTGCAATTTTCTACCTTAACAGAATAAAAGAGAAAAATTATATGGTCATCTCATAGATGCAGTATAATCGTTTGGTCAATTCAGCACCATATGGACTTATAGAAAGTGAGAAATAGAAGGGGACTTCTTTAATCTAAAATTTAAAATATTTCTGCAAAATCCTAAAACAAACATTGTATTTAATGGGGGAATGTTAAAAGTTTTTCTCCTGAGATCAGTAATAAGACAGAGTTGCTTGAATCCATTTTAATCAACATTGTTTTGGAAGTTTCAGGCAATGAAATAGGCAAAAAATAAAATGTCGTAAAGATTGGAAACGAAAATATAAAACCATCATAATTGCAAACAATATTATTTGAGTACATTGAAAACCCATAAAGATAAACCGTTATAATTAAAAAGGTCTCTGGACACAAGGCCAATATACAAAATCCCACTGTATATCTATATACTAGAAATAAACAACTAGAAATAAAATTTTATAACGCTATCGTTTATATTAGAATAAAACATTAAATACTTATTAAAATGTTTAATTAAGTCTTTTACACTGAAAGCCATAAAACATTATGGAGAACATTACTGAAGAAGACAAATAATAGAGGAATAAACCATAGTCATGGATCAGAAGACTCAATATTGAAGACTTGTCAATTCTCCCCTAATTGGGCTATAAATTTAATGCAATTCCAACCAAAACTCCACAGATTTGTGTGTGTGTGTGTGTGTGTGTGTGTGTGTGTGTGTGTGTGTGTGTAAATTGACAGGTGGCTTCTAAATTTTACATGGAGCAACTAAGGACCAAGAATAATCAGGACAAACTTAATGAAGAAAGCTGGAGACTACCCTTCCAGATTTCAAAACTTACACAATGCTACAGTAACTAAGACAGTGTGATATTGATACAAGGAGAGATAAATAGATGAATGGAAAAAAACAGAGTTCACATAAAGACCAACATATACTATGACATTTGATTTATAAGAAAGATTGCTACTGCAAAGCAATGGGAAAGCATAGTCTTTTAATATATGAAACTGAGTTGATTGAATATCTATGTGAAAAAAATATTGATTTCTACTTTGCATCATCCATTAAAACCAATTCTGAATTGATTGTGGACTTAAAAGTGAAGATAACATAGTAATGTAACATTGAAATATGCAAAAGTATTAAGCATAAAGAAGTTAAAAAATTGGACTTTATTAAATTAAGAACTTTTCACTAAAAGATATAAGAAAGTGAAAAAGCAAGCCTCAGATAAGGATATTTGTAATACAGATATCTGATCTATCTGGATAGATCAGGTATATATATATAATAACTCCTATAAATCAGTAAGAAAAGATAGATATCCTTTACTGCCCTTCTCTCCACAAGAATGGGCAAAAATTTTGAGCAGGCATTTCATCAAGGAGGGTATCCTTATGGTCAATAGACATATGAAAATTTGCTCAACATCATTAATTATGAGCTAAATTCAAATTAAAGTCATGATAAGATGGCACTACATACTCAACAGAATGGCTAAAATTTTTAAAACTGACAATACTAAGTATTGATAAAGATATGGAGCAATTGAAATCACATATGCTGCCAGTAAAAATACAAATTGGTGTACTCCTTTAGTATCTACTAAAATTGAACATATTCATACTCTAATTCCACTCCTGGAATTAGTAATCCCACTACTGGGTCTCTGTCTAACAGATGCATACATATGTCCTTTAAGATCTTTGATAATGGCACAAAAATTTTCATTCAGGGATATTTATAATAGTCCTAAGCTGGAAACAATCCCAATGGACATAATGGACAACAGCATAATGGACAAGTATTTGATATATTTATAAAATGGATACTATATAACAATGAAAATAACAATTTGCTGCAACGCGGATAAATCCTATAAACATAATGTTAAGCAAAAGAAGACAGAAATAAAAGCATTAGTGGATAGGGGAATTACTGATTACTGATTAAATTTCTTTAAAATAGTGATTTATTCAGGCTTACTGTATTTTAATGTAAATTTTGATAATTTATATGTTTCTTAAAACTTTTCAACTTCAGTGTTATAAAATTAACTATGATAATCTCTTAATGTTTTTAAAGTTGCTATTGTAGCTGCAATTTCCACCTGATTTTTCTCTTCCAAGAGCTCCTCAATACTCTGGTTACTCTCTCCCACCCCATCCTCCAGTGACGTTATAAATTTATTCCACTTTTATCTCTTTAAAAGTCTTTTTAAAAAAAATCATTTCAAGGGACTTGGGGAAAACCAAAAGACAGGTGTTTACCTTTTTTATCCAATCCCTCAACTAACATCATTTTTTTTTTGTATATCTGCTCTTTACATATTTTAAAACAATGTATAAGGCTATAATAAATAGCATTTTAGTACTATTACTATATCATTATAACCGAAAACTCTCTTTGGAAATAATTACCATTGGTTATTATTTTATTACTAAAGCTCTTGTGAAGGAAACTAGTGGGCATCAGGGAAAGAAAATTCCTGGCAGTATTTTATGAGTATTCAGATACTATTTATCAACCAAATACTTCCACAGGGCACGCTTGTTATTTTATTCAGACTCACATCTCTATGAGAATAATAAGTCCACGTGTCAGTCTTGTTTTCATTGTAAATGAAGCCGAAGAAAAATAAAGGATTTATAAACTGAGCTCTGTAGCAAATGAATGAGTAGTTAGCAGCAGGTACAGGAAAAGATGCAGATGAGTCCAGGTGACAAACACAAAGAAGCCCAGTGATCTCCTAGACATCCTGTGAACTTCCTTATAAAAGTCAGAAATAGTTTAAGAGCCCTACTCATCTCAACAGCAACATCAGATCATATTAACATACACATATACTTTCAAAAAATAATTTTCTGTCTCAGATTCTACATCCAGAAAAACTATCAATCACCCATGAGGATAGAATAAAAATGTTCAGACATGAAAGTTCTCAAAAAAAAATTACCTCCCATGTACCTTTTCTTAGAAATTTACTAGAGAAAATATTCTGCCAAAATTGAAGATTGAACGAAGAAAGGAATTTGTAGGATCCAGGGAACTGAAAATCCAACACAAGAGAGAGGTGAAGAGTATTCCCAGGAAGATGGTCAATGAAGAGCACAGGTTGAGACCACTGTATAGTAGGCCTTGAAAACAACTGGTCCAGACTGAAGCAGATCAGAAGGTCCTGGGAGATACATCTTCAAGAAGATGAAGTTTGCACCATACCTAACTGAGTTCTAAAATATAAGATAGATGCAACTGTAGGGAGTTTGGGTGAAATATATGATTATTCATAGAAAATTAGCAAGATAAAAACATGATAATCATTAACTTTAAAGAAAACAAAAAGGAAAACTAATCATAATATACTACACAGCCTACACAACTCAACTGTGAATAATATTTAAGTAATCAAATCTAAACAAAATTACGGCTACACAAGAAGAAGAGAGAAATGAGAAATTTTTATGTCGTGGTTGCAGTGCTACCTAAAACTGAAACAATATAATATTTAGACACATAAAAATAAATAACCAAAAACATTAGTTTAAAACATTTTTTTTAGAAACTAGAAAATAAAGCTATGACAAAGTTGAGAAGAGACTTGAATTTCATGTGATCTTAAACAAGTAACTTAATCTCTCTGGGCATGACTTGTAAAAGAAAAGGATAAGATAGGTAACCTTCCATTTTGGGTGATGTCTGGCCCAGCGAGTGTAAGTGTTAAGCTACCTAGTTCTGACTTTATAAAATCCCAGAAAATGGAGTCTAGATTTCAGAACTGGAAGCACGAATGGCGCCATCTGTTTGGATCTCTGTTTCCAAAGAAGAAACCCAGAGAAGCCAAATGATTTGTTTATAGGTACCAGCTCACTAGTAACATACTAGTAACATAATATATGAGAACATACTAGGACATGGACTTGATCCAAATATTCTTTTTATTTTACCACAGTGTCAGTGAGAGAGGGCTTTGTAAAAGAAATAGATAAAACCACATAGAACTACATAAAGCCAATACTTAGAATATTATTTCCCGTGGTTAAGGCAGAAAAGTAGCTTGATTGAACTTCTCCTTTCCACCCACCTTCTGCCTGATAGAGTCGTGTGCCTAACCTTAATTACAGCAAAGGTTAAAGGCAAGAAAGGCATGTTTCTAATACAGAGATGAATTCATCTTCCCAATATAGAGATTACAGTGTCATTTTCACTGTGTGTCGCCAAACTTTCCCTGAGGTCATTAGTAATTTTCCAGACATGCCCACTCTGAGTCTGCAGTTCAATTGATGCTGGAGTTATATCAGAGACTCAGAATGACTACATAAAGCTCGAGATGACTGGCAAACAGTGTTACAGGTGACATTCTGCTCAGAGTACACTCTGCATTCTGTGAAACTCTTCCCTTCCCCCAGTCAATTTGCTGCTGCTCGCCTGCATGCAAATGCAAGAGGGAAATCTAAGACCAGTTACTAAGGAGACAAAACAGGTGCTTGCATGAGTCATTCTCTCTTTGAGGGAATGTGGGTAAATTTTCTATGGTGGAAGGTTCAGTGGTGATTAATTCACTTTTGACATTCATTTTCATGCATAAGGGCCAAATAATTAATTCAAATTAAACCTTACTTTTTTCCACAACACTGACTGGTGAAAGCAGAAAATGATTCACTGTTGTGCTTATTGATGCGCAGAAACTGGAGTTACAGGAGAATCCCTGCACCCTTCTTAGGAAAGAAACAGAAGCTTCTGAATGAATAGGTGGCTCTGCCTTTGAGCTGAGGAAAAGCGTGAGTGACAAATCAGTCATTTGGCCCAGTAGAAAAAGCTGGAAAAGGGACTGGATGTTAAAGTGATTCATTCTATCTTGTGCTAAATCCTACAGAACAGCCAGTCCCAAGGCAGATGATCCTGATAAGATAAAGGATTTGAAGGAAGAGATGGGGGAGGGGAGAACAGGAAACAGAAGGTACACAATTTAGTTTTGACTTTCTTGCTGGGACGCAGCCGCATAATGGAACCATCGTGGGTGTGTTGATTGCGGTCCCAATAATGCCACCTAAGAACTCTGGGTCCTTAATGTTTCTGCGCATCAATAATATGAGGACAATGTCAATCTCACAAGGTTGTCGTGAGAACTTACATATAGCAAGCACCTAAGAAATGTTGGGATTCCCTTCTCTTCCCCTAGGAACTATAAACGCAAGTTTAGAGAGGCTCATAGAATCTCAGCACTGGAAAGGGGCGTTAATGATCTAACTTGGCTACTCAGAATGCTTGAAAGAAATCCAAAGCTCTTCCAGCTTCTGTTCTAACGTCTCTAGTAACAGGGAATTTCCACTTCTAGAAGGAACTCCTCTTCTAATAACTATTTTAGAAAGTCTTTTACCTATTTATCTTAGTTTGAGCCCCCAGAGCCACAAAAAACTAAACTAGTCTAATCACTTCCTCAAGAAAAACAATATTTTCTTTTGATGTGATATGTTCCTAACATGAGATATAATTTTCCCCATTATTTTGATTACCGTTTCTCCAAGATTTTGTAGCAGAGACTGTGGTCTAGCTACCAAAATTTGTTCTTCCTTTCCTCTGTTACCATAAAATTACAGCTGGGTAAATGGGGTATCTAGGTAAACTTACCTTTCTAGCCTTCCATGCAGTCAGGTGTGGGTACACTGGGTGACAGTGGAATGTGAGCAAAAGTGATGAGTGCCAATTTCTCTATCCCTTTAACTGTAACCTGGTCATATTAATGACCCTGTTTCAACTCTGTAGTAGATGGTAATGCCCTGGTGGATGATGAAGCAATGATGGTGAAAGGAACCTGGTTAGCTGAATGATCACACGAAACAGAGCTACTTGCCATTCTAGACCACTCATCTGAGATTTTAACACAAGAGAGAAGCAAGCTTCTTTGTTCTTTAAGTCCCTGTATCAATGGATCTCACCGTATCAGCAGCCTAGACTTACCTTAACTAAAACAGATCTTCTTAAGGTGTTCCTGAGAAATGGGTACAAAGATCAGGTTGTATTGTGGTTTCACTAGAGCAAAGTGTTTATTTCTACTTTACCAGATACTATCAAAATTTATAAATGGAATCCAAGGCTAATTATTCTGGGTGGTCACTTCACATTGATTGTAAAATAAGCTAAAATCTTAAAACTTTTTTGCTGTGTTTTGCTAAAACACATGTCTTCCAACTTATACTGGTGGAGTTGTTTTTTCAATGCCAGTGAAATTTTTTATACTTATCTTTTAACATTAACTTGATAGATATAATCTATCACTTCGGTTTGCCAAGATCTTTTTATTTTCTGATTTGTCATCTACTCTCTTGGTTGCTTCTCTCAACTTCCAGTGATCTATATGTTTGAGCATCATGGCAACTATAGCTTTAGTTTAGCTAAATTTCATCTTTTGATACTCATGGTAAGGAATAAAACACCTTATATATATATATTTTTCTGCTAAAATGAACCTAGAGCCCTAAATATGCAGCTTAACAGTATGATATGGTCCCTTGTGGTGCAGGTAATATTTACAGGGTTGTCCCTTACATTGGTGCATTGCAGTGTATAGTGCAAAAATGGCAGGTTTAGCACCAATATTCTGGGAACCATCCTTAGATTGTGCTACTGTCTCTAAATGGAAAAATGGCCCAGCTCTCCTGCTTCTCGGTGAATGAATTCCCTTTGTTCCTCCTCATTTGTAGACATACATCTACAGACACAAACATATAAACAAAATGTGTTACTGCTTTATTAACTGCCATCTGTAAATGGACATGCTAATGTAGCAGACAAATAAAAATTAGCAGTGCAGCACCTCTCAAGCTAAGAGCCAAGTTTTAGCTGCTAGCAACTATTTAAGGTCAGAGTTAAATTACTGAATAAAAATAGTTAGACTATGATTAATATTAGTAGAAACGAGGGGGCTGATAATACTTGCTATATTTCGTTGGAATTAGCACTCCAGATTACCTTACATTTCTGTATGTTTCTGTTGCCAAATATAATTCCAGTGCCTGGGCAATGAGGGTGCAAGAGCAGAGTTTTGAACTGGGACCCGTTCAGTGGCCGCTTTTGTGTTCTGTGCTTCTGTCTTATCCCTGCCCTCTCTGCCCTTTGGGTTCCATCATCACCTTGTGAATTCTCAGGCTTATAAGGAAATTTCTAGATGGATGTGCCCAGTACTGCAATTCTATACCAACTTAAGCTAGTGGCCTTAGGAGGGAAGATGTAATACACACTTGCCAAATGAAAAGCATACCAAGCCATCAGAGACACAACAGCCTGTGGTTTGAGTCCTGTTTGAAGTGAATTCAATGTCATCAAATTCTAGGAATGGAATGGACTTCAGAGATACTGGAGGGATTTAGTACATTCCCACAAAGTAAGAACCTTATCAACCATGCCTGGAGCAGCACTAATGTTCCACAGAGCCCGAGCTCTGAACACCAGCCGTCATCAGTTAGAGTCTTCTGGGTTTCTCTGCCTTACTTGGCCTCAGAGTAAAACATTTTTAAATAGATTAATGATGAATACTTGGGAAGTTCTTTTCATTTTAGCTCCTTTCCCACATTTATTTGCATAATTTTCTTACGTATTTTATTCTGTAGTCTTCATAAAATTGTGTGAAAAAATATCTACCTGTGGTTTCCATTGAAGGTTTGTCTTTCCTCATTGGCCCAGCTTTTTTTTCTATATTGAATTCCCACAGTTCCTACACACTTCTCTGTAGACAGGGCAAAACTGCCACAGCTCCTTCTAAGCATGGAGAAAAAAATTTCATCTTGAAAAGTTTTTCCTTTTGATGAGGTACATATCCTCTCTTCATGTTCCTTATCTTAGAAATGGCACTGTTACCAGTTTTTAGCTCAGAGATTATTTTTTTTCAGCCATGTCATCTACTATTAAGCCCATCAAAGGCATTCTTCATTTCTGTTAGAGTTTGTTGTTGTTGTTTGTTTGTTTGTTTTACTTCTAACATTTCTTTTTGTTTTTATCTCAGGATTTCCATTCCTCTGCTTACATTGTTCATCTATTCTTACATGCTGTCTACTTTATACGCTAGAGCCATTATAAGTTATTTTATAGTTAAAAAAAGCTGAAGGAATTAAGAAGTACAAACTTCCAGTAATAAGAATAGTCATGGGAATGTAAAGTACAGCATAGGGGATATAGTTAATAATATTGTAATAACTATATATGATGTCAAATGGATTCTAGACTTGTCAGGGTGATCACTTTGTAAGTTATATAAGATGTCTAACCACTATGTTGTACACCTGAAGCAAACATAATATTTATCATATTTTTTATAGTTGTTTCAAATTTCCAGTCTGATAATTACAATATCCATGCTACATCTGGTTCCGATGCTTGCTCTGTGTGTTCTAACTGATTTTTTGCTTTTTAGTATGCCTTGTAATTTTTTCCTGATAGGTAGACATAAGGTACAGGGTAAAAATAACTGCAGTAAATGTATCTTTAGCAATGTGGTTGTGAGATGTGCGGGGAGGGGAATGTTCTATAGATTCATAATTAGATCTCAGTTTGTAGTGAGCCTGTGCTTGTAGTCTGTAAGTTTCACAGGTGTTTCTCAGTTTTTTCTTACCCCCTTAGGTCACATAAGATGGCCAGAATGGGCTGGAATTGGGTATTTCCCTTTCCCTAGTCATTTAGGCTCTGATAACACCTCAGCAGGATAGACTCTGGGTAACTGGTTCCCCCAAGGGCAGGGTTTGTTGAAAAAAACAGAGTGCTCTGGCATATTTCAAAATGGTTCCTTTTCTCCACCCTGCCAGAAGCATAAAGATTTTTTTTCTCTGATAGTTACTGTGGGAACTTGGTCGAACTCCTGGAGGTAAATCTCATGATATTTGTTTGCCCTCTCTCCCTCGACTGGGTCCCTCTAGTATTTTTAACTTTTAGGTTGTGTGCACTGAGCCTCCAGCAACTCACCAATTACAGTTTAGCTTTCCCTACCCTGGCGTTGGCTCCACTAGAGGTCTCTGTTCATGAGCCTCTGTACCAGTAAGCGGTGACTCCCTATACTTGCCGTCTGTCTCCATTCCTGGGGATAGCAGTTTGCCCTGGGTCCTCCCCTCTCTTACAGATTCAAAAAGAGTTGTTGATTTTTCAGTCTGTTCAGCTTTTTACTTGTTGGGACAGAGTGGCGACTTTCAAGCTCCTTTCCTGCAGAACTGGTAACAGGAAGTCCTCGTGTTATGAGCTCTTACTGAGTTTGGGAATCCATCTAGTTGTGTGATTCACAAATCTACAATCTAATCCCTACCTCAACCACTGAGTCCTGTTGACGTTTATCTCTTAAATTTCCCTTAACTCTTTTCACCTCATCTCCTTTGTTGTCTCCACATTGGTCTAAGCCACCACCATCTCCTAATTGCTTTCACCGCCCCCACTCCAGTCCTCCTGTAACTGTTCCACACACTGGAGCCAGAGTGGTACCTTCAGAATGAAAAGCTCTATATTATTAAACCTCTTTCAAAACCCATGTGGTCAAAAGAGCCAGTCCTTGCAAATGGAAAGCCCCTAAATAGACATAAACAGAGAATTCCCAGGTTCTGCAACTAAGACACAAAAAATGCTTATTATACTGTACAGTCCAATAAGAATTTCATCCCTCAAAACTGGGACTGTAGGCCTGAAAAATGTGGACTGCTGAGAGAGCAGAAATGCTGCCTTACATGAGTGGGCAAATATATTCTAGAAACCTCAAGGCCTTCACACTTAAAGGATTAGTCACTCCGACAAGCTGCTGGCCACAGCTGACACCCTGAGACACATGAGAACCAGAGCAGGCACCCAGGAGGTATCTTTTGTCCATGCTGTTCTTATATCCACTTTGATGCTTCAAAAAGCTTGTGAAGGGAACTGATTGGTACCCATAGGTTTCATGTTACCCATCTTCAAGCTCAGCCCTGGTCTTCTCATTCCAGGGCCTAGGAAAGCTTTCAATGACTTCCCATAGTTCTTGTGATAAGACAAGTCCTTGAGGTAGCCCTTGGCTCAGTTTTCAGGCTCCTGTCCTGTTTTGCTTCCCCTCATCCCCTTTATCCAGACACATCAACTTTCTAGTTCTTTGTGTTTGCCGCCAATGCTCCCAACATCCCCAAAGCCATTCTCTTAGCCTGGGATGCTCTTCTCTGTTCTTCTCAGCTAAAATAACTTCCACTTATCTTTCTGATCTCAGTTTAGTATCATTACTTCAAGGAAGACTTTTTGATCTGTTTAGCTAATCAAATCCCATTCATGTAGGTTTTTATAGCATTTTTTGTCTCCTCCAAACACTGGTCACCCTTGCAGTTTACATATCTGTGGAATTATCTGACTAATATCTGTTGCTCCATGAGAGCAAGGATAATATCTTGTTTTGATTACTATTGTTTCTTCTGTGCATGGTCCGGTGCCTGCCCAAGGTAGGCACTCAATATATTTAATGAGTGAATAAATGAATGCCCTTGTGTGTGTTTTAAAGAAGAATTGCATATTTGACATTTTTTTGATGGAATTTGGCAGTTCACCAGCAAGTACATTTTGAGCTTGTACAAAGCAGAAAGTATTGTTGCTTATTTTTATATTTTTTTAATAGCTGCGTGGTATATGGTATATGAATGCTGTGCTGTGATCCTAAGGAAGACAAATAAGATATAACAAAAAAGGCTGATCTTTTTCATCTTCTTTATGAAATATGCTACAATAAGATAAGTAACCAGAGATCAACAAGCAAGGAATGAAGTCACTTCCAAAAATAACAAGTTAGTGATGTAGCTCAGAGTGATGGGAGGAAAACTCTCAACCACTTCCTCTTCTATCAGTGACTTTGTGCTTTTTTGTTAAGAATTTCTCTGTTCTAGATAAGTGCAATGTGACCTGGTGACTCACCACAGGTAGTTCTGAGTAAGCATTACATAATACATCCTAGGCAGCCTTCGTGAAATGGTATAAGTTTCTGTCTCCAGGAAAGAGGGAGAAAAGCCATTCTATCACAGGGTCCTAGAGAGGGTCAGCGTCTGTCAGCCAGTGGCACAAAACAAAAGAAGCAGAGTCCCTCCCATTCCTATTCTGTAGACTAATACAGGCTTAGAGAAATGCCACTGTTTCACCACTCATCTGTGTGGCTGCATCTCCTTTACCAAATGGTTGCGTAACAGGAAAAGTGATTCAAGGAGAATTGAAGGCAGTAAGCTTGTTTACTAAATGTTAACAATGTTACTAAATGTTTACTAAATGAGCACCAAGCCACTGTGCCATGTGCAACAACATGATTTTGTCTATGCAGGAGGCATGGTGCAAATGAACCTTGGTGATGAGGGCTCCTGGGAAGCAGGTATGGCTGATACAAAGAGCCAGGAGAAGGCTGAACCTTAAAGTCTTTTCTGATGGGCAGTGGAGAAATAGTTAAGTAAGGACTGACTTTGTAAATATCTGATGACTGTTGAATAGTATGTTTGTTTCACTGGAGAAATACCATGCATCTTAAGAGCATTTTTGTGTGTGTGTATGTGTGTGGAGAACATGCTGTTTTGTTGACTGTTAAACCAAAAGCTTAAGAAAAAAAGAAAAAAACACTCTTATTTATCCCAGATGTCTACTGGAAACTAAATGCACTAAACTGGGGAAATTATTCAATGCTTGGAAAGGTAAAATCTCATTTGGCCTTGCTTTGCAAGGGATGGTAATAGAAAGTATCTTCACACTTCACATTCATTAAATGTTTTGCCGTTTATAAAATTAATTATAAAAATAGTTTTAAAAATCCCCAAACACTGATGAGTCAGCCCATGATTAATGCCTTGTTAAAAGATGTAGATTAAAAGGTGAACCAAGGTAAGTGGGGGTTTGTGAGATACAATAGAAATGTGGAGTTGTGAGAATGTTAATATCAAAGGATCAGTCATGGATTTTGAAACACAAGAAAATGTGTAAAAAATGGCCACTTTTTGCTTTTGGCTGTCCGACATCAATGCCCTTTCATAGCATCTTGATTTCATTAGAGGGAATTGTCCTTCCCTGACATGTGTCATTCTGATAACATAGAGAGTGCATGTCTTCCTCTAAGGAAACTAAAAGGAACCTATCCTCCCTTTCCCTGGGGGTTGGCACATGATGTAGGCCCAGCCAATTGATCAGACTTACTGTCTCAAGAATTGCAATCTTGAGCAATTGCTGGAAAAAAAAAAACCATGAGAAATGGGCCATCATTACAGGTGGGGGTGGGAACTGTGGAAGAGATGCAGTGATTGTTGAAGATGTCTCTATGGCACAGAGAGAGGGTAAAATATGCACAGGCTTCTCCTTCCATCCTGCCCTCCAGTCTTCCACTACCTCCCATTGGCCGAACCCTGCTGGAAACTAGGGAGTCTGGAAAATGTAGCTTGCAGGGGAATGCATCTGAGAGCAAATAGGCATTGAGTCCACTGAGTGGAGACAGGGGCATCATAGCCAGAAAGGGCATTGCAATATTCAAAAGTAAGATCTAAGGAGGAGTCAAACAGCACTACGAAAACCATAGCTATCTGGAAGAGGCTGTCAGTTTCCTAAAGTTGCTGTAATAAATTATCACAAACTTTTTGGCTGAAAACAACACAAATTTATTCTCTTGTAGTTTTAGAGGTCAGGAGTCTAAAATCAGTTTTACTGGAATAATGTCAGGATGTCCTAAGGGCTAGTTTATTTTGAAGCCTCCAGGGAAGAATCTATTCCCTTGCTTTTTTCAGCTTCTAGAAAAGCTTCATTCCTTGGCATGTGGCCTCCTCCTCAAATCACTCCAATCTCTTGCTTTCATTATCATATCTCCTCTGACTCTTACCTTCTACCTCTCTCTTACCAGAACTCTTTGTAATTACATTGAGCACACCTGGATAATCCAGGATAATCTTTGCATCTAAAGATCCTTAATGTAATCACATCTGTATAATCCTTGCGATATAAGGTGACATTCAGTTTCTGAGGATTAGTACATGAACATCTTTGGGGCCATTTTTCAGCCTACCACATGGTGAATATTTGGAACTCGGAATAGACAATGAATTTACAGTTTGTGGCCTGGGATCCTGCTCATCACAGGAAAACAGGGCATGTTGCACTTGCATGCACACCATACTGCTATGAGATTGGCATCACAGAATAGATGGTAGTTCGAATGGGACTCTCATGGGGACGTATTATGAAGCCCACCTCCTTTGCTGCATTTCCTCCTGTTTCTAGATCAACTGTAGAGTTGTAACCACAAAGCATGAAAAAAGGTGTGATAGGAATATAGAATCCAATTGGATTTCATTAAAAAGCCAGAAAATATTGTCGTATTCAGACATTAATAATAATTTTAAAAAAGGAATCTAAAATTCAATGAAGTACAAGAAAATAGCTGAGCCTGGAAAAGGTGTTGATAATTTGAGATTATCCGATGAAATGATTACATGAAGTGTAACTTTAAACCAGGAGCAACTCACCTCATCTGAAGGATATAGGGTTTGATGTTCTTGTCATAGAGGCTATTTCAAAAGGCCTCAGAATGTCCTTCAGTGACTCAGAAAGAATCCCCTTGGATTTATTCATCCCCCAGGCCTGTGTCCTGGTCACAGATCTCTGATTAATAAGCAATCTCAGGCTGTCTGAGAAAATGACCCTATTGTGTTGACTGTCAAGGCAATAACCTCAGCTTACCTAAGATATGAAACTTTAAGGTAAGAAGAACTGAGTATAGAGATGAAAGTAAAACAAACCCATAGTATTAATACATGTGTTAAATATAGGAATATTTCACAAATGCTTGATAGTAAAAGTATATGTAATGTACTAGAGAATTAGTATATTAGAGAAACTGACAGATTAGTCTTACACATTGAATTTAAGATGTGTGATTGATTTTAGGCTTGTCATTTAAGCAAAAAGGCATAAGTAAAATGAGCCTAGCCTGTAAACAGTATTATACTGTTTAAAAGAACTTAGGTTTTGATTTCGGGAAAAAGGCAGAGTGAGAGACGTTCCCAGATCTCTCCCCTCGAAATAACAATAAGCTGAACATCTAAAATTCAACAAAAAACACCCAAACTGCACACAGCACATCTGAGCATGGGATCTGTGCATAAGAGCTACCACAGAACCCCGGGTGTCGGGCAGTTGATTGGGAGAAATAGAGAAGCTACCTCTTGCAGCTGCCAGAGATCTCTATAGGAGGAAGGGGAGTTCCCTGAACAGCCCTGCCTGGGAGAGTTGTGACTTCCACGCAGCCTATGGCAGAACCCAGTCATCAGGGCAGAAAGCAGAGAAGCAGGATGTCAGAGAAACAACAGTTGATTTTTACCTGCCAAGGTTCCAAAACTAGGCAGAGCTGCAGCCACCAACTCCCAACCCAGAGGGCCCCTCCCCTCATACCCTCCAAGTCCAATCACAGTGGAGCCCCAAGGTAATCTGAGCACATGCTACCAAAACTGTTGCTAACACTGACAAGGACTGAAACTGAGGGTAGTAAGCATGATTAAATGTCTACAAGAAAGTGATAAGGCATTATGAAGTCTTTATATAAAGCAGGGATCCAAGAGGCTTAGAAGCCACCTACTGGAAACCAAAAGAAAAGTGCCTTCTTTGCAGCAGGCTAAAGGGAGAAATTTACATAATAAAACTTCTTTCTGGAAAAAAAGCAGAATACACTTCCATTAATGCACAGGCTGAGAAATAGTCCATTAAACACCATGAACAACGAAGGTGACAAGCCATCTCAGAAAGAAAGAGAAAAATCTCCAGAAAATAAACTTACAGACATAGAAATACGCAACTTAAATGACAGAGAATTCAAGACGGTATTTTTAAAAACCTCAGTGAGTTCCGAAATTAGTCATATCAACAATTTCAGGAATTAAAAAAACAACTGGATGAGCAGAGCAAGGAGATTTAAACCCTCAAGAAGAACAGAATAAGTATTCTGGAGATTAAAAACAAAAAAAAAACAAAAAAAACACTGCAAGAGATGAAAAATGAAATAGCAATCTTGAGAAACAGAGTCCACTAAAATGGAGGAAAGGATCAGTGATATTGAAGACAGAAATCTAGAAATAAATCAGAAGGAAAAAGAGAGAAACCAAAGAATGAAAAATAATGAAAGAGAAATACAATAACTAGCTGATACCATCAGGAGAGGAAACAAGAATAATGAGAATTCTCAAAAGGAGGAAAAGGATCAGGGACTAGAAAGCATTTTCAGACAAATAGTTAATGAGAAATCCCAAAACTAAGGAATGAGCTGGAGCTTGGAATTCAAGCAGTCAACAGAACACCCAATTATCTCAACCCAAAAAGGCCTTCGCCAAGACATATTGTATTAAAATTATCAAAATCAACAAAAATAAAGAATTCTCAGGGCAGCTAGGGAAAAGAAGATGATGACCTACAAAGGAAAACCCATTAGATTATTGTCAGACTTCTCAGCACAAACCTTACAAGCCAGAAAGGAGTGGAATCAAATATTTAAACTATTAAGTGAAAGGAACTACCAGCCTAGAATAATGTATTCAGCTAAGCTCTCCTTTAGATATGAAGGAGAAATTAAGACCTTTCCAGACATACAAAAATTGAGGGAATTCTCCACTACGAGGCCTGCATTACAGGAAATACTAAAAGAGGTCAGCTCACCTAAAACAAAATGACAAAAAACAAACAAACAAACAAACAAACCACACAATTAGGAGTAAAGGGACTATCAGGCAAATAGAAACAGAGGAGTACAACTCTTACAAAGAACAAGGCATTAGAAGCTTAAATAATAATAAGAGAATTGCTATAGCAAGATAGTAATGAACATTCAGCATACATAGGAACAAACTGAGATAACAATGACTGAAAAGGGGAGGATTCAAAGATCCAAATTTGTGAAGGGGAATGAAGAAGAAAATGGATGACTCTATATAACTATCCTTTACATATTCATAATGGTAACCACACACCAAAGATTCAAAGCTGAAGTATATAACATAAAACAAGAAGGACTAGAGGGAAAACCCACAAAAGCCAACCACAATAAAGAAAACAGAAACACAAGGACATGGAAGCAATGGAAAAACTGAGCTACCAGAAAGCAAAAGATAAAATGGCAATCAGAAGACCTCATATTTCAATAATCACTTTAAACGTAAATAGAATGAACTCACCATAAAAAGGTAGAGTTTCGGAATGTATCAAAAAACAAAACCCAACTATATGCTGCCTCCAAGAGATACATCTCAGCTCCAAAGACAAATATAGACTCAAAGTGAAAGGGTGGAAAATGATATTTCAAGCAAATGGCATTCAGAGAAAAGCAGGAGTAGTGGTACTAATATCAGACGAAATAGACTTTGAAATAAAAAACTCAAAGAAAGATACTGACGGGCACTTCATAATGATAAAGGAAATCATGCACCAAAAAGACACAACACTTATTAATATCTATGCTCCCAATCAGGGAGCCACGAAATATGTAAAGCAATTAGTAACAGAACTAAAGGTAGAAACAGACCAAAACACTATTGTAGTAGGGGACCTAAATACCCCACTGTCTGATATGGACAGATCATCAAAACAGAAAATCATAAGGAAATAACATCCTTAAATGACACATTAGACCAATTGGACATAATTGACATTTACAGAGCCTTCAATCCCCAAAAGCTGCTTACATGGAACATTCTCAAGAATTGACTACACACTGGGACACAGAGATAGCCTCAACAAATATAAGAGGGTTGAAATCATGCCAACCATATTCTCTGATCAGAATGCTTTGAAACTAGAGATCAACTGCAAAAAGAAATCAGGAAGAACCACAAATACATGGAGATTAAACAACATGCTACTGAAGAATGACTGGGTCAGGGAAGAAATAAAAAGAGAGATCAAGAGATACATAGAAATGAATGATAATGATAGTACAACATATCAAACTTTTGGGACACAGCAAAAGTGGTCATAAGAGGAAAGTTCATATCATTACAGGCTTATCTCCAAAAACAAGAATGAGCCCAAATAAACAACCTAATGCTTCATCTTAAAAAACTAGAAAAGGAAGAACAAATGAAGCCTAAAGTCAGCAGATGGAAAGAAATAATTAGAGCAGAAATAAATGAAATTGAAAACAAAAACAATAGAAAAAATAAATGCAACAAAGAACTGGTTCTTTGAGAAGGTTAGTAAAATTGACAAACCTCTGGCTAGACTCACTAAAGAAAAAAAAAAAAGGAAGGACACAAATCAACAAATCCAGGATGAAAGAGAGGAAATTATGACTGACATTGCAGAAATACAAAGGATCATACAAGAATACTATGAAAAAGTATATAACACCCAATTTAATAACCTAGAAGAAATGGGCCAGTACTTAGAAGGATATAATTTTCCTAGACTGAATCAAGAACTGGAAAACTTAAATAGACCAATCAGCAGTATGGAAATTGAAATGATCATCAAAAACCTACCAAAAATTAGAAATCCAAGACCAGATGGCTTCACCAGTGAATTCTACCAAACATTCAAAGAAGTTTTAATACATATTCTCCTCAAATTCTTCCAAAGAGGAGGCAATTCTTCCCAACTCATTTTATGAGGCCAATATTACTCTGATATCAAAACCTGGTAAAGATAACACAAAAAAAGAAAACTACAGACCAGTATCTCTTATGAACACAGATGCAAAAATCCTAAATAAGACACTAGGGAACTGAATACAGCAACATATTAAAAAGATTATACGCCACGATCAAGTGGGCTTCATTCCAGAGGCACAGGGATGGTTCGACATATGCAAATCGATTAATGTGGTATACCATATAAATAAATTAAAAAATAAGGATCATATGATCATATCAATAGATGAAGAAAAAGCCTTCGACAAGATACGGCATCCATTTACGATCGAAACACTCAACAAAATCGTCATAGAAGAAAAGTACCTTAACATAATAAAGGCCATATATGACAAGCCCTCAGCCAACATTATACTTAATGGTGAAAAACTAAAAACTTTCCCTCTAAGATCAGGAACAAGGCAAGGCTGTCTACTAGTGCCACTGTTATTCAATATAATATTGGAGGTCCTAGCAAGTGCTATCAGACAAGAGAAAGATATAAAAGGCATCTAAATAGGAAACAAAGAAGTCAAATTGTTACTATTTGTGGATGATGTGATTATCTATACAGAAAACCCTAAAGACTCCACAAGGACACTACTAGAAATAATAAGAAAATACAGTAAAGTTTCTGAATACAAAATCAATGTTCAAAAATCCATAGCGTTCCTATACTCTAATAATGAAGTGTCAGAAAAAGAAATGGAAAACACAATTCCTTTTGCAATTGCAACACAAAGAATAAAATATCTAGGAATAAATCTAACGAAACATGTGAAGGATCCATATAATAAAAACTACAATACTCTCTTAAAAGAAATGAAGAAGATACAAAGAAATGGAAAGATATTCTGTGTTCTTGGATTAGAAGAATCAACATAGTTAAAATGACCATATTACCTAAAGCATTATACAGATTTAATGCAATCCCCATCAAAATCCCATCGGCATTTTTAAAGAAATAGAACACAAAATCATCAGATTTGCGTGGAAGCACAAAAAACCCTGAATTGCCAAAGTCATCCTGACGAGGCTGGAGGGCATCACTCTACTTGACTTCAAATTATATTACAAAGCAACAGTAATCAAAATTGCATGGTATTGGCAGCAGAACAGACACATGGATCAGTGGAACAGAATCGAGAGTCCAGAAGTAAACCCATACTTATATGAGCAAATAATTTTTGACAAAAAAGTCAAAAACATACAGTGGAGAAAGGAAAGCCTCTTCAATAAATGGTGCTGGGAAAACTGGAAAGCCACCTGCAAAAGTATGACATTAGAATTTTGTCTATCACCACACACCAAAATTAATTCGAAATGGATTAAGGACCTGAATATAAAACCTGAAACAATAAAATGCATAGAAGAAAACATAGGAACTAAACTGAAGGACATTGGACTTAAAGAGGATTTTATGAATTTGACCTCAAAAACAAGGACAGTAGAAGGTAAAATAAATGAATAGGACTATATGAAATTTAAAAGCTTCTGATCAGCAAAGAAATAGTCAGCAAGGTAAAGAGACAACCATCCGAATGGGAATATATATTTGCAAGCAACACCTTCAATAAGGGCCTAATATCCAAACTATGCAAAGAACTCATACAACTCAATAACAAGAAAAAAACAAATGATCCAATCAAAAAATGAGCAGAGGACCTGCATAGACACTTCTCCCTAGAGGACATACAAATGGCCAACAAATATATGAAAAGACACTTAACATCGCTACGTATTAGGGAAATGCAAATCAAAACCACAATGAGATACCATCTCACACCAGTTAAAATAGCTATAATCAACAGGACAAGTAATAACAAACGTTGGAGAAGATGCGGAGAAATGGGAACCCTCATACACTGCTGGTGGGACTGCAAATTGGTACAGCCACCATGGAAAACAGTATGGAGGTTCCTCAAAAAACTAAGAATTGATCTACCATATGATCCAGCAATCCCTCTACTCTACTGGGTATTTACTCCAAAGACTTGAAAACCTATATCCAAAAAGATATTTGCACACTGATGTTCATAGCAGTATTATTCGCAGTGGCCAGGACATGGAAGCAACCAAAGTGTCCTACAATAGATGATTGGCTAAAGAAGCTGTGGTACATATATACAATGGAATATTACTCAGCCATAAGAAGAGATGAAATACTGCCATTTGCGACAACATGGATGGACCTCGAGATAATCATGCTAAGCAAAATAAACCAACAGAAAATGTTGAAAATCACATGATATCACTTATATGTGGGATATAAACCTAAAAGCAACAAACGAACAGGACAAACAGAGACTCATGGACATGGACTATAGACTAGTGGTTACCAGAGGGTAGAGGTTGAGGGTGGAGTGGGGAGGTAGACAGGGTAAAGGGGGTCAAATATAAGAGGGTAGAGGGAGGGCAAAGTGGGTAAATGGGATCAAATGTATGGTAGCTGAAGGATACTGGACTTCGGGTGGTAAACACACAATAGAATATACAGATGTCAAATTATAGTGTACACCTGAAAATTATGTAATTGTATTAACCAATATTACTCCAATAAACTTAATTTAAAAAAAAGAAAAAGATAAAGAACTTAAAGTTTTAATTCATTAGATTTCAAGTTTCTGAGTTCTTGAAGAAAGTATTAACCTTAAAGGAAGGTTAATTAACCTTGATGTACTTGAAGGAAGTTAAACTTCAATATTTAAAGTAAACAATATTTTAAAATTATTTAATTAATTTAATAATTATTTAAATAATTTAATTCACTACATAGTTTAATTTAAAACTCGGCAACTCTTAAATAGTATTTTCTGTGCACAATTGCCCCCTCAGATATCAAAATACTCACATTGACAGCTCACAAAACTATATGTGAAAGTCCTGGGATGAATTAGGTTGGAGTTCTCCCCACTGGAAAGCAATTTAACTAAGATTACATACATAAAGGTTTAGAGAAGCCTGCCTAAAGCGTCACTTTTTCCTGTTGGAGGTTTTTAACATGCCGCAAATCATATACCTACTTCTTAGCTTGTCATTCATCCTTACTTTACCCTTGTCATCTCTGCATCAAGTCATTCCACATCTATCTCTTCTAAATCAATTTCTTTGGTTGGTTTTCTGGTGGCTCCTAAAACTTAGTTCTGAAATTCTCCAGTTTCCCATTGTCGTACCTCATCACACCTCCATTTTTTTGAGTTTGAAATGATTGTTTGCTTTTCAATTTTCCTAGGAAGTCTATAGTATAGAGTGACTCACTTTCACACCTATTTCTTCAAATTTGTAACTTGCTCATGGCTTCCTTTTTTGCATCTATTAGATTGTTACCTTTATTTCCTCATCTTCCTGTTTGATTCTTGACATTTTGCTTAGTTTTGGAATCACTCTCTTAGGAAGTACTTTATGAGATTGTGTGTTGATGTTAAATGAACATGAACTGCGTTTTGTGTTGCAGAGAAGAAAAGATTGCATTTGTGTATTATGGAGTAATGCAAAGAGAGAGAGCTACTGTATGATAGCAGGGCTGAAGTGACAGGAGCTCTTCTAATTTTTAAGGCGTCAAGGAAAACAAATCTGGACTAAATTAGGCAAAATGGAGCTCAAAGGCATCCTGTTACCTGAGCATTAGGGCGGCAAACTAATCAATCTCAAACAGATCCTCCAGCTCACATCTTCCAAGTCATCTGTCTTACCACTACATTGTGTGATTTGAGACAATTTATAGCATGCCTCTGGTCACTTCGTATTTATGTTTTTCAGAGTGTGTGCTGAAAAGCTCTAAATCAGCCCATTGCTAAATTCCTTATGTGTGCATTTGTCTTACCTTTTTTGGCTTGATTATTTTGCAATAGGGAATTTACTTTTAGATTCCTATAATAGGCAGGTTATAGTTTGTGTTCTCCCTTGAAATTGATACAAAATATGCAAATGTAGAATGAATGATGAGGTCTTAGGTGCATTTAATTTATTCTACTTCTCAATCCACATTGTTTTAACACACTCAAGATATTCTCACATATGTTATAATACATCCCAATATGAACTGCTTTTTCACAGAGAGCTTTTGTTTACATATAGAACATAAATAGTTCAAGAGTCACACTAAGAAAATTATCACTCCAAGTACTTAGGAGAATGTGTTTTTTTGGGAAAACTATATACTTTTGGTACAAAATTTAATAATTATAACTAGTAAATATTTTTTGGTCTTAAAAATAGTTTTCAGATAGCAAAAGGAATCTGTAAAACAGTAAACCAGTGGCAATTGAGAAATGATGGGTGTCACCCCAAGACCAGACAGTTAAGAGTTGAGGTGCTTTTGCTGTACACTCTCTTTTCTTCAATAGCAGGGTGATTGCAGAGGATCCAGTGGTGGACTCCAAAGCTCTCCTAAGATGGTAGAACCACTAATTCAAAGGAGCCCAGGACCCTGAATGACAGTGTGGAACAGAGCTCCCTGCTGACACTCATTAGAGTGTGATGTGAACAATAAAAACATCTATGTGTTAAGCCACTAAGATTTTGGGGTCATTACTGCTGTTAGCATGCCCTTATTAAGTCATTGGATAAGCTTTAACAATTGCTCATCAGAAAACAATTATGAACAAGAATTAACTGGCTGCCAATTCTAGGCAACCTTAGAGGGTTCAGTTTTTTGTTTGTTTATTTTTTGTTTTCCTGCTTTGTTTGGTTTTATCTTATGACAGAGACTAAAAGTCAATGTGTCAATGTTCAAGACTTCATAGAAGAAGCTATCCAGCAATATAGATAAAATTAATTTCTTAATTTATTGTATAATTAAAAATGTTCTATTCCTGGCCAATGGCACTTGAAAAGATGCTCAACATTACTAATCATTAGGAGAGTGCAAATCAAAACCACAATGAGATACCACTTCACACCTATTAGGATGGTTATTATTTTCAAAAAGCAGAAAATAAGTGTTGGTGAGGACGTGGAAAAATTGGAAATCTTGTGCATTGCTGGTGGAAATGTAAAATGGTACAGCTACTGAATAGCAGTGTATAGATTCCTCCAAAAATTAAACATAGAATTACTATGTGATCTATCAATTCCACCTCTGGGTATACAGTCAAATAAGTTGAAAGCAGAGACTCGAACTGATATTTGTACACCTATGTTCATAGCAGTGTTATTCGCAATAGCTAAAGGGTGGAGAAAACCCAAGTGTCCATCAGTGGATGAATGGATATGCAAAATGTGGTTTATATATACAATGGAATATTATTCAGCCTTTAGAAGGAAGAAAATTCTAACACATGCTGCAACATGGGATGAATCTTGAAGATATTATGTGAAATGAAGTAAGCTAGACACAAAATGACAAATGTATGATTCTACTTATCCTGAGGTACCTGGGATAGTAAAATTTATAGAGAGGAAGCAGAATAGTGGTTACCGGGGGCTTGGTATGGGGGAGAAAGAATGAAAACTTATTGTTTAATCGGTATAAAATTTCAGTTTCTGAACATGGATAGTGGTAATGATGGTTACATACTAATGTGAATGTACTTAATGCCAGTGAATTGTTAAAAATGGTTAAAATGGTAAATTTTATGTTATGAATATTTTACCACATAAAAAAATTCTTAATATGCTCAAACCAAGATGTTTTCTATTGAGTACTGATCAATATGTCAGTGTGGGAAAAGGAACATAAGATCAATTTAATTTTTCTCTTTGACAGAATGAATCTTGGAGAAAATCTAGGCATTTACATTGATATAACTTTTAGTTTAACATCAGTTGCCAAGATTTGAGTCGATTGGACTTTTCTGTTTATGATACAATAACATTTTTCATCCATACAAAGTCCTCTCATTTTATCTTATTAATTTCCCCCTTTATCCTTGAAACCCCATCTTTGTGTTTGGTGTATGTACTTTGATAAGCCTCATTGAAAAAAAAATATATATGTCATATATTTTAATATGTATACATGTTTTAAGTTTATACAATTGATACTATGCTATAGACCTTACTCTGTTTACTTTTTTCACTTAACACTATTTTTGAAAGCTCTTTTTATGTGGCTTTATGTACTTATACTTTATTTATTCTGACTGCTGTATAATACTCCAAAATGCGCTTCTATCACATTTTATGTATCCATTCTCTTTGTGATGGGCAGCTAGCTTGACTCCCACTTCCATAGCCAAAAATAAAATGCTGTGATAATTTTTTTTTTTTTTTTTTGTTTATGGTTGGTTACTCTTGGATCTGTGGATACTTTTTTTTCTGGGTTTATACTCAAGAGTGAGTATGCACATGCTGAATTTCACTAAGTTCATTTTTTCTCCTCCAGAGTTGTTACAGTGGTCTATGCTTCCACTAGCAGTGCACGAGAAAAACTGTTTTCCCACATCCTTGCCAATATTGACTACTATCCAATTGAAAAATTTTGCCAACCTATGAATACTATAAAGGAGTATTTTATTTTTTCAATTTGCATTCCTCTGATTATTGATGAGGTTGAACATCTTATTCATATATGTGTTAACCATTCTGATTTTCCCTTCTATATATCGTTCATTCATATCATTTGCCCATATTTCTATTAGGGCCCCAAACTTTTTGTTATTAATTGGCAAGAGTTCCTTGAAGTACTAATCTTTTATGATTTTTAACATCGCAAATATTTTCACCCAATCTTTTACTTAATTGTTTTTATATTGTGCTGTTTGTTGAACAGAAATTGTTAAATTTGATGTTAAAACCATAATTTTTGTCTTATTCATAATACTTTTAGAATCTTACTTAGGAATGTATTTATACTCTCAGGTCACAGAGGTAGTCACTGATGCCTTCTCTATTTATATTTTTAAGCCATCTGCAATGTTTCTTTGCATATGGGATAAGGTAGGGATAAACTTTATTATTCCCCATATGTAAAAAAGGCCAGAATTTCTCAAAACATTTTCTGTAGAAGACTAATTATGTAAGATCTTAATTGGGTACCAGAAAAAAAGAGTTCCATGGTTAAATAAGTTTGAGATAAATCTGGTTAAACAATAGTTTGAGATAAATCTGGTTAAAATAAATAGATTTCTATCCTACATACCTTTTTAGAGTCTTTAATGTGCTAATGCACATTTTGATTATTTAGGAAGGGTCCATAGCAGAGGTGGGCAAACTACTAGTCTATGGGTCAAATGTGGCCCACAGTCTATTTTTGTATAACCTGCAAGCTAGAAATGTTTATTACATTTGTAAAGGGGTGTTTAAAAAGGACGGGGAGGGGGAGAGGGAGGAGGAGAAGAAAAAGGAGGAGGAGGAGGAGGAGGAAGAAGAGGGGCTGGTGGAGGAGAAGGAGAAGACATAACAGACACCATATGAAGCCCAGAAAGCCTAAAATATTTATTATCTGGCCATTTACAGTAAAAGCTCACCAATCCTCAGTCTAAATTTTGCAAGGTGTTCAAAGCACATTGCTCTCAGAACCCTTTGGTAGAGGACAGTCTCATGGCATTAGCATTCTGCTGCACAAACACCAGGAGGCACTGACTGGAGATAGATCAACACAGTATTAACAAAAGGAAAATCTGATGATTTTTCAATTAATTTGAATTTTGTAGATTCATAAAATTATTAAAGATTAAATTGATGTTTTTGGTCGTTCGATCTCAACCTAATATCCAATATTGGTTCATGCAATAAAAATATCTGATTTTTTTCTTCATTTTCATAGCTTCTGATTTGTTTCTTCATTTTCATAGAAACACCTCTGGAAACACAGTTCCATGCAGTGCATTTCTTTCCCCTGTGGCCGTTCTGCCATCTACACTGATACTTCAGTATATTTGTTCTCCTGCCTCAATCCACTCACTCTGATCTAAATTTTATTTTTATTTTTTCCACTTCTTCAATGTTGCTGAAAATATTCTGTTGATAAACCTGATATTTCACAGCCTGTTTCTCCAATTTTTTTCTAAAACTGTTTCTTAAAAGGTCTATCTAAATTTGTTTCTTCTCTATATTTTCAAATACACTTTGAAAGAAACAAATTTAAAAGTATTTATGATGTGAATTTCTGATAGCTGCAAAAGAGTTATGGGGTACGGTAATATATCAAGAATAAAAACAATTGACCAATGTATAATGTGCAGATGTTTTAAAAATGTTTATCATGCTGATTAAATTAATATTAAAGTATTATATTCCTTTTAAAGATGAACTTTGGGAAGAGATATGGAAAATTTATAAAGTTTCCTCCAAGTTCAGCTAAAATAATTAGGTGGTTATAAAGGTGTGTGAGGGTATGGGCTAGACATGTTTCTAAAGAATAGAGTATGGAAGGTGAAAAACAGAAACTTTACATTGGAGAAATATGGCAAACACCTTAACCGGATGACCAAGGTTACCATTTTCAGTGAGGTCCTGTGGCCGTCAGGTACCCCAGTATGACTGACTGATGAGAAGGGTACTACACCTCTGGGGTATTATTTCCAAAAACCTATAACCACAGTTTTATCATAAGAGAAGCAATAGACAAACCCAATTTGGGGGACATGCTACAAAATATCTGACTAGTACTCATCAAAACTGTCAAAGTTAAGATAATGATAAAACAAGGAAAAAGAAACAGTCACTGAAAAACAAAAAGATAATTCTAATGAAACATAACAAATAAAAGCAATGTAGTACTCCAGACTGGATCCTGGAACAAGAAAAGAACTTTAAGGAAAATCTAGTGAAATCCAAATAAAGCCTGGAGTTAATAGTAATGTGTCTACATTGGTTTCCTAATTTTGACTAATATTCTATCATCATGTATGATAGTAACATTAGGGGAAACTGAAACTAGATGAGGAGTGTACAGGGACTCTCAGTACTATTTTTGCAACTTTATTGTAGATCTAAAATTGTTCTAAAATAAAAAGTTTATTTGAAAGTATGGAGGAAGGGGCAGATTACATGTGAAACAATGGTGAATGGTGATGGTATTATACAATTTTAAGTCGTGGAGTGTAGACTGAGTTCTTCAAGAGTCCAAAGCAGAGCAAGACTAGTGAGTTCTGAAATAGAAAGTGCCATGAGATATTGAATGGGGAAATGAGCTCATAACAGATGAGACGGTCAACATGGGTGAAGCGAGGACTGAAGATGTTTTGCTCATGGACTGATATGAATGACCTCATCAGAGCAGGGGGCGAAGGTGGTGGGAGATGGGTTTGGACAGATATAGTGAAGCCAAGTAGTGGTAAGTCTCACAGATCAAGGAAGGTAGTTCAGAATTGATTTGTCTGTGTGAAACTGCTGAGGAATTGTTGAAAAGGAAAAGATCTTTATTGACCAGAGGAGTGTACAGGGACTCTCAGCACTATTTTTGCAACTTTATTGTAGACACCTCTGCAGACACCTCAACTATATTAATAAGTGCAAGATATAAATTATAAATAAAAAATAAAATAAGTTTATTATAAATAGATGAAATGCATTTATATGTAGGAGAGCAAGCATCCCTTGTGCATTTACACTATGATCTTGAGCCAATAGGTTTTGACTGTGTGCAGTAAGGTAGACTTAAGTTAGACAGGGTGCAGTGCTTTTCAATTGAGAAGCATTAAGTCCTAGAATATGCTACAAAGACCAGTATAAAATCTCTTACAGTGAAGAGGATATAGACCAGGTTGGAGGATTGGTGTGCATTCTCTGTAGGATAACTGTTTATTCCATGTTCCTACCAGATCTATGACTCTATGATTTGAAAAATATTTCTTAAGCATACGGTCATGCTGCTTGTGAAAAAATCAATGACTGTACAGGGTTTTTCCATTTAGCTTTTTATTTTTACATTCTTAGGTCAAGCTGGTGAATGTAACACTCAGAAAAATGATAGACTTCCCTACTCAGAGACATGGGAAATACAAGGATAAGTATGGTGCATATTTACTTCAGCAGCTGCATCTTCCAACTTGGGCCTGGCCTGCAATACTCCTGCTAACTTGTAAGGGCCTTGCCATTTGTTGATGTGATCAGAGTCCAATGGTTCTGATTCTGAATATATTCCTTGGTGTGGTCACTCTTGTCGTGGTGCGGCCTGTTATAAAGAGCAAGAGCAGGCTTTTATAGACGTAGAGAAATCTCCATTTACAACACAGTCTTATGAGCTTCGTTTTCATAGGGGAGGATGTTATTTCTAAATTACAACCTATGAGATTTTTTTTGTATTCATCATATATAGGCAGGAATTGTTCCCCTGTTATATATCCTGGAAAAATGGGTAAACTCTCATCATCTCAATTCATAATATTTCTGTTTTAAACATGTTGCTGCTGAGAATATGAGGAAGAAAGTCATGGACAGGACTGAAGCATTCTGGGTAGAAGCAGGTGTGTTTTTTTACATAATAGTTGTGTCAAACTCATGGGGGCCTTGTGGCTATAAATGGCACAAGCTGATTATTTTGTTTTCTCACTGAAATCTCCCCTCAGACCTGTCAAAATAGCAACCCCTGGCCATTATGGAAGGCAGATAACACTGCTTTGTTGCATCTAGTCAGAATGCTCTTCCACCAGCTCCCTGGGAAGTGAGGTCTACCTTTAAATGACATTCTGGTGGGTGAGGGGGGTGTCTAGGAAGTTGAAATGGTAGATCAGCAAGCTGTGCTGCTTCCATATACTACAATTTGGAAGAGGAGTTCAGGCTCCATTTTCCATGGCTCTTAATAAAGCAAACAAAGTGGAAGTTAAAATCATCAACTACCTCCCATCCCCACATCTATGATTCATAAAACCATTTTGCTAGAGTGGACTGAGAGCATCATACGCCCATCAATCACTTAAATGGAGGATAACATTTCATTGTTTAGTTTTAACTCTGAATTTTTTTCTACCTTACTGTTCCCACCTGCTTCCAGATGATATTCTTGCCTTTATCTTACCACTGACATTCTCTACACAGTGTCTGAGATAATGCTCAATAAACTGAGTAAGATTGACACTCAAAAAAGAGATGTTTTAAAGATATAACTACAGAATTCAAAATCTTGGAGTAAATGGAACAAAATAGCAATACCAGATGTTGACCACTGAATTCAGTGACTGCTTAATTTGGAGGTCATTGGTGACCTAGCCAAGAGTAATCTGAGTAGAGTGGTGGGGAGACAGTCTCAATTGAATTGGTTTCAGCAAGGCAAATGTAGAAAGGAAATGGACACACTCTTTATAGGTATAAGAAGTTTTGCTATGAAAGGAAATAAGGTCAAGGGAAAGTTTAAGATAGAAGCTACTAAAGCTGGTATTGATGCCATTTGTTGATTGAGGAAGAAGAGAGAACTGATAAAACCCATTCATCTGTTCTCCTTGCTTCTAAAAGCAGAGTCCTCTGAGAATGATTCAGTTTTCTCTTATGGTCACTTCCTTTTCTATTAGTTTATAACTGCTTCTGGATAGAAATCATGTCTGATTCATTCTTGCATTTCAAAACATGCTTTGATGTCAGGTTCACAGGGGCAGGGCTCAGGATTGCCTTTAATTTTGTTGCATCCACAGTGGCTAGCACAGTACTTAGAACATAGTAGGTGCTCAATAAACATTTGTAAAATTGAATGATTATTTATGGGGTGAGTGCATGAGCATATAAATGAAGAAACTCAATTATCTACTTTTTGTAGTTTCTGCTGGAAAATTCGAGTCATGAGCTGTCGTCCCTCCTCTGTCCTTCCCAATTCTAAATAAAAACTTGCTCTTGAAACAGGGAAGAACACTTGAGAAATGTTAAATGTCTTAAATATTCATCTATGAAAACAGATTTGTTGCAAAAGAATCTACCTACTTAAGTTCTCAATCAAAGTTGTTTTGGGGATTTTCCTACATTTTGGAATGATTTTTAATTTATAGTTTTCTTTAGAATTATAAAGTACTTTCATACCTGTCACCTCATCATTTTATCAGTCCTAAACAGAAGTTAGGATAGAAATTATTATTCCCATTTTAGAGGTGTGGAAACGGAGGCCCAGAGGAGTTCGATGATTTACTCAAGGTCACACAGTTCATTGGTACAGAGCACAACTCTGACATCAAATATCCTTGCTGTCAGTTCAATGAATTAGTAAAGTTCTCAATTTAGTAAGAGCTCTTTACCCACATCCTGTGACTCAGAGCATCCACTTCTGTTTTTATTCCACTTGTTTCATTTCTGTGCACAGCAATAACAAATCTGCATTTCTCAGTGCAGGACATTGTTCATTAAGCTTCTGCAAAATTTTAACCTTTTCTAAGACTGGAGGCAGATGGAATAGGCCATAACGAGGTTGATTTGGCTTGGTGGAAATTGCTGGGTTGGACAGGATAAAGAGCATCCGGCCTGGAGGCTGAATCCACGATTGGCATTTAAGGTTTTGTGATATGCAGCCTTCTTCTGCAGGCAGGCAGGGGATGAAACATTACTGTTTACCAAGTCAAAGCAGATGTTCTACTCTTGGAGTGAGATGGAGGCCCCTCTTTTCTGAAAAAGATTGTTGAAACTGAGTTCTGCTTTAAAATGTGTTGATCCAGTAAACGTTAGCTCTAGTCATACAGAACTAGTGACTATGTGATGAGGCAACCTTGACAAGCAGAGGTCGTGTTTCCAAATCAACAGTTGACACAAGAGTCTATTTTATTTCCTGGTAAATTAAGAAAACATAAGGATAAACAAAGGACTTAGTGCATATCACAGATGCTAAGTTTAAATTCACTCATATATGTGTCCAGGATGTGCTTTCAGTCAAGTGTTTGGCAGGGCTTGGTTTTTGGCAGGGCTGCCATACGCCCATAGAAAATTCAATTGCACAAGCCATACAGTGTTTACAGACCAGCAGATAAATTAAAAGACTCAAAATGTGGACAACTGAGTTCTATTGCTATCCTATATCAACTCCTAAAGGGATATGTAGTTTCGTTTTATTTCTTTTCTTTTGTTAAATTTTAGCTTTATTGAGGTATAATTCACAGGTAAAATTGTAAGATATATAAATTATACATAGTGGTTATTATATATATATATACATAGATGTATATGCAGTGTATTGTTTCTTAATCATATAATAGAGTAAGCTTGAATACTTGACATTGCCAAGAGTTGACTATTTCAGTGAAATAATGATATTGTCTTATAGTGAATTAGAAAAAAGTATACATACATTTCTACCTATTTTGTTTTGTTTTCACATAATCATTAGGGAGTTTAATAAAAGAGCTGATTATTACTGAGTTTTGAGTGACTTATTTCTTCCCTTTCTCCCCTCTCTGACCACATGCTCTGTGTTAAACTCTGCTCTAGATATTGGGGATATAGTAGTGAACACAACAGACACAGTCTTCGGCCTCATGGATTTTACAGTTAAGATGGAGGGAGTATGGTAGATGGGGTGATTTGAAAGAGCAAACCACCAATTATGGAGATAATTAATTATAATGATTATAAGTGCTGTGTAGAAAAGTAGGGTGCTTGAACATGAAAGACAGAAAAAAAATGTTATATTTAAGATATATTTATAAGCTGAATTAACAGGCCAAGTGATTTATTAGACATGGGAGGGGGCGGAAGTGAGGGTGAGCCAGGAGTCAAGGACATGGCTGGATGATTAGCTGTATTGATGATAACCTATATCGAGCAAGAAGACACAGGAGGACAGTAAGTCAGTCAAATCCAAGGGAAAATTCTAAGTGAAAAGATCATCAATTTCTCTCTCTCTCTCTCTCTGCTGTCTCTCCTTCCTCACATCCCTCTCAAAGGAAAAAAAAAATTCTGAAAGTCTTTCAGTTTCCCAAAAGAAAATGATCATTTTAATGAGCAATGCAGACAGGGCCAGAAAAAGCCTGTTGTGTGGGCTTCTCCACACCTGACTATAATGAGCATTCTAATTTCGCCCTCTTTAGAAAGCATGATGGTTATTTCTGCCACTTGTATGCTTTCTCTTTCTTTATTATGTATTGTTCTGTGAGCTTCTTACAGGTGAAGGTAGCATTCGTTTTTGCCTCCCTCAGTCTAATGTAGCGCACGGCACTTAGTAACACAAGTTAAATCTATAAGACAGTTCTATGAATGCTGTCTATAATGAACCTGTGTTCTTTTATACTTGCCTAGACATTATGTGGTCTTCCTTAGCAGTATTTATTTCTGTGTGGCTCCTTTTAGGGAAGGAATTTGTCTGTCTTACCAACCACTAAATCTCTAATCCTGATACACGATTAGGTTTCAAAAATACTTTTCTGTTTTTGAAGAAGGGAGGGCAAAATGATTCAAAATCTCTCAAAGAATTTCACATATTACACAGGTAAGGGAACCAAAAAAATGTGCCACTGATAAAACTAAAGAGCCATGGAAGTTTTGCTAAGGCTCATTTATAGAGCATTTTTTTATCTACAGGTTAATCACTTTTAGGTTTGCCAAGTTTGATTCAGGTATTAATTAGCCCTAAGTTAATTTTCACAGCTGACAAAAATTGGACTAATTTGACACACTGAGACTCAGACTTAAAAGGATGAGAACTTTTCTTTATCATTTTCGATGGTGCTGCAAGCAGACTTTGGGGTCATGGAAACCTCGAGCAAGCCAATTGGTTGGGGTTCCAACCCGTTTGCTCTGCCTTCATCCATGGCAGCTCATTGATATTTGCTGTGTTTACATGTCTGTAAAGTTTCCTTGGAAGGACAGGTTCCATGCTTAAAAGAAAAAAGGAAAAATTTCAAAACCGATGTCACATAATAATCCTCAAACTGTTCACAAATAATTGTAATATTCCCACTTGTAAAATTCCTATCTGAGAGTTGGGAGTGGCATGCTAGCTATCTTAGAGAAGCAAGTTTGGTCTCATAGAAAGTATGAAAAACTTTTTTCAGTTAAAATGTCAGAAAGCTGCGGATGTGTTTGCAAAACACAAAACACATTTCTAATCATCGTATTAATTCCTCTTTTTTTAAGATTCCTGTTTTCTTGTTTGAATCTGTCAACTAAATTGTGAACTCTTTGAGAGTAGTGGCAATAATTTTTGTCTCTGTTGAGTTAATCACAGTGCCTAGCATGATAAAGTTATACAGAATGAATAAATAGATGGATGACTTTAATTATTAAAAGAATGACTGTGACACACACCAATACCTGCAACTTGGTAATTATGTTCTAATCCTGTCTCAGCAATTCTGTTTTTGTAAGACCCTTAATAAATTAATTTTGTGTCTCATCATGTTAAATGTAAAATTAAAAAACAGAGTGTGTATTGCAAATTAAGGATGATGAGTCACTGTTTCTTAGGACTAAAGGGTACGTGAACAAATTAATTATAAAGGCTTATGTTATTATAATTAGAATGTTAATTATAAGACATAGCTGCTATTGATGAAACTAGTCCAGAAAAGGAACATAATATGAGCAGCTGGTTCAAATCTTGGGCCAATATTCTGGTGTACAAAATTATTATTCATTACTCAGAGGAACTTAGATCAAAATTCAATGCAATATAGACCATGTTGGATTTCTGCAAATTTAGTCACAGCAATAACCTAGTAGCCAAAGAAGACATTGAAAATCAGTGCAAGTGTGAAGAGGAAAAGCAAACAGTTGTAAAGGTAAAGGTTCTGCCTCTTGTTCACTGCCATGTTGGATGAATGCACTTAGAAGAACTTATCAAGTCACTTTTTGGAGCAAGATTTGATGTTGAAGGAAATTAGAGATGAGTTACTAAATAAAGGGAATCGGGAGATATACATATAACAAAGAAAATATTAGGGGCCACAAGAGAAATACAGTTCAAGTATTTCGTGAGGAAGAGAATAATCTTTCTCTAAATTTCACTTATTACTTGGATTACTTATGCCTTGATTTTCAAATAAAATAAAATCTTTCATCTTGTCCACAGAGCCTTTAGCATAAATAAATATGTAGAGAGTGTTTCTGCCAAGGTATGCATTCCCTAAAAAAGTAAGCCATTTCCAAACTTCGTTTCTGACAGTCAGCTTCATTTTGTTTCCATTTTGTGGCATGAAGGCACTTGAAGTTGTGAGGCTGTCTCTGATTCTGAGCCAAAGTTGAATCATCAGATCAACTGACCTCACTACACCATGTGTTTTTTGTTAAAAACGTGTGTTTGTGTGTGTGTGTGTATTTAGCAAATGAAAACGAGGACTCCCCAAGTCCTACATTCTTTATTATTAAAACATTTACCAATGTTTTTACTGTAATGTGAAAACAATGTATCTTTGATGTGTTTAAAATACTTAATTTTTACAATGTAGGATGTATTAACCATAAAGACTAAGAATAAAATTGTTATGCATACTCCCCTAAAAAAAATGGTAACTTTTGACTTACATGTAAATCTTTAAATTTGGATGTGTTCATTCATTTTTTCCTTAAAAAAATAAATAAATCTAAAAGAAAGTTTGAAAAAAAGACATACATAAGCTCATCCTAACTTGATATACAATTTTTTATTTTCAAGTACTGCCTTCCAGTTATTTTTATACTCATGTCCTTACTTTTAACTCATTCCTAACCTAAGTCTGATTTCTGCCTCCACCATGCCACTGAAATTGCTCTTGTTAAAGTCACCAATGACCTCAGTGTCCTAAACCTAGTGGACTGCTTTTAGTTCTAAGTTTGCTTGGCTCATCAATGGCATTCAACATAGCCGAGGCTCACAGCACTGCCCTTATTCTCTGTGTTCCAGGCACTCTGGCTTGACTCATTTTTTTCTGCACGTTGTGTTCTTTCCCTCCTCAGGCCTTCTAGGTATGTTCTGTACCTCCTCCTTGGAAGGTTCTTTCCCCCAGTTCCTCCTTCCTCTTCATCCAGTTAACCTCTTCTCTTCTTTCAAATCTCAACGTAAATGACATAATGTTAGATTAGATCACTGCAATTCTACTTCGAAGTTGTCGTCAGACATGTAATTACAGGTTTCCTCCCACCTTCTCTCTCTCAAGTCCCCTTACCCTCTAAGTCCCTGGAAGGCAAAAGCCATAATTATCTTCATCACTGATACCTCAGTGCCTAGATCATTGCCTGGCACATAGTAGATATTAAAAATTTTTGTTGTGGTTGAATGGATTAATGAATAGTTGCAGTCATGGTATACATACAATTTTGTATCCTGCTTTTTCATACTAAATGCATATCTCCATGTTATTCTATTATAATTTTTACCTTTATCAAAATTATTCATGTATACATGTATGTATAAGAATGCTCAAACTGGAAACAACCCAAAGGTCCATTAATAGGAGAAAAGATAACTTGTGGTGTTTTCATTAAATAGAATATTATATAGCAATATTGTAAGTCTTCCTACACATAACGACATGAATGAATCTTACAAACATATTAACGAATGAAGCCAGAAACAAAAGAGTACATGTGTATGATTTCATTTATACAAATTTCAAAACCAGTGAATACTGATTTATAATGTCACAAGTCAGGATACTGGTTATCTTTGGTGTGAAGCTGGTGACTGGGAGGAGGCATAAACAGGGCTTTCTAGTAAAGTTCTTTTTCTTGATTTGGATGCTATTGTATGGTGTGTTCACATAGTGAAAAATGCATTAAACTTATGATTTGTATACTTCTCTCAACTTACGTTAATCTCAGCAAAATGCTTAAAAATCAGAAATTAATGAATTTTACATGCACATCTTTAGAAGAGTCAAATAGCTCTACAAGATTTAAAAGCAGCATTTCTCTGCTTTCCATTCCCTCACCCTCGCCCTGCAATGTATATTTCTCCACAGATAATCTCTTTCAACTTTTTTTTGTTGATTCTTTTGCTTTTGACCTCTATAGTGCTAATTAACATACTTTATTGCACTTCTTAAATTTTCCATTTTAAGCATTATCTATTGACATCCCAACATGAAAAATGGGGATATAACTCTTTTTCCTTCATCCACTTCCTTAACGTATGTATATTATTCTCATTTCTATAACCTCCCAATATGAATTATTTATCATTTTTGGCTTGATTAATATTTAATGTTTATATGATATTTTTCTATATAAGTGTTTGTGCGGAACCTAAGTGACTTCATTTTTAAGCTAATTCCACCATGTTGATTTTGAGTCAACCCAGACCCTTGACTTCTTTTCCTTCCTCCAGGTAGACTCTGGAATGTGTACTGAGGCTCCAGGCTAATCACAGAATTCCTAGTAATCCTTCCTTGAAGGCAAGGTGCCCTAAATGTTATCTATCTCTTAACTCTCTCTAGCACCAGAGCCTCCCAGACTCTGGCCCCTTTGGTCAACAACACATTCCTTTCCTAGCACATAGGCTCACTGCTTAGGGGATATAAGCAGATGGTCAAGGGGGTGGAAGGTGAGGGAATATGAACATCTTGCAGCCACCCAAGGTAAGTTCCCTATTAAACTCATTAATCAACAAACTGGACTTGTCTGCCTGGCTCTTTGGTCTCTTGATTCCTTCAGCTTTTGGGGGCTTCTTTGCATATACAACTTTTTCACAAAAGCTAAGCCATGTAACAAACTATGATCTCTTACCTCCCATGCTTTCCCTGTTATCTTTGCTTTGTTTGCTTGCTTACTTTTCAAAAAATTTCAATCCCTGATATTCCACCACTTGTTTCAGGGTAATCCAACTTATTTGTTAAACTATCAATTTAATCTTGAAGAAATCTCTTCTGGATTCTTGTGATTTCTTCCATTCTGGGGTGATTGCCCTTGGTATCTGGTTCAAAGTTCTTATCCTGAGATTTCCCTTCAAAATTATTCTGGGAATTCACCTCAACTTTTTTTGTGTTGGTTTTCTGTTTCCTGTTTTCCATGTAATCTTCCTTTTTTTTTTTTTCCAGTTTGTTTTCTTGTTTTTAATGGAGAACATCCTTTAGCAGCTTTCTGAGAAAAGGATACATAGGGCACAAAAATGTTAAGGCCTTGTATGCATAAAAATGTTTTTATTCCACTCTCACACTTGATTAATGGTTTTGGCATGGTATGTTCAAAATAATTTTCTTTTAGAATTTTGAAGACATTGCTCCATTTTCTAATAAATTTCTATGCTGATGTTCAGAAGTCTATGGCTATTCTAACTTCTCTTTTGCATAAGCGACCTGTTTTTTCTTTCTTGTAGGAGCTTCTCTTTGTACCTAATGATCTGAATTCATATTTCTATATCTTGCTATGTGTAGACCTAATTTCACCTCATATGCTGGTAATGGAATAAGCCCCTTTTAATCTGAAAATGTAAGTCTTTTGGCTCTGAGAAATTTCTTGAATTATTTTATTAATGATTCCTCTCCTCTGTGTTCTCTGTTCTTTCTTACTGGAACTCTTACTATTGGATCTCCTGGATTAATTCTCTAACTTTCTTATCATTAATTTCTAATTTCCTGTCCCTTTTCATGATTGTAATCTTCTTTTATCTCTCTGAGGATATCAATGTTTTCTTTTTTTCCCCTTCATGCATAGTTTTTGTTTTCTACAAGTTATTTATTTATTTATTTTTGTTGAGTATTTATTTTGGTCTTAGTCTTTCAAGCTAATGACTGCTCAGATGTTTGGTAATCTTGATAACAGTTTAATAAGTTTGATCACAGCTGAGGAATTGGAAACTCTGAGCATATGGGTGGGACTGATTATGGTAGGGTGACACCATGGTTTTCCTGAGACTTCCAGTTTTAACACCGAAAGTCTTGTATATCAAGAAACCCCTGAAGCTACCCTAGCTGTAATTACCTCTATAGGGTGAACTGTCTGGAAATTTTCATTGGGAGCCCCATGTCAGTGTCTTTAGTTTTTTCCCTTTGAGTTGGCAGATTCCCCAAAGAATGCTCTTCCAATTTCCTGCATGGAGATCAAAGCCCTGCTATTAACATTTTTGAGCTCTAGTTAGGGGAGTGCAGCTTAAGGATTCTAAACTTCCAATGTGAAAATATCCTCCTTAATCTCACTTCGGCTGTGTCTGGTTTTCCCTATTTACTATTTATTGAATACCTGTCATGTATCAGGTTTTCATAACATAAACCTCCTAGAGACAAGACAACACTGTTGGCCATTTTGAGTCATTGTACCAGTATCTTAAGTGATGTTCAAGGATAACTTTGATCATGTATGAGACTGCTTCCACATCCAAAAGTTTGTGGACAAAAATGACCACATTATGTTTGGTCTGTGACTAAATTAAATGGTATTTCTCTGTTTGAAGGTTTTGATTTTTCTACTAACTAGTTGATTTTCACTGATGCATGTGACTCTTTCTGATTAGGACATCCTTCCCTTCTTTGCCTGGTAAATTTAAAGCGATCATTCAAGGCTAAGCTCAAGCCTGAAGCCTTCCCAAGTACCTGTCATCACATTAGGCCAATGTATCCAGACCATCGTGTATGGAACATTAGTTATAGCAGCTTTCATGTTGAATCATCATTGTTTGCATGTCTCTCCCCACTAGACTATGAACTTCTCTAGAACAGGGACTATGTAATATTAATTTTTGTAACTTAGTAAAATGTCTAACACATAATATCATTTAATAAATATTGCTGAGTGAATAAATGAAGAATGGAAAGTGAGGTATAAAGAAAACCATAGTATAGAGATGTCACAATATCCAAGGAAAGAGTTTAAGAATAAAAATTAATCAACAAGAGTAATAATAAAAGAGGAATAATAACTACTAGTTATCAAATGCTTTATGTATTCCAATAGCTCTCTATATGTGTTATAATTTTTTGGAACTTCTTTATGCATCATATTACTCATTTTACAGATAAAGAAAAGTTAGCAACAGAAAATTTAAATAACTAGTCCAGAGTCCCATGACTAATAAAGTGAAGCAAGTATTTGAACTCAGTTTGCATATTTCCACTACAGTCTCTGCTTTTCCTTGATTCAACTCTGTCAGAAGTAAAAGAGAAATCAAGTGGATGATTAAAAAGTATCTACTGAATTTGGTTATTAAGAGATTAGTGGGACACTTATTGATTTAAGGGCATGCATCCCTATGTGTCCAACTTTATTTCTAGTGATGAAGTTTCTGACCACAAAGTATCTTGTCAGAACACATTTTTTTTTGTTAACAGAAGTGCCATTGAGTATCCTTCAAGAGATATCTAGGTCCCCAAAAGGAAGCTCAGGTTCACTAAGGAGAAGTGAGTTACAGTGTGGTTCAGGGGACTCAGGCTTGGGACTCATTGTCAGAGAGAATTAGGAGACATGTCCTTGCATCAAGCTGGATGTGACCTTCTGGAGCCAGGCCCCTGAACAGAACTTTCTGGAGAAGGGTGGGGGACGATGTTGGGGGAAAATGTGTATGTGTTGAAGAAGAGATCTGTGTCATTCTTGAGATGAGCTCCTAAAGACCAATGACAGTGGGAAAAGCTGATTTCTGAGCTAATGAGAATGCATCTATTTATGTAGCATTGGGACAATGAATAAAGTCCACTTGCTTCCTGGATTAACATATTATGCTGATGAAGTGCTAAATGGAGGCTTACTAAGTGTGAGTCATGATGACAAATCACTGTAAAAAGATATGGTGAAATACCAACTCATATTCAAAGTCATTGTTGGCTAGAATGGTTCTAAAATTTAAAAATTTCCACTGTTCCTTTATTTATAACTTTACTAAATCAAATATATCAAGATGTTTTTGGCCAAACCTGTGTACAACATGACCCTGTGAAAACTGCCTCCCCCTGGACCCTCGACCAGCCATAAAATGATAGGGATGAAGACCTCCTTTTTGGACAAAGGAAGAAAAGAGATTTGGAGGTATGGGCAGAGGTGTGAGGAGAGAGGAGAGAAAGTAAGTCAGTGTTCAGTTCCCAGCCTACTCCATCCAGAGATCACATTTGACTCTTTGAAAGAAGATCTGCAGGCAGAAACTAAGGAGGCTTGAGCAAAGAAACTTTGTGACACTTGGCATCCAAGCAGTTCTGCTTTGGAGTTCAGGTGGCAAGAGCAAGAGAGACAGACACCAGTGCCATGAAGTTCTGTTATTCTGAGGCTCAATACAGCCTTTGTAAGGGGTGCAGTGCCTGGAGAGGCACTGGAGGCCACTGGAGCACTGTGTTCTGTTCTCTCTAAGGTCTCAGCAGCTGTGACAGAGTAAGGAGGCCCTGTTTCAGGCAGAACACACTGCTGAGCAGGCTGGGGTGGAAAAGCATCAGGGGATGTCACTGAGCACACATGAGATACACTTGAAGAATCCCAAATAAATGGGAAGGGATAGTGAGATGAGGGTCTGCAGTTACACAATTAATATTCATGGGTTCCATTTGAACCCACAGGCTGGTGAGATATGGAAACATCTGAGTAGCATCAGTTTGGAAGGGAGAAGGTTAAAAATATATATGAGCTGATTTTCCAGTCAAGATGGTGGAGTAGGTAAATTTTGTTCTCGCCTCCTCTCACAACCACATCAAAATTCCAACTAGACTACAGAACAGTCATCATTGAAAATTGCCTGAATTCTAGCTGAACAAAAATCCTACAACTAGAGACACACAGAAGAAACCACCTCGAGACTGGTAGGAGAGGTGGAGATAAAAAACGGGCTAGTCCCACACTCACATGTGGTGGGTAAAAATTGGTAGGATTATCTTGGCTATGGAGGTCCCCCCAGAAGAGCAAGGAGTCTAAGCCCCACACCAGCCTCCCCAGCCCAGAGTTCCAGTGTCAAGAAGAGAAGTCCCCATAAATCTGGCTATGGAAACCAGACGAGATTGTGCCTGAGTGAGACGGATGGCTGCTGGAGTCCCAGAAGCAACTCTTGAAGGGCCTGAGTGGAATTTTCATGGACGGACTCACTCTAAGCTCCAGCACAGGAGCAGCAGCTATAAAGGCACCAGGGATATATGAGGAGGAACTGAGTTGTCTGGCTTCAGAGAGGAGCAGCTTTCTCTCAGACAGAAGTGTTGGCAGAATCCATTGTTTCTTTGTTGAGCCCTCCCTCTTTTTGGCATGCAGACACAGGCAGGTACCATATATCTGAGTCTTCATCAACCTGATTAACGTTGTTCACCCCATTTTTGTGATTCCCCAGAGCCTTACCCCACCCAACTTCCAGGCTCACCCAAGCTGCCTCAAGTGGCTCTTCCATACAAATGGCCTGTCTTGGCTCATGCTATAGACTTTCCTAAAATCTCTCAAAGGTTCACACAACACAAACAAGAGTCATCTGATCTCAGCATGCCCTGTACCTCTTGCTGAGCAACTCCAAGCCTGGCACTAGCAGCAGCCAGCCTCGGTTCATGGGTTGGCCTCTCTAGGCCCCTCTAAGCTCAATGTGGGTGGCAGCCATCTGTGTATTGTTTGGTGGCTCATGCCAAGTGTTCCCAGGTAGGGCACAGGCAGGGGCTGAACTTAATCTGTGGCAGGCAGGGTCCCTCCCAGGAGGCCACAGGCCAGCAAGCCTAGTGGTCAGCTTTAGACAGAGCCAGAACACTCTCTGAGGCTGCATCTGAGGATGACGGATTTGGTAGACACCAGAGCCCTGCTAAAGTGAATCATACTCTATAAGGTCAGCCCCCGCACAACAGCTCCTCCACCATAGTCACTAGCCAGTCCTTATGACTGATCAACGCGAGGGTCAATCCTTCCCATTGATGTGCAAACATCATCCTAGGCTCAACTACAACAAGAGAGCACACACAACCCGTATAATGGACATACCTGGAGCACCCAGCACAGGTGACCAGGGAGACTGCACCACTGAGCCCCATAGGACACCTACTACATAAGGCCACTCTACTGAGACCGAGAGACATAGCAACCCTACATAATACATAGAAACAAACACAGCAAGGCAGCCAAAATGGGAAGACAAAAAAACATATCCCAGATAAAACAACAGAACAAATCTCCAGAAAAATAACCAAACAAAATGGAAAGAAGCAATCTATCAGATGCAGAGTGCAAAACACTGGTTATGAGGATGCACAATGAACTCAGTGAGAATTTTAACAAAGAAATAGAAAACATAAAAATAGAGATAAAAAACATTTTTAAAAAGTCAGAATTGAAGAATACAATAACTGAAATGAAGAATACCATGGAGGGAATCAATAGTAGCTTAAATGAAGCAGAGAATCGATTAAGTGATTTAGAAGATAACATAGCAGAAAACACCTAATTAGAATAGCAAGAGGAAAAAAAGTCCAAAAAATTGGAATCGTTTAAGGGGCCTCTGGGATAACATTAAGTGTACCAACATTCGTATCAAAGGGGTGCCAGAAGGAGAAAAGAAAAACCAAGAGATTGAAAACCTATTTGAAGAAATAATGACTGAAAACTTCATTATCCTAGTGAAGGAAATAGACATACAAGTCCTAGAAGAGAGAGTTCCAAACATGACTCCCCGACACCAAGGCACATCATAATTAAAATGCCAAAGGTTAAAGACAAAGAGAGAATCTTAAAAGTTGCAAGAAAAAAGCAGTCACTTGATATACAAGAAAGCTCTCATGAGACAGCTGATTTCCTAACAGAAGCTGTGCAAGCCAGAAGGGACTGATATGAAATATTCAAAGTGATGAAAAGCAAGGACCTACAATTCAGATTACTATACCCAGCAGAGCTATCATTTAGTATTGCAGGACAGATAAAGAGCTTCTCAGACAAGAAAAAGCTAAAGAAGTTCAGTAACATCAAACCAGTATTACATGAAATATTACAGGGACTTTTTTAAGAAGAAAAAAACGATCAAAAGTATGAATAATAAAATAGCAGTAACTACATATCAACAATTACTTTGAATGTAAGTGGGTTAAATGCTCCAATCAAAGATAGGGTGACTCTTATGTGACTATTCCTATCTTGTTGGAAGTCTTTAAAATGATCTTATCTAAGATAATTACCTTAAAAGGATCAGTCAATTCTCCTCAAGCCCCATCTTCCCTACTCCTCCTTATCTCCTTACATTATATACTTACATTATATACCAGGGATCCAATTACAAAGTCAACACCAGAAGGAAGACTTTTATAGCTAAACAATTGTAAAATTTTGCTGGCTTATCTCAGCAAATATTGTGAATACTTTTAGATGGATGCTGAAGTTACTAGACCAAGACTATGACTTGAGATCAAGTCAAATTTACTCACATGTATCATTTAGCATACTTAGTCTCTGGATTCAATGTAGTTTAAGCAGCTGGGAGTATTTTTAAATGTTTGCTTCATTGGCTGACTAAAACCTCACTTTAATAATGGTCTTTATTTATGAAATTCAACAGGCCAGAAATACTTTAGGATAATATAGAGAAAGGAAGCCAAAAGCTTGGGAAATAGGCATTGGAGTGGATTTACAGTGTGCGATCTTTTCAAATGTATATATCCTCAAAGAGGTCCCAGAAAACACTCCCTTCAACAAGGTTTGAAAAATATGTTGATTGTCAGCACATTTGAACGATACTATTGGGGCTGCAAACTCTAGGTCAGGGAATCTAATGAGAAATATTGCAGTTGAAATGTAACCCCTATTTTTCATGGAGTTACAAGGAAACTGAGATGGCAGAGGCCAAGTAATACTACTTAACTGTCAGACAAAGCAAGTTATGGCTGCCATTACAGGTATCAAAATCAGTATATAAATCAGGATAAACAACAAGCAACAGTTCTTATAAGTGACTAATTCATTGGTTCCTCAAACTTTTGTATATACCAGAATCATCTGGAAGGCTTGTTAAAACACAGATAGATTGCTGGGTCCCATCCCTAGAGCTCCTGATTTACTAAATATAGATGGAATCCAAGAATTTGAATTTATAACTAACAACTTCCCAGGTTATATTGATACTACTGGTCCAGGGACATTTTAAGAACCATTGATCTCACTGATCTTGAGTCCTAAGAACTAATATAGATTAAGAGACAATAAGGATAGGACTTAATTTGTAAAATCACCCAAACTCTAAGAATTATGAACAAAGGCTTTACGTGAGTCACTGCAAAAGAGTCACTCTCTCTCACCCTATTCCCAGGTCGAGTCAATTTACAGACAAGAGACCCTTGAATGGAGATAGGCTGAGATCACTTATGAAAGGACAAGGTGGTCATCAGATGTGCATTTTATTGTGTGTCATCCTGCAGCTTCTCCAAAAGGTCTTGTGATCACTTACCTGATCTACATAGGACATTAGACACTGTCTCTGAGCACTGTCTCTAATTTCTAGAGGCCCAGAATGCCACTCTAACCCACAGTCAGAGTGGAGGCTAATCAGAGTCATGTGATAAATGAAGATTTAAATTGAGTTTCACCTCCTAGTAGCCTCAGGGATACCCCATAGTTACTTCTCTAGTTTCTTAGTATATCATTGGTATATATTTATTCAACAATATTCAGAATCCCCTCATTGGGTTCTTGACCAATGGAATAGGACTATCCTAGTTGGAAGAGTCAATTAGAAACCGCCGGCTCTCCCCTTTCTTACTAAAATGGTAAATCAGAAGCAATGCCTCATCCTTGAAAAAATTGAAGATGTAAATATCATTATTATAAACCTGAAAAGATATAGCAGTGGGATGACTTTCACATTCTCATTTGATTGCCATTTTGGTCAATATTAAAAATGAATAGATTTTTGACAATTACAGCAATTTGTTGTAAGCTTAATCAGGGGATAATTACAATTGCATCCCTTATTCTAGATCTGTGTTTTTATTAAAGCAAATATATACATCCCAGGGCATCAGTATGCAGCTGTAGATCTCTATCTCCTGCAAACAGGAAATATCTGAAGTAGTTTGCTTTCACCTAGTGAGGAGAGCAGTATACACTCAGTGTATTGCCTCAAGATTACATCAACTCCCTGTCCTTGTGCCACAAGTCAGTTTTCGGGGACCTTGATTATTTCTTACCTCACAGAAGAGCATGCGTTCTACTACGTTGATGAGGTAGACACCCAGGAGCAAAAAGTTGCTGGAACTTGATATGCATTGCTATGGTTGAGGATATCAGATGTTGAGAGATAAACCCCATGAAATACTAGGCTTGATAACTCAAGGAAGTTTTTTGAGGACTCAGTGGTCTAGGGCACATTGGGATAACCTTAAAAACTGAAGACTTATTGCTGCATCTTGTAACCCCTACCACTAAGGAATAAGAAAAAGCTTAGTGGACATGTTTAGTTTTCAAAGATAAGGTATACAACATTTGGGTATTTTGCTTCTACCCCAATAGAAGCTTTGAATGGAACTTGGAGCAGAGAATTTTCCAGTTGGTCAAGGTTGTAGTGGCAGAGCGACAAAGCTCGAAGTATTTGTGGTAGATTGTGAAGTAGAATGAAGTCTATAGAAACTCCCAATGGGATTATTACAAAGAAGATCCCTAAAGTTTTAAAGTAAAGGAGTTATTAACCTCTGAAAAATATCTCTTGCTTGCTAGTATTCCTGTTAGGGACTGATGGGAGTACAACAGGTAAGCTATATGGTCTTGGCTCTTTAGAGTTATATTTTCTTTCTGTAGTTCCTTCTTTATAGTGTCATGTTTATATTTTAACTAGTTTTCCTCTTCTCTCTCTCTTTCCTCCATTATTTTGCACAGAATGAGTTGATAGTAGTTTCCTTTATAATTAGTCCATAAGATATTATAGATATTACAGAATATCAATATAAATATTCCTCTTCTAGACATAGAAAAGGCCCATTTAGATATCTAGGACATGAGTCGGAGGCAGTACCTGATGAAATTTGGTGTTATTTTTTGAGGAAGGAGTGAGAAATTGTATAATTGTATGAGAGATGGCTGGATTTTGTTAGGCAGGAGCATTTAGGATGGAGAAGAGAGTCTGTTAATGTTGGACAACCAAAGAGGTGAACAGTGGTGAGCATTTGTTATTCCTACTGACAATATCTCAAACTCCTTAGTGTTTCTCGATGGCAAGTACAGTATCTAATATTCAGTAGCTGAAGCAGTTTTGAGGCATGATCTGGGCCTTGCTCTTGGCTATGTATCCAAACTTGATTCTATTGCCATTCATGATTCTGAATGTTATTCAACATAATTTTAATAAATTCCTTTTGTACTTAAATCCATTTATATAGTCATGTTTTACTGCATTTAACTGAAAACCCTAGCCAATCTTCCCACTACAACAAAGTTATGGCCACTATAATCAAGGAAGGGGATTCTGTGGATGGTGGAGACAAGCATTCCCATCCCTGTAAAGGGATATCTCCCACTGTATATTAAATAAATTGACATTTCTATTCAAACATTGATGTCTTGTAAGTTTGGTTAGCATGTGTCTGTCTCTGCTGAGCCTAATCTTCTCTGGGTACACTAATTAAAAAAACTTTGTGACAACCAGCTATGAAGTTCTGTTTTAGTGGTTAACATTGATCCCCTATGATCTCTGTCTCTTTCCCCTCAACTCAAAATTCCTGTCATCATTCACCTCCTGGAGTTCACATCTCTAGAGTATATTCACATATATTTCCTCAACAAGGCAGGCAGGCAAGCATTTTTATCTTCAATCTAGAGATTAAAAAAAATAGTTAAGGGAAACAGTGAAACATATAGAGATTAAAAAACTAAAGTTAAGAGACGATAAATTCAACCAGCTAATAAGAAGCAGACCAGAATCCAGAACTGAGGTCTTTGGACTCTTAGATTAGCTCACCACAGAGAGTTCTCAGCCTCATTTACCTGATTCAAAGAAGTCACAGTAATGAAAGGATGCTGTATATAGAATTAACGCCATCTTCGTCCATCAACAAAAACCTGTAGAGATCATGGGAGAGACCTAAGTGAATGTAATTCGTTTCTAGGTGGCTCGAGGGTTTCTATATCTTGTGTTTTGTACTTGTTTTGTGTGTGTTTGTGTTGTTTTGAGCTCCTTAGTTGTGTTTACACTGTTGTCTGGTATCTTTACTTCTCATTCTTGTGGAGCTTTAAGTTTGCCCTTTCCAAAGCCAGATTCATACAAATGTTAATGTAGCGTTTGTTCACCAGAGCCCTGGGATCGTCACATTGAGACCATGTGTAATGTAGGAAATTTCACTCTTTCCAGAACATGGGACAGTGAAGCACAGAGGCAAGCTGGTTCACAGGAGTTCTGTGTCAGCTAATGGCAGATTTTGTTACTTCTTCACAGATGACTTATTGCCAAGTAGATATTAACATGGGAACAAAGTTCTCAAGGAAAAAAATAAACCCTTCATTGAGAAGTTCTTTTTTTGAGAGTACACAGAAAAGGAGCATAAAACTTCAGGGTTGTTCAGTTGCATGCTGTACACATATATTTTCATCCCTTTTAAGTCTGCTTTCAGTACCCACTGTATGACTTTGTTCTAGGACCCACTTTAGTCTTTTATTATTTTATTTTATTTTTTAATTAAATTTATTGGGGTGACTTTGGTTATTATAATTATATAGGCTTCACGTGTATAATTCAATAATACATTATATGTGTGTTCACCACCCAAAGTTAAATTTTCTTCCACCACCATGTATTTGAACACCTTTACCCTTATCCACCTCCCCCTTCCTTCCGTTCCCTCTGGCAACCACTAAACTGTTTTCTGTGTCTATGAATCTCTGTTTGTTTGTCTTATTTGTTTGTTACTTTCAGTTTTATATCCCATATACGAATGAAATCATATGGTTCTCAACTTTTTCTGTCTGACTTATTCACCTCAGTCTTTTAAACTGAAATTGTCATTTAATTTATATTGTCACATTATCTGAAATTTACCAACAGACCCTACTGCTTACATTACCCTTTCAGAAACTTACAACAGCCAATATTTTCCCCTTATTTTGCTCTTGCAAAATAAATCTGTTATTTCCAGAGCTTTTTATATTGTTGATATTTCAGAATTAAAATAAATAAGCTTCTATGGTGCACGAACTAGTATTCATCTTCTAAAGAGGTCAAATCAAGGCATTCTAGCAGCTCTTCACCCTTGCTGCTCCCTCTCTATGGCAATGCCATTCATTCATTCATTCATTCAATTGGTATATATTAATCATCTGTTAGTGATTCAACCCTGTATTAATTCCAGTAATTGTGTTTTAAAAGTAGACAGCATAACTTCTTCTTATTCAGGAGTCTACCCCTAGCTGGATTGTGAGACATAACTAGAGATTATGTGGAACATAATATAATTATATGAACATGCTCATATGTGTGTTGAGAAATACAAAGGGTCTATGCATTCTGTTACATCTTTTTAACTTTTGGCAAAGATGAATGTTTCCTCGGTTGACAGAATCTTTGAAGATATAGAATAGGTTCAATTACTTAAACTTCTCACTGATTGCTGGCAACACTTATTATTATGTGTTGGCCTTGAGTTCTCTGAGGGACACAAGACATCCTAACTCAGCTGATGGTATCCCTACATTCCTGCTAACTGCTCAGCTAACACTAGGAAGGCAACATTTTCAACCACATGGCAGATGACATAAGGAGAACAGACTACAGAATATCGTCTCTATAAAATGCAGCAAGACCACATAACTGTCTTTTTTCTAATTAGAGGGTGCTAACTTTCTTCTTTTGAAAAAAAAAGAGAATTTTTGGAGGAATCTATTAAGAATTTTTTTTTGGTATCTTCTGGATCAATTTATTTTTTAGATTTACATTAAATATTAGCATTTCTCTTAGCAGCAAGTATTACAGCCTGCAATTTGGATAAACTTACTAAACTTACAATTTGGATAAACACACTCTAACAATTTGAATTTTTTTCTGTAATTGACATGGGTGGAAGTAAAAGGATTATAGAATCACATTTGAGGATTAAAACAACAAGCTTTAGACAGAAAACTTATTAGTTAAATGGAGCCTTGATGACCCAAATATATTCTCCTCCGATATTATGGGTAATATGTTACTTTTATTCTTGACCTCATCAACTTATCTTCTCTCTACCCATAGTTCAAGTTAAATCATGAAGCATGTTAATGGGCTGTGGTTTACCACTTGAGCCTGTGTTTCTTTCTTAGGGTTGACTCATCTAGCAAGACTAAATTGTTTCAGATATAGAATCTATTTTTTCATACAACAAAGTCTGTTTATTTTTATAGTCTTCCTAAAAAAGCTGGTCAAATTCAGATAGGGCCATCTGCTGTCAGGCTTTCCTTGCAGATGACCTCAGAGAACCCATAGCACATGCCACAGTTCTAATAAAGTTAAAGTCTGTCTGTCTGTCTATCTATCTATCTATCTATCTATCTATCTATCTATCTATCTATCTACCTATCTATCTATCATCTATCTGTCTATCTATCTATCTATCTATCTATCTATCTATCTATCTATCTATCATTTATCTAATCTATCATCATCTATCATCTAATTTGTCCATCGGTCTATCTTTCCATCCTCCACTCAAATGTGTATTGATCATTCACTGAGCCATACCAAGCACAGTATTGGGCACAAAGATACACAGATAAATAGATGAAAACAGAAGTAATAGTGTAATAAGAGAAATAGACAGGTTAACAGACTAATTACAACACAACATGGGAGTGTGTTTCTATATTTCTAGTACTGAGAATGGCATCTAGTACAGAGTAGGTGCTCAAATACTTATTGACCAATTTGGATGAATAAATCACCGAGGCCAGCATAATTGGAGCCAGTATAATTGAGAGAGAGAGAGCTGTGGATGAGGGCAGAGAGCATTAAGGGTGGTGCTGGATGGTTAGAGTATGAACAGTATGAGGCCATGTAAGGACTTTGGCTTTTACTTCAAGAAAGATGGGATGCCATGGGAGAGTGTGGGCAGAAGAGTGTCATGATCTGACTTAAATCTGAAAAGGATTCCTCTGGTTGCTGTGGGAGAAGAAACTGCAGGGGAGGCAGGCAGAAGCAGCAAGAATAGTTAGGCCACTATGATAATCCAGAGGCTAAATGATGAGGCTTGAACCAGAGGTGAAGGCAGTGAGCAGTGGTCAAATCTGGATGTTGAAAGTATAGCTAATGGGATTTGCTGATAGATTTCATGTGTGTTGTGAAAGAAAGAGAAAAAAAGAGTCATGGATGACTCCAAGCTATTTGGCCTAAGAAGCCAGAAGAGTGATATTCCAAACCGTCAATATCTGCCAGCCTTCTCCTTACTTTCTTGAGGTTTCTGTTTAAATGTCCCTTTATCAGAGAGGCCTTTCCTGACTAAGTGTAGCAATCATTAAGGCTATTCACATATGCTTGGCTCTTCTCTTAAGAAGGTGGTAGGATTGTTCTTCCATGTTCTCTTTAACTTAGGAATGACCTTGGGACCCATTTTGCCCAATGAAATGTGAGCAGATGAGACTCATGCTGTTTTCAGGTGAAACCCTTAATAACTGGTGTGTGCTTCCCCTCATTTTCTGTAGCCTATGCCAGAACAATTAAAAACATTTACTTAAGACTATCTTCAGAGTGAGGAATGTGGAGCTAAGCCCCAGCTGACCTTCAGTGATTGTGTAGCATGAGGTAGAAGCAAATCTTCGTTATAAACCATTAAGATTTTAGGGGGCTATTTGTTCCTGCAACATAACCCAACCTATCCTAACTGATACATCACCCTAAGTATAACAGCACTCTCAACCCCTTCCCCAGTTCCCTATCGCCCTTACTTTTACCATCTCCTAACATAGGGTATATTGATTTTCTTTCTTTGTTTTTAATTCTCCCCTTCTTATTTGAATGAATGTTCCATGAAAATAGAGACTCAGCCTGATATATTCACTGCAGTGTCCAGCACTTAGAAAAATGTCCGGTTTGTGCTAAAGGAAACACTTGTTCTGTGAATGAAGAAATGCCTGAGATATCAGGGAGCACTTTACAAAACAGAGAGCATTGAACCTGTATCTCCACAGATGCATAGGAATATGCCAAGGGGAAGAAATAGCCTATGGAAAGACCTGACATGTCCAGGGGACTCTAAGAAGTTCAGCATCAGTAGAATGTAGGGTGAGTAAAGACAGTTGTGGAAGGGGACGGGTTAAGGAGATGGAGTGATGAAGATGAGACTACAGAGATAGGTCGTATCCAGTTTATGAAGGACCTTCTATGCCCTATTAACACATTTGGACTTATTTTTTGAGCAGGGAAGAGCCAATGACATTTTAAAATTAGGAAGTGAAAAGATCATTTTTTTATTCCATCTGAACAAATTACATTCAGGAAGCAATCTCTGCTCAACTAATATTCTCACTTCTCTTTGCCCACTGCAACTATGTCACCCTTCATCAAATCATTTATTTACTTATTTCCCAACAAATGTTTACTGCTTGCTATGAGCAATGTACTTTGTAAGGTACATGGGGAGCAAACAGAAGCAAAAGACACTTGCCCTAAATGAGTTTTCCTAATCTGGGATTTAAAACTAACAAACATAAAGGGTAACTGAGCCATGTGAGCAAAATCATGTGTTGGGATCCCTGGCTTCTGTGAACTTTTCTTTCCATTGGTACATTCACTCCTGTTCTACACAAGAAATTTTCTAAAGTTCACTTCACCATTTCACATCATTTTCTTCCAAAAGAAACCATCATTATCATTATCAATTATTGTCATCATCATCATATCATCATCACCATAAAACATCAAAAGTTAACATTTATGTAACACTTTACAGCTTAAAAATCATTTTGATATACATTATCTCATTTAGTCCTTATAAAAACCCTATGAAGCATTATTATTTTCACTTTACAGATGAAGAAACAAAACAAAATGAGACACCAGGTTCTAGAAGTTGTAACTTGTCCAAAGCAATGTACTCAGAAAGTACTGGAATCTAGGTCATGCCAAATATAAAGAAGTAAGAAACGATTCCTGTCCCACTTGCAGATTTTCTAACCTGTAGTTTCCCTCTTCATTTGTTTCTCTCTCTGGACACAAATATTTTCCGAGCATCAGACATTGTCTTAGAATGGCAGATATAGTGGTAAAGAGAACACACATAGTCTGCTCTCAGAATTTAGTAGAGCTTAGTCTAGCTATCACCATGGGAGCTTTCTTTTCACTCACACCCTGATAGCTTGGGAGGGAGGTCTTCTTCTCCATTGGTCCATGCACAGAATGCGCATCATGCCATGGCTTCTCCATCTTGGCAGCAGCTCCCTCTTTAGTTGGTATGTTGTTTCCTCCTGGTGGAACACAAACGTGTTGGGCTCTGTTGTTCCTGCCCCTGTCCTGCCTCATTAGCTAGCAGGGGACATTCAGCTGCCTGAGCCTCAGACTTCCTAACCATTTCAGTCAATAAGCAAAAGCTCCTCAGAAAGTCTGTGTCACTTGTCCCTTTCCTCACCATACCTTCCTCTCTGTGACTTGAGCTACTGAAGTCTTGGCAACCTCCAGGGCTAATAGTCAGCTAGCCAAGGGGCCGACTTCACTACCAGACAGCCAAGAGGCTAATTATTCTGCACTGGGAGAGGCCCCACCTGAACAAATTTTGAAATTTTTTTTCCTTATGAATGCCTCTGAGTCTGCAAGCCTAGTTCATTGAGCAAACCCCCAAAGTTCCCATTTATAACCCCGCTATCTCTTGGTCTTTAGTGTGCCTGTCCTCCTGCTCTTCCATGCAGGGCTGGGCTGCCCAAAGGGTACAACATCCTGTAAGTGCCCAATTAACAATTCCTTATCCCTGATAGTCCCCAATCTGCTGGAGATGTCTGCAGGTGACAGCACAGCCTTCTGACTTCAGCCTGTGAACTTCTCCCCTGCTACTAGAATATTATCTAAACCCAAAACAAGAATCAAGACTTTCTAACCATGGACTGGACCTTTGATCTGAAAAGTCTAATTAATGATGGCCGACCAGGCCTGAATTACCAGACTACAGTAGGTCTGGTCTAGCGACCTTAACTGACAATAGAAGAGGGGATCTGTGGGCATCAGGGGAATGTGTGTGTGTCCTTGGTTGGGAGGGCTTTGCTTTCATGGTCATCACAGTTCATGCTCTCTCACTTTGGTATGATTCATTTGCTAACTTTCAGGTGGCTTCTGAAGCTAGGAACTGGGAACTCAACTAGATGGCACTGGAAAGTCCCGACAGGCCTGGTGACAGTATTTATGGGGTGCAGATTGTGCCTTTGTCTAGTTCAGCTTCAAATATTTCCTCCCTTCAGCCACCCATGGTCTTTGCTAGTGAGGTTAACCTTGAGCACCTGAAAATTCTCTATCTGTAAATCTAACAGCCAATCTTTCCCTGGTGCTTGGTTGAGAAGGGGGAGGGGGAGCTGCTCTTAACAGAAATGAAATGATTTCAGACATGAAGAGCAAGATGGAAACAGGCAGAGTTGAGCATAACTTCCTGTCTGAAAAATGGACTTCATAGAGATGGAACTCCATACCACAGGTAGCAAGAGCAACGGAAGATAGGGGTGATGAGCAAAGGAAGATATATGTGGTTTTTTTAAAATGCAAATTACTGGATTTCTGATTGTAAAAGTAATACAGACTCACTGTGGAGGATTAGAAAAACATGAAAAGGAATTATAAAGACAATACCCACAATAATTGTATATAACATTTTGAAATGTTGCTTTTGACTTTTTTCTCATAAATACATAAATAAAACTCTTCTCTTATTTTTAAATATTTAAAATATTTTCAATTTTCCAATTATATAACTTGGTGATGAACATGTTTGTTCCCAGATACTTCTCTAATAATTTCATAGTGGTGTCTTTCTTCATGACAGAAAGAAAACATTTCAAGAGGAGGTGACAGGGGCTGTCTTACAGCAAGTTGGATAGAGGAGGGGCACCTTGGGAAAATAGCAAAAATGTCAGGGTTTGATATTTTCGGGGCAGCCTCTTTCTCGTGTGCTTATACTATTGCAGTTTCAGACTATCGTTGACATTGCGGAGTAAGAAATCATATAAAAATCCATATGATTCGTACTTTCATCCTTTTCACTTTAGCTTGATTTTATCTGGCAATTTGGCCAAAGCATTCATTGCTTGGAATATTATTGTATGTATTGACAAGCTCTACTTGTAAAACAGCCCTTTTCAACATGGTATGGGGAGGTGGGAAACGAAAATTGACATTTCCCATGCTTCCTTGTATTTAGGCTTCAGGATGTGGTTTAGAGGCTGCCAATCAGATGTGCTCATGGTAGAACGGAGCTTGGAACTAAACCAGGAGAAAGAGGAGGAGAAAAGAAGGAAGTATTTTCATTACAGATAAAGCTCAAGTTTCATCTGCCCACCTCCTCAGTTCCAGTTTCTTTCCCACCCCAACACTGTAGGGAACCACTGTTATCAGTTTGGTGTAAATCATTCCATTCCCTTTTCCATCCATTTTCCATATATACCTATATACATACACTCTACTTTTGTTTTGTTTCTCCAATTTTTTGTGATAAAATACACATAACATAAAATTTACCTTATTAACCATTTTTAAGTGTACAGGCGGCATTAAATATATTCATAATGTTGTGCAACCATCACCACCATCCATCTCCAGAACTGTTTTTTTGTTTGCAAACTGAAACTCCATACCCATTAAACACTAACTCCCCATTCCCCGCTTCCTTCAAACCCTGGAAACCACCATTCTACTTCCTGTCTCTAGGAATCTGACTTCCTTAAGTACTTCATATAAGTAGAATCATATCATATGTGCCATTTTGTGACTGGCTTATTTCACTTAGCATAATGTCCTGAAGGTTCATTCATATTGCAGCATCATTTCTTCCTTTTTAAATCTGAATAATATCCCACTGCATGTATAGACCACATCTTGCTTATCTATTCATACATTGACTGACGCTTGAGTTGCTTCCATGTTATAGTTATTGTAAGTAAAGTAATAGTGCTATGAACATGGGTGTATAAATATCTCTTCAAGATCCTGCTTGCATGGTATCAATGAACTGGGGCCTGTAATACTTGGCACAGTCTCTGGCACATAGTAAGTGATGATGAAAGGTGGCCCTTATTGCTACTGCTACTATACCTCTAAACTATTCTATAGATGGGGTTATTCTATTACAGTCCTTGGAGGATTGAGAGCATTTTATTATTACTGCCAGATGTGTCTGCTATTGAAAGGTGCTAACATACTCTGCGCTGCATTTCTAAACTGAACTTTTGAAAGAAACTCACCATGATATGAACGTCTATGTCATGAAACCTCTTGATGTTCTTAATTTAATATACTGAGAATATGCATGAGTCCTGTTCAACTTTTTTCCTGGAAGAACCACTTTCCTGTATACTTGAGGGTACCTACACCTTTCAAAGTTTTTGCATGTAAGAGGTTACAGTTAATACCTTCAGAATGTCTATTTTCAAACAAAGTGAATTGCACTTGTTAGCATATTCTGTTGAAGGAAAAGGCATGTATGGTTCCATTTAAAAGAGGCTTTTAGAGTAACTCTGGCTATCATGGAGTGGAGAGAGATCGTGACAGGATTGACGCCCATTTCTGCCCCTTATTAGCAGCGAAAGACCCTTAATATTTCTGAGTCTCAATATTCTTATATTTATATTTACCTCATAATGTTGTTAAGGTTTAATAAGACAATGTGTGTAAGCACTGGGCACATAGCACATCCTTAAATAATGTTCATTTCTGTCTATCCTTCTGGTCATTTACATAGCCTTCTGAATTCACCATCTGTTTCTTGAGTACCAGCTATGTGCCAGCAGGCAGTTTGTACAAATGCTGTGGCTATGGGGTAAAGGGACACATCAGAGAGACAGTCCCACCTTCAGAGGGTTTTTGAGCCAGTGAGGAAGACAAGCCATGGCTAAATAAGCTCAAGAACCATAAGTGTGATAATAACATTGTGTCTTGAGTCCACATCTTCCAACATAGGAAATAAGAGAGACCTCCACAGAAGTGTCGCTTGAGCTGCATCTTATAGAATGAGAACTAGTTCACCAGGCAGGTAAGAAGAGCAGGTGTAAAAGCAATGATAGAAAGGGCATGGAGTAATCTAAAACTTCTCTAGAATGCCTGACCTGGAATTATTATAGTCTCTCCTTTGGCTCACATTCATGTTCAAATCTCAGGGTACTGTGATCAATAGAGAAGCCAAGATAACTAATGCCCATCTTATACTGGAGCTTGGAACTCCATAAATGAACCCAGGCCTACAAGTCTACCTGAAAAATGCTTAGTTCATATCTTTCTCTCAGTTAACTTTTCATGCGAGAGAACTAAACAAATCACGTTGGTGGTGTCTGGCTGCAAATAGGTCCTGCCTGTCACTGTTGATAATGAGAGATTTTTCTCTCTGGAACTGCATCATTTAAACTCATTTCTAAAAGTAGTGCTCAGGGGCTGGATGGGTGAATACTGCTAATAACAAGAAATGATTCTTTCAGTAAATATAGAAGAAATTTACTTAGTGGGCAGAAAAGTCTGTTCCTCCATGTCCATTTAATAAAAAAAATTTCAGAGCGTGAATCAGTTTGTCATTAAAAGTGACCATCCCAGATATAGTTCTTATGTCCCTACACTCTTTTATAAACCACAGGCATCTGCCAGCTGCTGCTGCTTAAACAGGAATGTTTATATCCACACAGAGGGACAAAAACACGGTAGAAAATGAGCAGTCTGAAACCAATAAGAAGAAATACTGGGAGAAAAATGGACAATCAACTTCTGCTGTGTATTTTAAAAGAAATTCTAGTTCAGTGGTAGCTGAGAGATGACTCATCCTGTCCACAGAAGCACCAAGAGAAATGAAGCAGAAGAGAAGAACAAAAACAAGATTCCGTTTTACATAATTCTCATTTTCATGCAAAGAACTATTCAACCGGCTCATGAAATTAGACAGCAATTTAACTACTTTATTATTTAGAGTGTCAAGATTTTTCTAGATAAGTATTATGACAGCTGGTCATAGACAATATCCTACCATCTAGAACACCAGGGAAGTGTCAAAGCCCCTCAAAAAGACCAGGAGAGTGATGTACGCAGGTCTTTTGGTTGCATCATTCAAGTGACCTCAGAATTAGGGGCCCAGGATGTTACTACCAAATTTGGCTGCACAATCACTTCATCTGAAGAGTTTTAAAACTACTGAGGTCTGGGTCTCACTCCAGATATTGTCTGGGGTGTGACTTGGAGATTAGAATTTTTAAAACACTCCAGGTAATTCTAACATTTAGCAGAGTTTAAGAACCACTGATAGAGATATATAACAACTAGAACTGGAATCGAAAAATGCCAGAAAGAAAAACAATCAGGGCTACCACATTGCAGTTTCCTGGAACACAGCTCACAAGGCGTTCTGTGTGAATGGTGCCCCCTAGAGTGAAACCTCAGATGTGCAATCCTGCGGCAGTATAGGTGACTGATACTCTCTCCATCCCCTTAATTGTGGGACAGATTGTTCAAGTCCTGAATGCTGCCTCATGCCATTTCCTTATAGCTGTGTTCCTAATGTCCCAAATCAATTTTAAATACCTGAGGGAGGAATTTAATATATCCAGTTCATCTTTTTGACAAGAATCAACGGCTTCTGATCAGCCTATGGATAAGGTACACTTGAGCCAGGTGGCCACTCCAATCTATCACGAGTGGGGAAACATGTGATGCTGGTCATTAGGGGACCAGAGCTCCAGGCATGGCATGTTCCTTCAGGAAGTATGAGCAGAAAGGTGATGTATCTTAAACACAATGAGTCTGGCAGAAGCTGACAGATTTCATTAGCAAGTGTTGAAGCTTGGGTGACCATAAAATTAACTGACTAGACCACGACATTTTTTAGAGTGAAAGGGTGCTATTAATAATAACATTGGTACGGTAGGTGTAGACTGGAGTTCCAGGCAAAGTGGCATGTATGGGCACCCTAGCTTGGCTTAAATTTGATAGAAAAAGAGAAAAAGGACCTAGATTAAATTTTGGGATATGGATATGAAAAGCAATCATGTGTGACAGCTTTAGATGGAGAATCATAGTGAAGAAGGGGCTGTGAAGAAATATACTAAGGCGACTTCTGCTTAGGGTGAAAATTCATGGAGACGTAGGTCTCCTCATTCTGGCAGTTCTAGATGTGCAAATTGCCCACCTAAGACATGTGTATTAATTTCCATAACAAATTACCATAAACTGCATGGCTTAAGACAAGAGAAATTTATTCTGTCACAGTTCTGGAGGAAAAATTATAAAGAGCATTATTAGGTCAATGGGGATATTTGAATCTGGACTATATAATAGATAGTAGAGTTGTATTGATGTTTGATTTCCTGACTGTAATGATTGCATTATGTTACATAGGAGAATGTTCTTTTTCTAGAGTATGTATTCAATAATATAGTAGATATATTATTTATTTTGAATATATTATAGATAAATATATATTTCAATATATGTATATATGTTGAAATATGGAAAGCAAAAAGCCAAGAAATTTTGAAGTGAAAGAAAGGGAAAGCAAATGTAGGATAATGTTAACAACTATAGAATCAAGGTGAAGTATACAAATGTGTTCATTATACTATTTTGGCAACTTTTCTGTAAATTTGAAATTTTTGCCATAAAAAGAAGAGGCAAGGACATTAAAAAATGGAAACTTTGTCATTATTATTGGCCACATAAATTAATACAACCACTTTAGACAATAATTTGGCAATATTCAGTAAAGTTCAAGATATCTAATGCTATAATCCACCAATTCTACTCTTGAGTAATTTTATCAAATTGCACAAGTAGATGTGTGCAAGACATTTCATTGCGGTATTGTTTTTACCGAAAAAAAAATGAAGACTAAATATTCACCAGCCACAAAATAGATAAAGAAAACATCTAGTTCTACAATTCACTAGAGCAAAAGAACTAGTCCTGTGTGTATCAATATTTTAAAAATCTCAAAAATAATATTATTGAGTGAAGAGAGTATTTTACAGAAGGATCAGTACAGTAATATATTATTTCTATACTGTTACAAAAGTTCAAAACAATTTTAAATCTTGCTTATAGATCCATAATCATGTAGTCAGTGTTTAAAAATACTGAGGATGATAAACATCCAAATTCAAGATTCCCCATAGGAATCTTCAAACTTACCTGTAATTTGCTTCTTAAAAAAATAATTAGGGAACAATATAGCAAATTGTTAATATGTGACAAAGCTGGGAAGTAGAGAACAGATGTTTGTTAGATTTCTTGACTTTAAGCAGTAAAATAGTCACAATACATTTTTGAAATCTTTGGCAAGACAGGACTGGAAAATAAGCATTTTATTTTGTCTTTATAGGAGGCATGCTAGAAGCTTGCTCAAAACTCAGTTAATGGAGCTCTCAGGAGAAGCTGATTTCAGAAAGTATTTCTCGCAGTGGTTTTGTATCCATGAACAGCACTCAATAGACACTGTAAGCACTGAGTTGACACTAAAATGCTACATCTCTGTATTTAAAAATGCACACATCTATACCTGCAAGATTTCAGGACAGGAGGTGCGAGCTACGGCCCTGTAGTGTCACAGTTAAAGGAAGACAAACAGCTTGAAAATTAATTGTGAATAAAACAAACCTGCTGATAGCTGGGTTCTTCTCAGGAAGAACCTCTAGCTATTACTTAGAACCAGAGGGAGATGGAGGCCGGAGGGACTGCCCCGACCCCGACTCCTTTCTACAAACAGGGACCTCCAGTCAAGCACCCACAGGCTCTTGAGGAAGCCCCAAGGTGACATTCCAGATCTCCCTATAACAGCCTCAATTATATCCAGTGTGTCGCAGGCTCTTGCTTGTCTTGGAACACAGCTGAGACCTGGAGCCCAGAACTGAGACTGCGTAGAGTCTGCCCCTGCTTTTAAATATGAACCAGTTTTATGGCTGAAGGTATTGCACTCTCTCACCTGAGAACAAACAGATATTTAAGAATTCATTCATCGAGATGGTGGGCATCTCTTTGGTGTCAGATACTGGGTTGGACTGAGTAGCCGAGGATGAACAAGGGCAGGTCTGGGCCCTCAGGCCACTCATAGTCCAGTGTGGGGGGCAGACAAATGGGTAAAATACAGTCAGAGAAGTAGTCCAGTGCTGGCTGTTGCGGAATCCCCTGGGAGCAGAGAAGAGAGCACATGGAACAATGATGCTGTCCATGAGGTTCTGCAGAGAAAGCAAGATCTGAGCTGATGATGAATGGCCAAGAGGGCATGGGCAAAGCCCGGGCATGTGGTAGAACATGGTGAGCTCAGGGCCCTGTCCTTGAAAGAAGGATGATGGAAAAGAGAGATTCCCAAAGCATTCAAGGCATGTAGTACTATATTTTAGCAACCATGACGTGAAGCCTGTTTGGACTGGAGATTTCTAAATTTGGAGGCTTTCATTTTGGAATAGTGAATGTCTTGTTTTTCATGCAGCCACGTAGGGCCCCATGACAAACACCTGTCTGATGGAGCTGTTTATCCTTTGATGCCTTCCCACTTCAGCTGCAGGTGGCACTTCAGCTCTAGCATGTCCAGCCAGCCCAGGAAGCTGCTCCTCTGTGGGCAGTTTAGTTCACCAAGAGCTCTAGTTGCACCTGGGAGAAGAGGCGGTAGGAAAGAACACAGCAGAACATTCAGGAGTCCTGCAATCCACCTCAGACTTCTCATATGTTTTGGAGTCAGGATGTTGACATTTAAACCCTGTCTCTGGATTCTAGCTGTGGGCCCTAAGACAAATTATTTAACCTCTCTGATCCTCAGTTTGCTTATTTGTCAAGTGAGAATATTAATAATTCCTACTTCATGGAGTGGTTGTAAGAACTAAATGAGATACAGCATTTACGTAAGGCAGATAGCACTGTGCATATTAGGCACTTAATAAATGTTAATTATCAGTACTTTGTTAATATTATGTACATGTTTCTGATATCTCTTTAAAAATCCATGTTTTTTACTCTGTCTTTTGCATATAGCCACTGGATAGATTCCATCAAGCTTTACTTCCTGCATTTGTATTATGAAAAGAGTAGGCGTATTGGATGTGCTTTCTCAAACCATGCCTGCTCCCCTGGAGGTCCTGACACCAGTCTCCCACCCCACTCCCGCCACTGGCTGAGAAATGAGTCATCGTAGGCAAGCAACCTCATCTAGTTGGTGTTGAAGAGGTTGCTTGCAATATCACTTAATTATCTTGGAATCAAATTTATAACATATATCTGAAATAGTTTTTAGGCTCTCGTGTCCTCATTTGTCAACCACCTTAATTTTTTATTTCTGGAGAGATGACACTCAGGCTTATCGTGCCTAATAATGTACTGCTTTGGGCCCAGAGATGTTATATTTTACACGCTGTTGAAATAAGCCCTTGTCATTTTCTGAGCTAACACTTCCTGGATGAGTCAGATATTTACCTCTGAGCAGCATGGCTTCTGCAAGTGGCCCTGCCTTCTGGGGTCAGGCTGATCTTATCTCTGAAGGATGGCAGCTTGGCTGCCATCTAATGGTGAGTTTTGTCAGTAAAAAAAGATGGCTCTTGAGAAACATTTCAAACTCATCTTTGGAAGTGAGACCCTCTGTCACGATGAGTCATTCCTGATGAGAGCATGATAGAAATTTGCTCATCTTTGTAAAAGATGACTAAGTGCTTCTGGCCGACTAGAGGCTGTCTTTGAAAAACAATTCCATTTTGTTTTCTTCAGTATGAGTTTCAGAACTTTCTAAACTTATTAATGGTTTTTCTCTTCAAAACTCACCCTAATAGGGGAAGGACTAGACCAGCATTGGGGGAGAAGAGGGTATATTATTATATTTGTCAAGCCTTCAGAATGTGCCAAGTTCTGTCGTAAGCACCAAGAATATCTCACTATTTATTTCAATACCAAAGTAGAAACAGTAATACAAATAAAATGAATAATTATTATTTACTGTCATTGTTGTGGTTGTTATTTTATAAATGAAGGAATTAAAGTTTAGGTAGGTCTGACATCGCTCAGATACTATGTAGCAGGACTGATATTTGAACCCAGGTCTGTCTGACATCAGTAACTGTGTTCTTGACCACTCCACTCTTGAATGATGCCTCCAATTCTCTACCTTTGTTGTGTTCCAACATCAACTCCTCCTGCAGATATTTGTCAAGGCCCAGAATGTGCACTCTATTAAGTACTGGTTATCAGTTAGCCATGATCCAGACACAGACACTTCCCTCACAGAGCTTACAGTCTAGTGGGAGAAAAAAAAAGTAAGTAAGAAATTGCAATATAGCTTGATAAATGCTGTAGCGAGGTGAGTTCAAGGTGCTAGGGGGCCACTTATATAAGTGGTTTATGGTGTAACCTGTGGCAGTCAGGGTAGACTTCCTAGAAGAGGTAACTGAGGTAGTTCTCATGGGATGAATGGGAATTAGACAGGTCCAAAGAAGGAGAAGGATTAGAGAAGGACATTTCAGGCAGAATGAGCAGCAGGCATGAAGGACCAGAGGTCCCAGGTGGGTGCTGAATACTGGGAAAACACTCTCACATTTGAAGAGTTTCAGGGCAGGACTAAAGATTGGCTCATTTGGGTGCTGACTTTTCTCTTCACTGACCAGCAGGGGACTGGCTACCTCATTCTGAAAGAACATTGCTTTGCAAAGGAGAGGCTCTGAGAGAGAGGTAAGCAAGTTCTTCCCCGTTGTGGCCTGAAGTGAATACATGAATGCTGTCCTGGGCCTTGATGAGAAGCTCTGAGAAGCCTGGCGACGATGCTCTGCTATGGAGCTTCAAGATCAGCCATGGTAGACCTGGTGGACTGGCAAATGTTGTGTGGTCAAGACATCACAGCACCACATGTTAGATGCTGGTGCAATCTCAAAGCCAAAATTTGAAAGGGTGAATCTTGTTTTTCTGTTAAACATAACTGCAGAGAAGAAAGAAACCACTGTAATGGAATGAACCAAAGAGAAGACTCCCTCTGTATGCTGCTAAGACCTCCACAGATGGTAGGAAGGAATTCTGGGCTCTTCTCTAAAGGGCAAGACCTTGGGAAGGCCACCTTTCCCTTTGTTTCTCCATGGTACTGCCTCACCAGTTGCTTCAGCACTACTGTTAGCTGGAAGCTTGTCGGGCAAAGCCATTTCACAAAATTATGAGTAAGTCATGAAACAGGTAATTAACAGATATGCGATGTATTTATTCAGTCGACCAGGTGTGGCTTCACACAATGATTGGGCTGTTGTGTCATTATTTTTGTCTCTTTTGTTTACTACCTGCCTAAGTGGGCCACTTCACCTGGGCCCTTAGAGATACTTTGGACTCTCTTGTTAGACTTTCCAGACTTAACCTGTTGGTTCAGTTTGGACTGGTTGTTCCATAGCCTCCTGAATCCCAATCTTGTGTCTCTTCAGCATTTTGCTGTCTCTTAACCAAATCTTCCCTCCTGGGCCCTTTCTTTCCTCGTGGAGAAATTCTCCCTCAATTATTACATTCCTTTCTTTAACCGTTTGTAGAAGTAGTGGAAGTCTTCCAGTCTCACTGGCAGTGGCAGAGACCAGGTCCCAAATCCAAAACAGGGGACATTGCCATGGCACATGAGAGGACTTGGAAATTTTCTATTTCTGACTCATATTTCGTATCCTGTTAAACTTCTTTCGTAGTATGGTGGTTAAGAACATGGGCTCAAGTTTTGCCACTGTCTAACTTAAATAATCTTGGACAGTTTTTTAACCTCTCTGTACCTCATTTTCTTCATCTGTAAACTGGCATTATAAGAGTACTCAGTTTATGCGGTTTCCTGAGGACTAATGAGCTGCCACTGTACAATACTGAGAACAGTACCTGGCCCAGAGGAAGCACTGTTGAGTGCTTTCTTCTGGTTGGCTATCGTTCTCTTTTCTGATTACTTCTTGTGGTCCTTCCAACCATGCTTAATCATCATCTATGTACTATTTAGATAACATTTGCCTACAGAAACAAGTGGCCAAGGAGTTCACAATGTTTATTCATGAAGAGGCATTCCTTCACAGTGACTTCCCCAAGACTCAAGAAAGTCGTATGGCAGTAAGAATGACCTGCACACGAGCTCCCAGCTCACTCTTCCTACTCAACAAAATCACACTCTAGCTTTCTATAAGGCCCTCTTCCAAATGCCTAACTGTAGACTGTCCAGTCGTCATATATATTTCCTCTTCTAGCATTAGATCTGAACCCTCTCAAGTAATCTTGAGTAGTAGGTGTAACTAATTTATATTAGATAGTTTTCTATTAAAATTTGTAATTTTTGGAAACCAATGTTCCATTGTGTGTCATACTACACTTTTTTGGTCTTGGAATCTGCTTTATTCATTTGTGGATTTCTGAATGGAGTTTGGATAAACACCTACCTTGGTGTTTTTAATATATTCTATAAGCCTAAATAAAAGCCTGCCATAGCACTGCACATCCATCATTTCCTTCTCCTCGGGAATTGTGCTGTGCAATAATAAAATGCTATTGCTTCTTAGTGACCTTTTTTTGTGCCTGTGTGTCAAAAGAGTCAAAAATTATGTCCTGCTGGAGAAAGATCACATTTGCCTTTTAAAAAAAATTCTATTTCTTTCATGTATAATATAATTCGATTTGTTGTTTCCTTCATAGATATTACATTTTCATCTTTGTTTTTTTTTGAAGTCTGTTATTCTAATTCTCTCTGTTTTATCATGGAGAAGATAAGAATTTAAGGCAAAAATTCTCAATTCTTGAGCTCAGTTTTACTTTTATCTTTGCAAAGGTATAAGAAATAAAATGACCATCCTTGATGTTAGCCCTCTGCCCTGTGGAAGGGACCACAATAGACTTAACTTCAAGCCATGTCCTAGTGACTTTGCAGTTGATAAATGGTAAGGGTAGTAATAACGTCTTTATTCTCTGCCACAATTATTTGACAACAATGAGAAATACTCTGAGTTGTTAAGAAGAGTACATTAGCACAGTGGATGTGGCATCTGAGTGGGTTGCTGTATGTGCACTTTGTAGGATTGAGTTTCCTAGTCACTGGGTGATTTCAAATCCATATACATTACCTTCCCATAGTTGGATGGGAAACTGAGAATCTCTTAAAGATCCTCCTTAGTAAAAGGGCTCATGTGTCTCCTGTGAGTCCAAAGTCATATAGGCTATAATGAAACCATAGGAAATTGGATATAAAGTGATTGAGACTCATGCCAGAGAGCAGCTGCTTCCCAGGAATTATTATTTTAATACTGTTCTTAGGAAGTGCCATGGTTCAGCCAAATGGGGTCCATAACCATCCAGACCGAGAGGTGGCAACTGGTATTCACAGAGTATTGGCAAGGGAAGCAAAGTCTTTTGCAGAAATCAATTCAATAAAGATGCAGGACTTTAAAACTACAATTTCAGCAATTATGTAAACAAAGTCTAAGAAGTCAGTATTACCAGTTCTGAAGCAGGAAGTGGACATTTCGGCAGAGGCAATGAAGGAAAATAAGACACAAGAGGGTTCCCAGGATGTGGCAGAAACACATTACAATGTGGGCTTCTATGTGTTCTCACCACATGAGGGCAATCCCCTGTCCCAAGTGAAGGTAAACAGGAGTTTAACGCCAGAGTTCAGCAGGGATCACCACACGGCAGTGTCTGAATATTATTCTCTTAAATATGTAGGTTCAGCGATCTTTACCAAATCCCTTTGTCATCTTCAAAAAGTCTCGAGTTGAAGAACACACTGGATGAAACATCTGAACAGGGCGGATCAAGGTGAGTCTTCCAGAATAGACAGAGCACAGTACAGAGCCCCTCCAGAGCCTTTCTTCATCCATTGTGCTTTTGCTTTTTGTGTTTGTTACAAATGCACACCTCTGAACGTGGGCTTGAGGAAGAGGAAACAGGAGAAATAATGTTTACTGAACACCTACTGTATCCCAGGCCCTTTGTTAAGCATCTCATTAACATGATTTGCAAGTTTTGCAGGTGTCCTGAGGGTAGAAATTGCAACTTCATTATACAAACTGAGGTTGGAGAGGTGCAACCATGTTGGCGGTTATCAGAACTGGGAGACTCTGAAGCTGGGTTCCACCCATCTCCGAAGCTCACACTGTGTGGCTTCCTGTAACTGGCTTCCTGAAAATCTGCAGCTGCAGGCAGGCTTCCTTTTCCATGCCATCAGCCTGTAGAATACAAACTGTCCCTATGATCTGCAAAGTCACTTCCTAACATAAGCAACGACCTTGCCACGTAAGGTAGCTTCTTGGTAAAGAGGTTTAGAAACTCTTGTAGGAAATGACACGTGTATCAACTCAGCACAGGCCTTTGAGAAGGCAGCGTGCGAAATCTTATTGTGCGCATGCCCGGGCGGTTATTAATGTGCTACTGAGTGGTCACTCAGAGAAGGGTGAAGAGACCCTGGCTTGCTAGAAGAGAACATGTAAGAGTAGCTTCCCTTCTTTGCCTTGGAAGCCTCACATTTTTATCTAATTTATCTAATCTCTGTTTTCCAAGGAAAGAAAGAGTCCCAGAGAATATGAAGAAGCTGTCAAGGCCACATAACTCCTAAAGAGCAGGGCCACTCAGACTCACTCTGTCTAGGGAACTCAGGCGTTCTCTGCTGTGCTTCAAATGCCATGCTTCCCAGAAGAGCCATTTTCTCCTCCCTGAGAGTTGAAGTTGTGCCACCAACAGTCTCAGCTGGCCAACTCTGCCCTGTGATTTGCAGAGACATTAACAGGGCTGCTCACTGACCTGTAGACTCTCCTCCTACCTATTTCCTAAGGTTTGGAATTTCTTTCTTTCTTTCTTTCTTTCTTTCTTTCTTTCTTTCTTTCTTTCTTTCTTTCTTTCTTTCTTTCTTTTCTTTTCTTTCTTTTCTTTCTTCTTTCTTCTTCTTTTCCTTCCTTCCTTCCTTCCTTCCTTCCTTCCTTCCTTCCTTCCTTCCTTCCTTCCTTCCTTCCTTCCTTCCTTCCTTCCTTCCTTCCTTTCTTTTCTTTCTTTCTTTTCTTTCTTTCTTTCTTTCTTTCTTTCTTTTTTAAACAGGGAACAAGTCTTTCTATTCCATAACTAGAGATGTTGCAAAGTGCAAATACTGATACAAAAGGTAGCGGTATTGATTGAAATTTGCACTAAAGTGAAAACAGGTAACATAGCGGAAAGGGAAGAACATGGGCTTTGGAATCAGAACTGATTTCAAACCTGGCTCTACCAGATGTGAGCTGTATGGCCCTGAACTTGTTTCACCTCTCCGAACCACAGATTCCTCATCTGTAAAGTGAGAATTACTCTATTTACCACTAAAGATGATAAAGATTATATGAGAAGTGCACGGAAGTGCCTGGCATACAGTGCATGCTGAATCAATGATAATCATTCTTTTTTTGACCATCACAAATTCTTGATATTTTGGAATTCTCCAAAGGTGTAATCCTACAGAACAAATAGCAACTGTTATTTGCTGACTTCAGCTCCACCGTTTGGCAGCTCTGTAATTTGGGGCACATCACTTACCCTCTCAGCCTTAGATTCCTCACTTGTGTGAGGATTGAGTAAGATAATGTATGTGGAAGGGCTTTGTAACCTGGGAAAGTCTACGTCAATATGCAGTTGTGGTGGATATTTGAAAGTGGAGGCTGACATAGAAGTAATATCGGTTTATCGTTATAACATTATCGAACACAGTATTACAGGTTATAGAATGTTGATGACAGAATCTTGCTGGAGCGGTAAAGAAATTTTGCCTTAATGCTATATCTCTACTAGTGTGTATATATGTAAATAGACACATGAACTATGTAGACATATGTAATAACATGTTATATGATGATATCACTCTAATTATGCATCACATAAATCCAGCAAGAAGCTTGTCCTTTTGTTTTGCAGCACTTTCCAGCATTAGCCTTAGGCAGATCTGGGAGTAAATGCTGCTGTGCATGTCGTCCCAGAAAAATAAAACATGACACTGCAAAAGCTTAGTCACCAAACACCCAGATGAAGCCTCGAGGTTACAGTTGGCCCTGAAGGCAGCTGCCCCTGAACAGGAGATCTGAATTTTCCAAGACTGGTATGAAAGCATTCACAGACATGGGCTTCCTCTGAGGTGACCAGAAACAAATATAAAAGAGCCATTCACAGAAAAACAAGGTCAGAAATAGGCTCCGCAGAGTGGAAAGCCCCTTTGAGGTTGTTTGTGGGCAGCTGCTGGCGGCTGGTGCCTGGGCTCTGGGTCTGGCAGCCCAGCTCCCCCGAAAGGCCCCATGCCCTTCACGGAATGCCTTCTCTCTTCTACCCTCTTCCATTGGCTAAAACAATGTTCTTAGTGTTCATCTGCTTGCCACAGATTCTTGGGTTGTGTTTTACTAGAAGATTCCTTCCAGAGAATTTGCCAATATGGCCTGGCATACAAAGCAGTTTTACTCTAAAAAAGTAAATACGGCCTTTTACGATGCAAATAAATGCAAGAGGGAGAAACACAGACTGTTTTCTGGCGCTCTTGGCCAATTGGATATAGTTAGCAGCTATCAAGCCCTTCAAATATGAAAATCAATTAAATTCAATTTGACACATGAGAATAATCACTTCAAATAGGATAATGTGATAAATCACCTCTTACATAAGGAAAACAATCATTTCAGTGCTACAGGTGCCTTATTTTGAGGATTACTGAAAAGCAGAACAAAACAAAACAAAACCAAACCCCAAGTTTATGAAGCTATGGTACAAATGATACTGAAGTACTGTCCTGAAGGCCCCACTGGCGGAACTCCTGCTTCTCACAACCCAGCCGACTGGGAGTACTCTGATCCATCACCAGAGGTATATGCCATTCCGAGTATTCATTTCCTTTTGCTGCTGCAACAAATGACTACAAGCCCAGTGGCATAAAACTTTTTGTTCTCTTTGGTTCTGTATAGCAGAAGTCCGATATGGCTCTCCCTGGGCTACAATCAAGATGTCTGCAAGACTATAGTTTCTTGGGGGACCTTAGGGAGAATCCATTTCTGGCTTCTAGAAGGCACCTACATTTCTGGCTCATGGTGCCCTCCTGCACCTTCAAAGCCAGCAGTGTAACAGCTTAGGACCTCTCAGTCTGACCCCTGCTTCCAGTTTGGCATAGAGAGCTTGTCCAGACCCGTAGAAAGTACATCAAGAGTAAACCCCGAGGTAAACTGTGGACTGAGAGAGTGACGATGTGTCCCTGTAGGATCATCAGTTTTAACACACGTACCATTCTGGCAGGAGATGTCGATAGTAGGGTGGCTGTGTATATCCGGGTGAAGAAAGTATATGGAAAATCTCTGTACTTTCTGCTCAATTTTGCTGTGAACCTAAAATGGTTTTAAAAAAATAAAACTTTGTTTTTTGTTTTTTTTTTTAAGTCGTTTAAGGGAAGAGTGATCTGGGCAACGTTTTTTTTACTTTTATTTTTCAATTACAATTGACATTCAATATTATATTAGTTTCAGATATGTAGCATAGTGGTTAGACATTAACAAAATAAATGAATAAACAAAACAGAAATAGACTAATAGATACAGAATACAAACTGATGATTGATGGGAGGGGTTTGGAGGAATGGGTGAAAAAGGTGAACAAATTGGCAGCTACAAAATAGTCACAGGGTGTAAAGTACAGCTTAGAGAATATAGTCGATAATATTGTAATAACTATGTATGGTGCCAGGTGGGTACTAGACTTACTGGGGGGATCATTTCGTAAGTTCTATAAATGTCTAACCACTATCAACAATGTTCCTGCAAAAGTTGGGAACCACTGCACTAAACTGTAAGCTTCTTGAGAGAAGAGAATCTTATTTCAACTTTATATCCTGAGAGCCACACAAATATCTGCCAATGGCAGGCGCTAAATCCATGACTGAAGACTGGAAGAAGACCAGAGCGTGTTGAGGTTTCATGCAGCCCACGGTCACCCTCAATGACAGTGACTCCTTTTGCAGTGTGGTGGCTCTTCCTGCAGCCCAGAGCAGAAGTGAAAAGAGCAAACCAGTACTGCTCAGTCCTGTGCCAAGTACTGCTGTACTGTCCCATGTCAGGCTCACAATAACTCTACAAGGTAAATATTAACATTTCTATTTTTTTTGAGTAAGAAGAATGGGCTCTGAAAGGTAAAGTAACTTGCCCTGCTACAGGCCTGAGGGCCTCAATTCTAATCTAAGTTTGTGTGAATTCGAAGCTCATGCCAGGCTTCCCCCTCAAGTGACAAGAATAGAGAAGGGCGGTTCTTTGTGTGTTTGTTCTGAGCTTGAATGTGGAAAATGATGCAGAAAAATGAACCTGCAAACCAGGAGAGGTTCCCAGGGAGGGTTCACTGCTGAAGGCAGACTCATATATTCAGATAAAAGACTGGTTTCCCTGGAGGAATTCCTAACCTTTGTAAGATGCCAATGTGGGTTCTCCCAGGAATGGGGAGCCCCCAGACAGGGCCAAGCAGTGCTGGAGCAGAGAGGGGCCAGCAGAGGGTGCTGTGCAGACATGGTGGCTGGATCTTCCCAAGGCCCCTGACCCATACAGACTCAGCGATGCCTAGAATAGGTGCCCAAGGGAAAAATGTCTTTTTGAACTAAATTGGTTTCCTTCTCTCGAGACAAAGTAACACAGACAATATTTTTCAGAAAGCACTGGAGAGTGAAGTTTGCCTCTTGCAAAATCACTAATTGTTGTGGTTCTTTCTCATACATAAAATTTTCTTTTGCCACAGTGGGTGTCAGGAGGCAATGCAGATAGTGGATATAGCAAGGAAAGTAAGCATATGCAAACCTAGATCTGTCTCTTGTGAGAGGTGTGGGTTTTCTCTGAGCCTCCTTTTTGTCTTCTGTAAGCTGGAGATCAAAGGCTTTGTCTCACAGGCCTGTTACAAAGACTAAAAATGTACAAAAAAGGGAAGTACATTATCTCACAGAGTTTGCAATTATTTTGGTCTTGCAACCTCTTTACACTCTTAAAAATTATTGAAGACTCAAAGAGTTTTGTTTATGTGGGTTCTGTCAATTAATATTTACCACATTAAAAACTAAAATTTACTTTTCTATTAAATTTCTCTTTAAGATATTTTGTTAGTAAAAATAACAAAATAACAATAATAAGCCCATCATATTCAAACTTTAAAAATGTTTTTATGAAATATAACTCTATTTTCAAAGTAAAAAATATTTAGTTCAAAGAGTAACAGTGTTTTATATTTTTGCAAACCTGTTCTACATTCAGGATGTTGTGACTTTACATATCACATAACCTCTTGAAAACTGTACACTCGTGAAAGAATGGGAATGAAAACTGCAATAAAATCTTAGTGTTCTATGAAAATCCTTTTGATCTAGGCATTCAATAAGTGACAGTGATTACATTGTTCTCTGAGCAAGTTCATCCCAAATTCTGGGTAGCAATTCCAGCCTGCAGCACAGTAACATAGTACCCTCTTTGAGGTAACCTGCTCTCTTGAGAATGTGACATGAGGGTTATGAGAGGTTTCACTCAGCATGCAAAGCACTTGATGAGAAACAGAGTAATCGATGAGATGAATCGAATATGCACAGCTGGAACAAGCTGGAGCTCACAGACCTTCCAGGTATGCCAAAGTGATCTGTCTTGAACATACAAAATCAAGAAGTCACTCAGAGAGCAATGGGTTAACCAAATATTTTATTACAAATTAACATAAAATCTGCCATTCAGTGACTTCCAAAATGTTTCATTTCCTTCCTGCTTTGAATGATGAGATGCATTTACTGTGTTTCCATCTCCTCCCCAGCAGGCATCCAGTCTGATGATGAATCCTGTGTTAAGGAACTTTTGCCTCCTGCTGAGACCTGTGCCATTTACACGGGCCTGAATTGCCCTGTGCCTGCCTAGGTGGGCACACGGTCTTCCCCAGGCCACCTCTTACAGGAGGCTAACACCAGCCAGCAGAGCCAGTGCAGTGGCTGCATCATCGACAGATTCCTCTTCCTTGCCTCCTCCTTCTATGCTGCTCATATCTGACCATCCTGTTACAAAGCTATCTCTCCTTGATGCTTCGGGCTCTCTCAGATCTCTTTGTAACCCTCGTTTCTCTGCTAGTTTCCTCTATCCACCCAGCCTGAATCCTCCTCTCTACAGACTCACTGCTGTCCCCTGCCAGCCCACCTCCCCATTTAGGCCCTTCCTCTTGCCCCCTCTCTCCCCTGTGCCTCACCATAGGACATCTTTTACATGCAGGGGAGCCAGATTCCCAGTCATGGGGGTGGGGGGGAGGGGCTGTGAGCCATGGTAAGCTGTTATGAGTTGAACCCAGGACTTCTGATTCCAGGTATAGCGCTCTTTAATTGCATCATGTGGCCTCTTTAAAGAGTTAATATAGGAGATAAGATAGTTTTGAAGATCAGCAAAAATGATGATTTGGACCCTCTTAACATTTGCTTTCCTTCAGTTTATTTGCAAACCAACCAACAGAGTGAAGGTTATGCACAAGATCAAGAATAACAAGGACAGCGCTTTCTAACACCTCCCTTGTTCTTCACAGAGAACCCAAGTTCTCTATGTCCATATAGCTCACAAGAAGAGAGGAATCTCCCATGAAGAGGAGCCCAGAACCACTGGGCTGAGGAGAGCGATGTTGTCCTCAGGGGTTCTGCATCAAATGTATCGTCACATTCTTATGGACTGAGCATTCCCTCAGCAAATTCATATGTTGACGCTCCAACCCAGAATGTGACTGTATTTGGAGATAGGGCCTTACGGGAGACAACTAAGGTCATAGGGTGGGGAACTACTCTGATAGGACTGGTGTCCTTATGAGAAGAGAAAGAGATAGCAGAGCTCTCAGGAGGAGAGCCCTCACCAGAAACCAACCCTGATCAGAAACTTTGATCTTGGACTTCTAGACTCCAAATCCATGAGGCAATACATGTCTGTGGTTTAACCCATCTATTGTATTTTTTGGCAGCCTGAGCAGACTAATATATACTCCAGTGAATTATTTCCGTGTTCTGTTTCTTATTGCATCAGACCTCTAGCAGGCCAGGCCATGATCTGCCTTACCATCAAATTCAGGAGTAGGGTCCCCTCTGACTTCGAGGAAAGGAAGTTTTGCTTGAAACAGGGCTAAGCCCAGGTGGGTTGGAATTCAAGATGCCTTAAATTGTTTATGCTCTGTTTCTTCATCTATAAAATGAGGATGTAAATACCAATTCTTTTAGGGGAAGTTCTAAATATAAAATTCACTTGAATAAATAGTTGCTGACATTTATATATAACGTATTGTATTGAGAAAGGTATAAGAGTAAATCCCATGTGGGAAATTTTTCTCAATAATAATGTATGTGTGTAAAGTAGTTGTGAAAGCATTTTAAGGGTGTGACATTTGTAAATGAAAAGGCTTTTTATTTATAATTTTAACAATCTTATTACTTATTTAATGTAAATGTACTGATTTTTACAATCGTAATATTCTAAATATTATCTCTTAAGGTTTTAAAATATTTACAAAACTAATATATTTGTGAATTCAACACTTAGAAATGTTGGATTAGGTTTGCAATGTTTAAATATTTGGGAAATTTTACTTTATTAAAAAATATATTTTTTATTTATTAGTAATGTAAGTAGTCTGAGAATATTTAGAGAATTATTTATTTAATATTCAAAGAAATGTTAATCATTTAATAAGTGTGTACATAAGATTACTACATTATGCATCACCCCAAAGTAACAAAAAGTGGGAGAAGTGTTAAGACTGCAGAGTAGGGAGATGCAGAGTCGCAGCAGCTGCCAGATGTTTGAGATAATGACGGAGAAGAGGAAGAGGAAAAGTTTTGCTATAGGCTAAGGGAACAATTCTTCTTTGGCCTTTTCTTGAAAGAATGTAATAAAGATTCTAATTGCTTAATTACTTTTTGTTTGCCAGATTGTGTTTCTTTGAATGTAATGCCATGCTATAACTTAACCCTAGAATGCCTGACTTTTCACAGATTATAGGAGTAAATGACACAGTAAATGTACAGAATTATTAAAATGAAGTAGATTTCTCTGCAATATCATTCGAGTAAACCTTTCTGGGAAGTACGAATGGACTAAACTTAAAATTCCTGAGAGAGTTTGAAAAACATGGTGGCGTTAGAGACGTCCCTAGATCTCTCCCCTTGAAACAACAATAAGCTAAACATCTAAAACTCAACAAAAAACACCCAAACTGCACAACAGCACATCTGAGCGTGGGATCTGTGCATAAGAGCTACCACAGGTGAGAACCCCAGGTGTCAGGCAGCGGACTGGGAGAAACAAAGAAGCTGCCTCTCAAGCAGCCACCAGAGCTCCCTGTAGGAAGAGGGAGAAAGTTTTTGGTGAGTTCCCTGAACAGCCCTGCCTGGGAGTGCTGTGAACTCCATGCGGCTGGTGGCAGTGCCCAGTCATCAGGGCAGAAGGCAGAGAAACGGGGAGGGCAGAAAAGCGGGGACAACAGAGAAACAACAGTTTATTTTTACCAGCTGTGGCTGCAAAACCGAGGCTGAGCTGCAGCCCTCATCGCCCTACCTAAACTGCCCCTTCACCCATACCCTCCAAGACAGAACACCGCGGAGCTTCAGGGGCATCTGAGCAAACGCTACTGAAACTGTCACTAACACTGACAAGAACGGAGACTGAGGGTAGCGAGCATGATAAAACATCTATAAGGGAAAAAAAGACATTATTAAGACTTTATATAAAGCAGAGATCCAAGAAGCTTAGACGCCACCTATTGGAAACCCAAAGAAAAACACCTTTGCAACAGGCTAGGGACTATTATATAATAAATCTTCTTTCTGGAAAAAAAAAAAAGCAGAACAGATGTCCATTAATGCCCAGGCTGAGAAATAGTCCATTAAACACCATGAACAACCAAAGTGACAAGGCATCTCAGAAAGAAAGAAAAATCTCCAGAAAATAAGCTTACAGACATAGAAATATGCAGCTTAAATGACAGAGAATTCGGGATGATACTTCTGAAAAAACTCAATGAGATCTGAAATGAATCATAGCAACAATTTCAGGAACTGAAAAAACAACTAGATGAGCAGAATGAATTCTTTAGCAAGAAGATTGAAACCCTCAAAAAGAACCAAATAGATCTTCTGGAGATAAAGAACACACTGCAAGAGCTGAAAAATAAAATATCAAGCTTGGGAAATAGAGTTGACCAGGAGGAAAGGATCAGTGATATCGAAGACAGAAATCTAGAAATAAATCAGAAGAAAAAAGAGAGAAACCGAAGATGACAAATAATGAAAGAGAAATAGAAGACCTAGCTGATATCATCAGGAGAGGAAACATAAGAATAATGAGAATTACCGAAGCCAAGGAAAAGGAGCAAGGACGAGAAAGCATTTTCAGACAAATAGTCTGAACACCCAATTATCTCAACCCAGAAAGGCCTTCACCAAGACTCATCGTATTAAAGTTATCTAACATCAACGACAAAGATAGAATTCTCAGGGCAGCCAGGGAGAAGAAAACAGTAACATATAAAGGAAAACCCATTAGATTATCATTGGATTTCTCAGCACAGACCTTAAGCCAGAAAGGAATAGAACTAAATATTTAAACTATTAAGTGAAAGGAACTACCAACCTAGAATAATGTATCCAGCTAAGCTCTCTTTTAGATATGAAAGAGAAATAAAGACCTTTCCAGACATACAAAAATTGAGAGAATTCACCACTACGAGGCCTGCACTACAGGAAATACTGAAAGGGGTCAGCTCACCTAAAACAAAATGACCAAAAAAAAAAACCAAAAAAAAACCATAATTAGAACTAAGGTGACTAGCACACTGACAAAAGCAGAGGAGTGAAACTCTTACTAGGAACAGGGCATTATACGCTTAAAATATGAAGAGATTTGCTATAGCAAGATAAAAATGAACATTCAGCATACATAGGGACAAATTGAGATAACAATAACATAAAAGGGGAGGACTCAAAGATCCAAATTCGCAAAGGGGAATGGAGATAAGGCACACTCAGGAGAAAAGGGACGACCGTATATATATAACTATACTTTATATATACTAATGGTAACCACATGCCAAAGATTCAGAACCAAAGTATATAACATAAAACAAGAAGAACCACAGGGAAAACCCACAAAAGCCAACCAAAATAAAGAAAACAGAAACACAAGGACAAGAAGGAAATGGAAACATCGAGTTACCAGAAAGCAAAAGATAAAATGGCTATAAGAAACTTCATATTTCAATAATCACCTTAAATGTAAATGGACCGAACTCACCAATAAAAAGGCACAGAGTTGCAGAATGGATCAAAAAACAAAACCCAACTATATGCTGCCTCCAGAAGACACATCTCAGCTCCAAAGACAAATATAGACTCAAAGTGAAAGGGTGGAAAATGGTATTTCAAGCAAATGGCATTCAGAGAAAAGTGGGAGTAATGGTACTAATATCGGGCAAAATAGACTTCACAATAAACAAGGTAAAGATAGATATGAGAGACACTTCATAATGATAAAGGGAATCATGCACCAAGAAGACATAACACTTATTAATATCTATGCTCTCAAACAGGGAGCCTCAAAATATATAAAACTATTACTAACAGAACTATGGGGAGAAACAGAGCAAAACACTACCATAGTAGGGGACCTAAATACCCCATTGTCAGATATGGACAGATCATTCAAACAGAAAATCAATAGGGAAATAACATCCTTAAATGACACATTAGACAAATAGATATAATTGACATTTACAGAGCCTTTCATCCCAAAACAGCTGCTTATACATTCTTCTCTAGTGCACATGGAACATTCTCAAGGATTGACCACACACTGGGACACAAGTTAGCCTCAACAAATATAAGAGAGTTGAAATCATACCAACCATATTCTATGATCAGAATGCTTTGAAACTAGAGATCAAGTGCAAAGAGAAAGCGGAAAGAACCATAGATACATAGAGATTAAATAACATGCTACTGAAGAATGACTGGGTCAGAGAAGAAATAGAAAGAGAGATCAAGATATACATAGAAATGAATGATAATGATAGTACAACATATCAAAACTTTTGGGACACAGCAAAAGTGGTTATAAGAGGAAAGCTCATATCACTACAGGCCTATCTCCAAAAACAAGAATGAGCCCACATAAACAACCTAACGCTTCATCTTAACTAAAACAAACCAAAAAACAATAGAAAAAAATAAATGCAACGAAGAGCTGGTTCTTTGAGAAGTTTAATAAAATTGACAAAGTCCTGGCTAGACTCACTAAACAAAAAAGAGAAAGGACATAAATAAATAAAATCAGGAATGAAAGGAGGACATTGCAACAGACACTGCAGAAATACAAAGGATCATACAAGAATACTATGAAAAAGTATATAACACCAAATTTAATAACCTAGAAAAAATGGACCAGTACTTCGAAAAATACAACCTTCTTAATCTGAAAAGACCTATCGGCAGTATGGTAATTGAAACAATTGTCAAAAATCTACCAAAAAGTAAAAGTCCAGGACCAGATGGCTTCACCAGTGAATTCTACCAAACATTCAAAGAAGTCTTAATATTTATTCTCCTCAAAGTCTTCCAAAAAATTGAAGAGGAGGCAATACTTCCCAACTCATTTTATGAAGCCAATATTATCTTGATACCAAAACCTGGTAAAGATAACACAAAAAAAGAAAACTACAAATCAATATCTCTCATGAAAACACATGCAAAAATCCTAAATAAGATACTAGCGAACCAAATGCAGCAACACATTAAAATGATTATACACAACGATCAAGTGGGCTTCATCTCAGAGGCACAGGGATGGCTCAACATACGCAAATAGATTAATGTGATATACTACATAAACAAATTAAAAATAAGAATCATATGATCATACCAATAGATGCAGAAAAAGCCTTCGACTAGATACAGCAACCATTTATGATCAAAACACTTAACAAAATCGGTATAGAAGGAAAGTACCTTAAGATAATAAAGGCAATATATGACAAGCCCTCAACCAACATTATACTTAATGGTGAAAAACTAAAAACCTTCCCTCTAAGATCAGGAACAAGGCAAGGCTGCTCACTATTGCCACTGTTATTCAAAATAACATTGGAGGTCCTAGCAAGTGCAGTCAGGCAAGAGAAAGATATAAAAGGTATCTAAATAGGAAATGAAGAAGTCAAACTGTCAGTATTTGTGGAGGACATGATTCTCTATATAGAAAACCATAAAGACTCCACAAGAACATTACTAGAAACAATAAGCAAATACAGTAAAGTTTCTGGATACAAAATCAACATTCAAAAATCCATAGCATTCAAAACTCTAACAACGAAGTGTCAGAAAAAGAAGTGGAAAAAATAATTCTTTTTGCAATTGCACCAAAAAGAATAAAATACCTAGGAATAAATTTAATGAAACATGTGAAGGATCTATATAATGAAAGACCTTATTAAAAGAAATTGAAGAAGATACAAAGAAATGGAAAGTTATTCCGTGTTCTTGAATTGGAAGAATCAACATAGTTAAAATGACCATATTATCTAAAGCATTATACAGATTTAATGCAATCCCCATCAAAATCTCATCGGCATTTTTAAAGAAATAGAACAAAAGGCCATCAGATTTGTATGGAACCACAAAAGAACCCGAATTGCCAAAGTCATCCTGAGAATAAAGAATGAGGCTGGAGGCATCACTCTGCCCAACTTCAAATTATACTACAAAGCTATAGTAATCAAAACAACATTGTATTGGCAGGAAAACAGAAACACTGACCAGTGGAACAGCATTGCGAGTCTAGAAGTAAACCCATATTTATATGGGCAAATAATTTTCAACAAAAAAAGCCAAAACATACAATGGAGAAAGAAACACCTCTTCAATAAACGGTGCTGGGAAAATTGGAAGGCCACCTGCAAAAGAATGAAACTAGATTGTTGTCTATCACCACACACCAAAATTAACTCAAAATGGATTAAGGACCTGAATGTAAGACCTGAAACAATAAAATGCATAGAAGAAAACATAGGAACTAAACTCAAGGACCTTGGACTTAAAGAGGATTTTATGAATTTAACCTCAAAGCCAAGGGAAGGAAAAGCAAAAATAAATGAATGGGACTACATCAAACTAAAAAGCTTCTGCTCAGAAAAGAAATCGTCAACAAGGTAAAGAGAAGACCATTTCAATGGGAAAATATATTTTCAAGCAACGCCTCCGATAAACGCCTGATATCCAAAGTATACAAAGAACTCATACAACTCAATAACAGCAACAACAAAAAACAAACGATCCAATCAAAAAATAGGCAGAGGACCTGAACAGACACTTCTCCCTAGAGGATATTCAAATGGCCAACAAATATATGAAAAGATGCTCAACATCGCTAGCTATTAGGGAAATGCAAATCAAAACCACAATGAGATACCATGTCACACTTGTTAGAATGGCTATAATCAACAGAACAAGTAATAACAAATGTTAGAGAGGATGTCGAGAAATAAGAATCTTCATATGCTACTGGTGGGACTGCAAATTGGTACAGCCGCCATGGAAAACAGTATGGAGGTTCCTCAAAAAACTAAGAATTGATCTACCATATGATCCAGCAATCCCTCTACTCTACTGGGTATTTACTCCAAAGACTTGAAAACCTATATCCAAAAAGATATTTGCACACTGATGTTCATAGCAGTATTATTCGCAGTGGCCAGGACATGGAAGCAACCAAAGTGTCCTACAATAGATGATTGGCTAAAGAAACTGTGTCACATGTATACAATGGAATATTACTCAGCCATAAGAAGAGTTGAAATACTGCCATTTGCGACAACATGGATGGACCTCGAGATAATCATACTAAGCGAAATAAGCCAGACTGAAAAAGTAGAAAATCACATGATATCATTTATATGTGAGATATAAACCTAAAATAACAAATAAACAGGACAAATAGAGGCTCAGGGACATGGACAATGGAATAGTGGTTACTAGAGGGTAGGGAGTGGGTGAGGAGGGGAGTAGACGGGATAAAGACAGTCAAATATAGGGGAGGGTGAAGTGGGTAAAGGGGAGCAAATATATGGTAGCTGAAGGAAACTGGATTTGGGTGGTAATCACGCAATAGAAATATTTAGGTGTCAAATTATAATGTATACCTGAAAATTATATAATTGTATTAACCAATGTTACCCCAATAAACTTAACTAAAAAATAAACAAACAAACATACAAATAAATAAATAAATAAATATGTCCTGCAAAGCAACTGTGCCCACCTTGGTTTATATACAGAGGACGGTGGTATTTAGTTTAGAGCATCTCAGAAAGTCCACAAAGGCTGTTAGTTGTATCTCCCATCCAATGCTTGAAATGTTTCCCTTTTGACTTACAAATTATCTTCTGCACACACACACACCCACACCACACACACACCCACACACTCACACACACACACACTGAGCTGGGATGGTCTTTGGTCTCTCATTATTATTGTGCCATTATAATATTTTAAATTTTCTGGCCCTGTGGTTTGATGGGATTCAGAACACACTATCTCAAAATATGGTACTTTAGCATGTTGACTATTTCTGGCTGAGGGAGTCTGAGAAAAAGGCAGAAGCAGAAAGGTCACTCTGACCCTTCCCTCCCCCCTTCTCTCCTGAAACAAGTTATAAAAACTTAATGTGATTTCGGCGCCTACACCGTACCCAGTATTTTACTAGTTGCGTTTACATATGTTATGTAATCTTCACAACACTGTGAGGTATATTTTAATATATTCAGTTTTACAGATTAGAAAATTGAAGCTTTGAGAGATTGCCTTCCTTGCCTGAGGACTCTGAAGCCAGAGTTCAGATGTGGGTCTCCCAGAGCCTCCCCACGGCACTAAACTGCTTCCCAGAACCTTAGCCCTGAATCTTCTGTGTGACCCAGAGCCTTGTCCTCACCATTCCGCAGCTTTCTCTTTCTTGCAGCCATGTGGCAAAATAAAAACAAACCAACACAAAATAAAACCCTTAATCTTTGGTTTTAGGTTATGGATTTCAACCATTCCTAAGAACAGGTTTAACCAGGTTTGGGCTACTCTTGATTTTTAGTACAAAGTTTTGATAGTCTAGCCTTTATCTTTTGAAATCGTGGCTTTATTCCCTTATCTCTGGAAGTTATTAAATATATTTATGTAAGAAGCTGTTTATAGATTTTGAGAGGAGGTTAAAGAGACCCAGAGTTGCTTTGAGTCATAAAGACTTTGGCTTTCATGACATCACTTCTTAGCAAAGAAGATCAAAGTCATTTGTTTCAGGAGCCCCTGCAGGGCATCTGGAGGAGTTCCAGGATGCTCTCCTCTCCCTCATCACAAGGGCAAATGCTGACTTCCTGACTTCAGAGCTTCCTTCTGTTCATTGCAATCTTTTAAGTAGGAGCATGCGCATATCCTATATTCAGAACATTCAAAATAGAAAAATTTAAATACAAAGAGAAGACAAATAAGGGACTGACTCATCACAAAATAAATATTTGCTTTAAGTAAATATTCACTGACCATTTCATTTGTGTGGCAGACTTCCTAAAGATATTCAAAATTTAATTTGATTAATAAAATTTATATAAAATTCTATATTTATATGAAATACTTAGTAGCATACGATAGCTTGCATTTGACCTGTGTTTTCATATTTTATATTGTCCTCATGACTACTTTGCAAAATGGGGCAAAATCATTCCAATGTTACAGATGAGAAAACTAAGGGAAAGAGAGCTAAGTCCTTTGCCCAAGGTCACATAGCTGAATAGTGTCAGAGCTGAGGCTAGATCTCATGTCATGTGATACTTTGTTAAAACACTCTTTCCTGATAAGCACATATCTTTTCAGTTTATATTTTCCCTTAAAATAGAACTCAGATAGTTAGGAGTATTTTGTAGTATATTCGAATTTGAGACGAAAAACTGTTTTTAAAAATTGATTTGACTTCTTACAAAGAGGGTAGTTCGAGATATGTAAGCTTCTGGAAAGAGGGTAAAAAAATATACCCCATCAGGATTACTAGAGATATTTTTAAAAAACAGGTGATCAGGCCAGACTACAGATATATTCAATAAGAATTTCCAGGTATAGGTTTGTTGGTTTGTTTGTTTTTTAAAGCTAAAGAGTTGATGCAACCAAAACTGAAAAGCACAAGTTCAAATGTGTCCAGAGTGAGGCGATCTGAAGACTGGTGAAAAGAGTCAGATTTTCAAAGCGAACTGGCTCCTGTGCTCAAAGATTTATGCCATTTCCTTGCAGCCAAACCTAATAAAATTATTCTGTACTCATCTCCTTTAGCAGAGAAGAAGAGAGAGTGAATCATATGCAATTGAAGATAATTAAGAATAAATTCTATTTAATTTTAGGACTCGGTTCTATATTCATTTTGAAGATCTAGCCTTTCTATTACTTCTAGAGTGATGTTCCTCATGCATGGATGGCTCTAGTCATTATACTGCTTCCCTCAGAAGTCTTCTGTGGTTCCCACAGCCTCCTGAATTGCAGCACTCCTGTTTGCATGGCATTCACAGTCCGCCAACACCCCCTGGCCCGGCTCTTCTAGCCTTTATGCATTTCTACGTCCCCTCCAGGCACCTGTATGTCCACCAATCTGCATCAGAGTGCTCACAATTTTCAAAAGACACTAGATTTGAGAGGGAGGGTCTTAACAATGTGCCTCAATTGAAATTCTATTCTCTTTTCCCTTCCTCAATGTCTACCTGCTAAATTCTGCCCTCTCTTTAAGGGCAAATAGCCAAATAACTATTTCCCACAAAGCCATCACTTGAACTAAAATTCTACCTTCTCTGTGCTCTGCTGGCGGTTCATCTGTACCTCACTTGTAACACCCATCACTTTCAGACTTATGTCTTAGTGTTTTGTGTATGTGTTTTAGGTCCTTTGCTAGACCTTATCTCTTACTCATCTTTATACCTGTAAGGAGCCTAGCACAGTATCTGACACATAATCAGTAAAATAACTTGTGGAATTGAATTGAATGGTAGTTCTTGTATTATGGAATTTTATTCCAAATAAAATTATGAAGGCTTCTCTTAAAAGTCTTGCTTTTGAGAAGATGAAATTCTTTTCAATTTCTTTATCTTATAGCCAGCAAAAGAAGTGAGATGTAAACTGTTGGGGGTGGGGTGGGGGGAAACTGATCAGGCCACTAAGGTTGGCAAAGGAAGAGGCAGCAGGGGAAAGACAACCTTTGTCAGCACTACAAATCAGTTGATACCAAGATATGATATTTAAGCTTGCAGAGAGCACAATTCAGTGGTGGTACAATCCTCCCTGGTTACTGGATGAGTGAAATCAGGCCGAACTGAACTGCCAAAAAACAGAAGTTGGCAAAAGGAAGCAGAACTTGAGATCTCAAAGAAATGGACCAAGATTCATTCTATGGTACTCACTGAATGAATCGAAGAACAAAAAGAAACAAACAAACAAAAAATCAACATAGGTGCGTAAATGAAAGTTTGAAGGAGTAACCAGATATAGAATGAAAACCGAGAGACCGTGCTGTCACAAAGCCCAAGAAAATAGTTTCAGGTGTAAAGTGATTGACTGTTTCTAACACAACAGAAATCATGGAAGTTGAAGCTAAGAAAGGGACCAGATCTGACAACATGGTAGTCATTGGTGACTTTGGCAAAGCCAGTTTGAGTACAATGTTGGAAACAGAAGTGAATGTAGATAGGCATTCTCATTAGAAAATCGTGCCACAGGTTTGTACTAAATTTATAACAAAATCCTAGAGCAGAGCCTTATTGCCTTTCTTACAAAGTAGCTACAAGGCTTGAATTCCTAACATTTGGAGGTAGATATTCCTTAAGTTCTCACATAATAAAAATGATGTAATCTTAATTTTTAAGTGCACTGCAGAGTGCAGTATAAAGGGGAAAAATCCAGAGAGGTCAAACAAAGTAAAAATGTGAACTTAGAAATATAGGAGCGCCTAGAACCACTTTTACCCTGAGAACATTTTTTAAACCACAAGGAGCTTTGTTGATGTTTCGACAACTTCATAGAATGAAGGAAATTGGTGATAAAGCCTAGGTCCCACCCAAGATGGAAAATCTAACAGATGACCCCTTGTTGTATAAAACACCACCCCCAAGATTTAGTGGCTTAAAACAATGTATTATTACATTCTATGGGTTGACTGGGCTAAGCTGTGAAGTTCTCACTTGGGGAGACTCCTGGGTTGTATAGCCAGATAGAGGTTTTAGTCATTTGAAGGCTTAGCTTACATGGCTGGCAGTTGATGCTGGCTGTTGGCTAGGAGCTCAGCTGGGGCTGTTAACCAAAATATCTTCACATTATCTCTCCAGGTATCTTGGTCTTCTCACAGAAACAGTTGAGTTCTAAGAGGAAGCATCTCAAGAGAAATGCTGCAAGAGACTCAAGCAGAAACCACAAGTTTTGTTATAACTTAGCCTTGGAAATCCCAGAATGTCACTTCTGGCTGTATCTTATTGGCCAAATAAGTCATTAAGCCCTGCCTGGATACAAGAGGAAGGGATTTAAATTCCACTTTCTGAGGTGATGAAGAGCATGCACTTACTGGCAGAGAATGAATCAATGGTGACCATTTGGGGAGATCTACTATATGCCTGAATAAAGCTAGAATGATATAAGCTCCACTTTCAGTCTAAGGGCATATGAGAAACAAACATCATACAGGAGAGAACAGAAATGTACCTTACTTGTCTAGACCCTTCCCTCAGGTGAAGGTGGAAAAATACTTCTCCTAAAAATTTTGAATAATAGGTTGATTCTTGGCAAAGTTATGACCAGCATTTTCACTATCTATGTGGCATAAAAACAATCAAGTCCTGAATTTAATTTAATATGGTCCCAGGATTGTAATGTATCCAAGAACCTGGCAGAAATAAATATAAAACTTCTCTGGAAAAAAGTCAACATAAGCCTCAAAAAAAATTTTTTCCCACTGATAAAATTCCAAGGAATAGGGGCCCATAGTCAAAAATAAGAAAACATATCAAGTCACGGTGAGAGGTAGCAGAAACGATAGATAGTAGAATCGGACTTGCAAAAACTTCATGATGTAATTATTAGCCACAGAGTGTAAAATAAGTATATTTCAAGAAATGAAGAAGAAGCTTGAAGAGATCAGGAAGAGCAAGATACTATAAATTACAACCATGCCACTTTGAAAAAAATGCATTTCTAAAAATGAAAAGTAAAATAATTGAAATTAATAATGTAAAACTGGGTTTAACAATGAATTAGACACAGCTGAATCCAAATCAGAATAATTAAAAATAAATCTCTACCTCAGTACTTCATAGTAATATTTCAACACATAAACGCATGCGTGCGCGCGCGCGCGCGCGCGCACACACACACACACACACACACACACACATACACACCACAACAAAGAGAAGATCTCAAGACCAACAAGACAGAAGATGAACTCATCTCTGAAGCATTATCATACCATAGTGTAATGTAGTAGATAAAATTAGAAGGTAATACAGTGGCATGTGTGGTTGGTAAGATCGTGAGCTCTGGAACTACTCTCTCCCATAATCTAATACTGGCTTTATCACTTGCAATTACATTTTTGCAAATTACTTCACCTTTCTATGACTCGGTTTCCTCATGTATAAAATATGATTAATAATATTTTAAATTTCTTATATCACATGAAAAAAGCATATACATTTTCTACAAGAGTGTCTAGTATTAATAAATGCTAGCTGTTATTATCAAAGGAACCAGACAGCAGATTTATCACCAGCAACAATAAAAAACAGAAGCTAGTCAACCTAGTTATCAACTTAGAATTTTTGACTTATTAATATGTTTATCTTTATCTTTGTTCACTATAAATTCTTGCATTTCAGATTGTTCATCTGTTATCATTTTTCTTTTACCAAAAGTACAACCTTTAGAATTTCCTTTTGTGAAAGTTCATTGGTAAAGTTTAAACTCCCTCAGTTTAAATAATATATGAAAGTCACAAAGAAATATGAAAACCACAGTGAAAGTCATTTGAAACCCAGTATGGTTCAACAGGCTAAAAGTCTGATCATCTCAAATGCTTCTAAAGAGGTAGATGCATTGCTGTCAATGGTATAAATGGGTAAAATCAGTTTTGTTTTTTTTTTGGCAGAGGACTTGAACAGACACTTCTCCCTAGAGAACATACAAATAGCCTACAAACATAAGAAAAGTTGCTCAACATTGCTAGCTATTAGGGAAATGCAAATCAAAATCACAATGAAATACTATCTCACACTTGTTAGAATGGCTATAATCAACAGGACAAGTAATAACAAATGTTGGAGAAGATGCAGAGAAAAAGGAACCCTCATACACTGCTGGTGGGACTGCAAATTGGTACAGCCACCATGGAAAACAGTATGGAGGTTCCTCAAAAAACTAAGAATTGATCTACCATATGATCCAGCAATCCCTCTCCTCAACTGAGTATTTACCCCAAAGACTTGAAAATCCATATCCAAAAAGATATTTGCACACTGATGTCCATAGCAGTATTATTTGCAGTGGCCAGGGCATGGAAGCAACCGAAGTGTCCTACGATAGATGATTGGCTAAAGAAACTGTGTCACATGTATACAATGGAATATTACTCAGCCATAAGAAGAGTTGAAATACTGCCATTTGCGACAACATGGATGGACCTCGAGATAATCATGCTAAGCGAAATAAGCCAGACTGAAAAAGTAGAAAATCACATGATATCATTTATATGTGGGATATAAACCTAAAGGCAACAAATGAACAGGACAAACAGGGACTCAGGGACATGGACAATGGACTAACGGTTACTAGAGGGTAGGGGGTGGGCGAGGACAGGGGAGGTAGATGGGGTAAAAGGAGTCAAATATAGGTGGGTAGAGGGAAAGTGAAGTGGGTAAAGGGGGTCAAATATATAGTAGGTGAAGAAAACTGGACTTTGGGTGGTAATCACACAATAGAATATATAGGTGTCAAATTATAATGTATACCTGAAAATTATATAATTAACCAATGTTACCCCAATAAACTTAATTAAAAAAGAAAACAGTTTATTTATTTATTTTTATTTTTTAAACTTTAGTTTCATATATACAATACATCGATTAGACATCTATATATTTTGTAAAATAATTCCCCACAGTTTCCCCCTCCCTCCCTTGACCCTCTAAATAGCCAAAGTATTAGTGCTAACTGCATTCCCTATGCCGTGCTCCCCATCCCTGTGACCATCCATCAGCTACTAATTTGTACTTCTTTAACCCTTCACCCCATTCTCCCAACCCCCCAAACTCCCTCCCCTCTGTCTGTCATAAAATTGTCTACTATATTTGTGAGTCTGTTTTTGATTAGTTTGTTCTTTTTATTCTTTAGATTCCGCATATAAGTGAAATCATATACTGCTTATCTTTCTTTCTCTGATTTAAATACTTCTAGATCCATCAAAGCAATATCTTTTTCCATCCCCTTCCTTTTCATATGCAGGGGTCTTGTTTTCTTATCCTTTCAGCCATTCTATCTTTTGATTGCAGCACTTAATTCTTTTCCATTTAAAGTACTTATTGATAGGAATGTAGTTGTTACCATTCTTTATTTCTGTTTTTGATACATGTTTTTCTTCTTAAAGAAGTCCCTCCAACATTTCCTGTAATACTGGCTTGGTGTTGATAAATGCCTTGAACTTATTTTTGTCTGGGAAGCTCTTTATCTGTCCTTCAACTCTAAATGATAGCTTTGCTGGATAAAGTATCCTTGGTTGTAGATTCTGGGTCTTCATCCTATCAAATATTTTTTGCTAAGCCCTTCTGTCCTGTATAGTTTCTTTTGAGAAATCAGCTGCCAGTCATATGGGTGTTCTCTTATAAGTAATTATTTGTTTTTCTCTTGCTGCTTTTAATATTCTTTCTTTGTATTTAAACTTCGACATTTTAATTTTGATGTGCGGGCCTCTTTGGATCCCTGATTTTTGGAATTCTGAGTTTCTTGGGGTTTTATGCCCATTTCTTTCACCAGGTTAGGGAAGTTTCCCATCATTATTTCTTCAAACAGCTGTTCAAAGTCTTGATTTTCTTCTGTTATGCCAATCAGACGAATATTTGGAGCCTTAATAGTGTCCCATATCCTCCTTAAATTATTTTTATAGCTTTGGCATCTTTTTTTCTTGACGTTCTGATTGAGTGTCCTGATTGGCTTTCCTGTCCTCTAGATAGGGCATTTGAGTCTCTTCTTTATTCACTTTGTTTATTCCATTTAATATACCTCTCATCTCAGATACTGTGTTCTTCATTTCAGACTGGTTCTCTGTTATAATTTCTATTTCTATTTTTATGTTTTTTATCTCTTTGTTGAAGTTCTCATTGAATTTATCTACACTTCCCAAAAGTTCACTGAGCATCTTTATAACCAGTGTTTTGAACTCAGCATTTGTTAGATTACTTGACTCCATTATATCTGGATCTCTGTTCTTTTCTGTCATATGGCTTCTGTTTCTTTGTCTTCCCATTTTGGCTGCCTTTCTGTGTCTGTTTCTATGTACTAAACAAATCTCCTAAGTCTCCTGGTCTTAGTGTGGATATTTGAGGTAGATGTCCAGTGGCACAGTACTGAGAAAGGTTCAGCTGCAGGCCAAATTTAGCCTGAGCTTCCCCTCCGGGGCCACCTGTTAAGATTCAGCAAGCAATCCACAGATGCTGTACTTAGAGTTGCCTCGAAAGGCCACACCAGAAACTGAGGCTGCCTCCAGTGTGAGTCTTAGCAAGGAGCACCTATCTCGCTGAGGATACACCTGGATGTGGCTTGGGTGATTTCTTGGATTTCTCCCTAGTTGTATGGCTTGTTTATCCCAGGCAATATTTCCTTGCTGCTGCTCCTTGTTTCCATCACAACTTTGATTTGGTTGCCAGAAGGATGAACAGAGCCTCTATCATCTATGCCATTTTTTTCCTCCTGGGTAAAACCAGTTTAAAAGAGAGTTACCTAGAAATGTTGATCATGAACACATTCCAAAGTGTATAATCTGGAGAAGCTTTTACATGTGTGCACTAAAAAACGAGTATGAAAATATTCATAGTAGCATTGTTCCTAACAGCTAAAATCTGACAATTGTCTAAGTCTCCATTAACAGAAATATGGGTAATTAAATTGTGTTAGTCTCATACCAGCAGCAGTATCATGACTGAACCTCAAAAAGACAAAGCTGAATAGAAAAAAAATAATTTACTATGTTATTCCATTTATAGAAAGGGGAAAAACATGCAAAAACTAAATAATATTTTGCTTGAGGATACATTTATATGCTAAAAGAATCATTAACACAAAATTCAGAATAATGGTGTCCTCTAGGATCAGGGGTACACAAAAGAATGTGGAGGTACTAATAATATTCTATTTCTCAGGCTAGGGAGTAAGAACAGAGGAATTAATTTTATTCTTCTTTAATTTTAACATTTTTGTTTGTATGAAAGATCTTGTGAATAAAGAAAGCAACAGGCTTAATTTTAAGAAAATTAATTTACATTAGATTTAAAGCACACATCTTGCAAGGCTAATGGGAAATTCGGTCTTGGTCATTACAAGTGTTCTCCAATTTGAGAGTTATAAAACTATTTTCCATAACTCGAGGGTAATGCAAAGATCCTGACATCCTGCATGAGAAAAGCACATCAGGGAGGTCCTTCTGGTCAGCAGCCACTGTTCGCACTGGTCCACTGACCCAGACTGCAGTGCAGGTTCGTTTTATGTCCAGGCTGGTATGTTTACTCATACTTGGAATACGAAGCTCTTTGAGGACAAGGGAATAGGGGAGAGGCTAGAGGTCCCTGGGCCTAGAATTCAGCCTCCTTAGCACATCACACAGCCAATCCTTCTGAGACCTTCCAACTCTCCATATAATTTAGCATTGTTTCTAAACTCTGTGTGTGTGTGTGTGTGTGTGTGTGTGTGTGTGTGTGTTTCTCTCTCTGTGGATTCCCAGTGCCATACTCCTTTTACTTATTAGAGCTTTGAAATACATGTTAAGGTTTTATTATTATTATTATTATTAGTTTCAGGTATATAGTACACTGGTTAGACATTTACATAACTTATGAAATGCTTCCCCCCAGTTACTTTATCACGCATTTGGCTCCACACATAGCCCTGACAATACTATTGACTATATTTCTTTTTAACAAGTTCTTTTTCATTATATTTCTCCTTGTGGCTTTTATTAGCCTTAAGTAGCGTCCTCTATCTACTTTAGGGTAAAATGTCCTCAGAATAAAGATTTCCTATCACCTTATCCCCTGGGATACCTATCCCCACGCCAATTCTCTCCTGACAGGGTCTCTATTTTCAAGCTCTTTTCCAAGAAGAAAAGTGAATTATCTATAGAAAGCCACCTTCCTTACTAATTTTTCATCCTAACCCATCTTTGGCCAGTTTGACATCATCTCTACTACAGAATAAATTGCAAATCAGCTTAAATTTAAAACAGAGAATTGGTCACTTAAAATTATTTCAAAAAATATAATGGTATTTGCTTGGTAGGTCCCTTCTGAAAAATCACAGTTTCAGTATCATAATTCTACTAAAGTTTACACAACAAAAATCCTTTCTCTCAGTTGAACTTATGTACTTGCTTGAGGGGATACTAATATCTCAAACAAAAAGAGCTGTTACTAAAATCTGGGGACATTCTTGGCTTTCACTTTGGTAAATAAAGAGTTCTATTTTGTTTTCATTCTCAAGGACAAAATTCTTCACAAAATGAGAAAATGAGATGCTTCGCCTTGACTAGAAAAAGGAAAGGTCTTAAAATTCCAGTCAGGACAGTGGAGTAGATATAAACACTGTGCTTGTCTCCTCCCATGACCACATCAGAATTACAATGAAACTACAGAACAGCCATCTTTGAGAACAGCCAGAAGCAGCCACGTAAAGACTGGTAAGAGGTGTGAAGACACAAAATGGGTAGGTCTCGTACCTATGGTGTGGCAGTTAAGAAAACGGAGGATATCTTGGCTGCAGAGATCCCCCACTAAAGAGTGAGGTGTTTCAACCCAACACCAGCCTCCCCAGCCTGGACCACTAGTGCAGGGAAGTGAAGTCCCCATAACTTCTGGCTGTAAAAACCATCAGGGATTGTGGCTTAGATAATTGTGGCTGAGTGAGACAGAGGGCTGCTGGAGAGCCAGGCACTCCTCTTAAAGGGTAGCACAGACTTACTCATTGACAGACTCACCTGCTCTGATGTCCAGAGCTGGGGCAGCACCTTTAAAAGCACCAGGAACATACAGGGAGAAAATGGACTGGCTTCAGGGCAAGGGCTGCAAGGGCAGCTTTCTCCCAGACAGAAGTGCTGGTAGAAGCCACTGTTGTTGTTTTTTTATTAAGCCTTCTCCACATCCAGCCGGTAGGTGCAAGTGGGTGCCAAGTTCGGGTCTCTAACAACCTGGCTAACACTGTTTGCCCACCGTAGTGATTACCTGAGACCCCAAGTCACCAATTTATGGGTCAACCAAGATGTTTCTAATTGTTTTTCCATACAAATGGTCTATCTTGGTTCATAGTGTGGACTTTCCTAAAATCTTTCAAAGGTTTACAAGCTCCAAATAAGCAGTATCTGACCTCAGCATGCCCCATACATCTTGCTAAGTGGCTTGAAGCCCAGCATCAGTGACGGCCAGCCGTGGTTCACAACTTAGCCTCTCCCAGCCACCTTCAAGCCCAGCACAAGTGGCAATAATATGAAGAGTTTTTTTTTTTTTTTTTTGTACTTCATACCAGTGGCTCCTGGCAGGGCACAGGCAACGGCTGTACTTGGCCTACACCAGAGCCCCTCCCAAGAAGCCTCAGAATCAACAAACCTGGTGGCCAGCTTGAGACCACACCAGTACACTACCCAACCGCCTCCATGAACAACATATCCAAAGGGCAAACTTAGCATGCACCACAGCCCCGGTAAAGTAAATCCTACTCTGCAGGGTCAGCCACTGCACAACAGATCCTCCACTCTAGTCATGGCCAATCCTCACAGCCAATCAGTCTGAGGGTCAGACTCTCCTATTAATGTGCCAACAGCAATCAAGGATCAACTACAACAGAAGAGCACACACAACCCACACAAGGGACCCATCTTGAGCAACTGGCTCAAATGACCAAGGAGACTGCACTGCTGGGCCCCACAGAACACATACTGCATAAGTCTACTCTACCAAAACTGGGAGATGTAGCAGCTCTGCCTATTGCATAGAAATCAAAACAGGTACGTAGCCAAAATGAGGGGACAAAGAAACATGTCCCAAATGAAAGAATAGAATAAAACTCAAGAAAAAGAACTAAACAAAATGGACACAAGCAATCTACCAGATGCAGAGTCCATAACACTGGTTATACTGATGCTCAATGAACTTAGGGGAAGAGTGGATAATCTCAGTGAGAAATTTAACAAAGATTGAAAACAAAAAAGAACCAGTCAGAATTGAAGAATATAATAGCTGAAATAGAGAATACATTAGAAGGAATTAACAGCAGATTAGATGAAGCAGAGGACTGAATCAGCGATTTGGAAGACAAGGTAGAGGAAAACATCCAACTAGAACAGCAACAAGAAAAAAGAATCCAAAAAAAAAGAGAATAGTTATCCTCTGGGATAACATCCAGTGTACCAACATTTGTATCATAGGGGTACCAGAAGGAAAAGAAAGAGAGCAAGGAATTGAAAATCTGTTTGAAGAAATGCTGATAGAAAACTTTCATAACTTGGCAAAGGAAATAGACATACAGGCCCAGGAAGTGCAGAGAGTCTCAAATAAGATAAAACCAAAGAAACCAGTATAGATGCCTGGTTGGCTGGCAGTTCTCTTTCCACCTCACTGCAATGCAGAATGTGGTTTCTGCAAGCCCCATCGCACCTCCCCCCTCAGCTAAGATTTTAGTGGTTTAACCCCACCTCCAGCCCCAGATATAGATTCTGACCATTTTCACTCAGAGCAATTTTTTCTTCTTTGATTTAACTTCAGTGCTGGTGTGTAATCTGAGTAGGTATGATTAAAAAGAAGCCCAGGACTTTTGTTAGTTGATTTGGGTAGGCAATATCCTCTTTCATCTTTTGGATAGAAATAAAGAATCATGTGGCCTCAGGCTGTTTGCAACTCGCTTGAAGGGGTTTTGCAGTGGAACAAGCCAATACCTAATGAGGCAGGCTCACAGAACTCTGGTTGAATAGAGCCTGAAGTCCAGCTTCCTTTGTATGTTTCAGTAATGTGAAATAATAATTGTTTAAGCCTCTTGGAGGTGGATTTTCTGTTACTTGCAACCCCAGGAGGGGACTCTCCTACCTTGGTAGGGCTGAATGGGCATCCCTCAGGGTCCCAAATCCAAGTCTAGTCTTTTTCTGCTTTTCTTTCTGCTGTAAGCATCCAATTTTCATTTCCAATGGCTTTTCTCCACACGCCCCCCCCCTTTTTTTTTTAAAAAAAAGGATTAAAGAATTTTTATTTTTATTTTATTTCAACCATATAAATTCACAAATTAGATAGTTAAATAGTTCTTAAAAGAAAAAGAGAAATCGCCACCCTACATTCTCACCCACAACTTCTCTCCAGAAGCAGTCCCTGTCAATTCATTTCACTGTTTCTTCTGGGCTTTAGCTCCTATTGTTAAATAACGTTTTTATACAGCTATTCATCATTCTCTAGGTTTAGTTATTATGCATTTTTTTGTGTGATGGAAGATGGGGACTTAGATATCTTACACCCTTTCTCCCCCACATACAAATCCTCTCCCTCATTTCTTGAAAAAAAAAAAAGTTGCATCATAGTATTTTGCAATTTATATTATTCTCTATGCAAATATTGCTCACAGCTAAGCTACATAGTATACTATTTCCTTTCTTAAACAACAGTTTCTTTTTCCCTTGTTTTTAATAATTGCTTTGTCTTTTCACTTGCTTCTTTTTTTTCACTAAGTTCTCCAAGAAAAAAATAAATGCCTCCAATGTGCGCAAATTAATTAGTTTGTTTTTCTGCTGTGTACCAATATCTTGGGAATTCTTTTCACCTTTCTCGTGTGTTGGATTCCTTATTTCCTAGATGTCATGTTTTACTCTACCTTGGTTTAATCTGTTATTTTGGAGGAGCACATCCTCCAGTAAGTTTCTGATAAACCTACTAGATAATCTGCTGATAAAAATGGCAAGGGTGAAAAAATGTTGAGACCTTTCATACTGAAAATGTCTATCTTTTCATTCATTTGTTGGGCCTTTTCCTCCAATGTGTAGTAGTCATTGATTGTTCATAATTAAGAGTGAGACTCTAACAGGTTAATCTCTGTGAGTGAAAGAGCTTAGCTGCAGTGTGGGCTTCCCTGTCAAGTAGGCAGGCCCTGACTTTTGTGTTGGGGAATTCCCACCAGTCTGTATTTGTTGGTCTTTCTTCTTGGGTAGAGAGGTTTTTCCATAGGAGATCCTCCAGGCTCCCCTCTTAACAGAATATGAATCTGGCATCATTCTTGTTGTTAAGTAAGGGAAGGGCTCTGGGGCTCTTGCTCACCATGAGGACTTTCACTTAGTCCCTCCCAAGCTGAAGAATATCATCTCCCTCCCATGCTTCACTGTGCCTGGGGTCAACAAATCCAAAGAGAAAACTTTGGTCTTCAGTCTTCTCATGAGAGTGAGGAGGCTTAGGAGCTGGTGGGGGAAGGGAAAGCTTATTCTGACTTTCATCCAAATTTCCTGGAGGGCTGTAGAGAGAACAGTGGGAGAAGCTCCCAGCCAATCCTTCTTCACAGACGTTTTTAAAACTCTTATGAGCTGTATGAACTTGAACACGTTTCATAATCTCTCTGAGCTTCAGTTTCTTCATCTTTAAAACAGGAACATGAGGCTTTGGTGTGAGGGTTAAATGGGATCAATAAACATGAAGTGTGTGGCACAGTCTGTCCAGCATGAAGAAAGCACTTAGTTGCTGGCAATACAATGGTGATAATAGTTGGTAGTCTCCTTAGCCTTGTTTCAGTGAACAGAAATGATCCCCTCCCACTATCCTGTGCTTTTCTACACTCTCTTGAAAGGAATGCTACCTTACTTTTGTTCTGCCAAAATGTTAATAGAATTTCAGGGGTATAACAACCTCTGCAACTTGTCTTCCACACCACTCTCTCTTGAGGGCCAACCAAACCCTTAGAGCCATCTCCTCTATTCTGGCTCCCATCCTAATGGATTAACATGTAGGACTGAAAACTGCAGTGACATTAGTCTGAACCCAAATCGTATCAAGTAAATGTTAGGAATCAATTTTGTTGGAAATGGTGTAAATATATGCTCATTTGGAGACTATGTGTGAATAAAGGTGGACACGAGAAGACAAGCACAGGCCTTACCTAATGACCCCTTCCATTCTTGTTTCATTTTTTTAACCACACACAACCAAGAAAGCTGTACTTTGTCTTCTGTGGATGGCCTTTTCTGAATGCAGACCTTAGTCTCTCCTTAAAATTCTCCCCAACGAAGTAATAAAGCAAAGGGTTGAAGCAGGTATTTGCTGCCGCCAAGGCCAGTGTGATGATCACGGCCTTATGCAGCCTTTCTCTGCATGTATTCACTTCCCACACAGCCAGGTGGAAGGTTCTCAGTATGTGATAGGGCAGGAAACACAGAAGGAAGATGATCAAGGCAATGGCGATGGTGGTCAGTGCCTTCCTGTGAGAAACTCGCAGCCTTGACTCTGGGACTTCCATCTTTAACAAGGCTCGAATGATCAGCAGGTAACAGATGTTGAGTGTGCAGAATGGCAGCAGGAAGCCCACCACCAAGGAGATATAGTTCATGGTCTTCAGTTTAATAATTTTATTTAAATTCAGCTCCAAGCATAATGTGACATTACCCTTCTGCTCAGAGCCACTGTTCAGAAGCATTGTTGAGGAAGTCATGATAAAGATCCATATGATCCCACACAGAACCCAAGCACTTCTGATGCTGGTGACATGGAGGAACCGAAAGGGATGAACAGTTGCTAGGAAGCGCATAATGCTCAGCACAGTCAGGAAATAAATGCTGCTGTACATGTTGACATACATGGAGTAAGACATAATCCTGCAGGCCAAGTCCCCAAATATCCAGTTGGAGCCTCTGATGTAATAGTCAGCCCTGAAGGGTAGTGTAGTTGTAAACAAGAGATCTGAAATGGCCAGGTTTAGCATGAAAACATTCACAGACGTGGACTTCTTATGAGGCTGCAGAAAAATATAGATGGAAAAACCATTTCCCAAGGCTCCCCAGACAAATATTATCAGATACACAATAGGATAAAAATCCCTCTTGAAGTTTTCATTTGTGCAATTCTTATAGCTGTTGTTATTGCTGAAGGTGCCATTGGGTTCTATTTCTGATGTGGAGATAGACGAAGGCAAGGACATAAATTTTCTCTCCATGCTGGATTAAAAAAAAACAAACACAAAACGTTACTTTCTGCTCACTGTTTACATCTTTCCAGGTTTTAAGAAAATAGGGAGAAGTACTAGCTTTTCTTTCAAGCTTGAGTCAACAAATATCAGCTTAGTCTTTACTATACTTTTTATTATATTTCATGATAAATTTCTAGAATGTAGAATAAACGCTAATTTATTTAATTAAATCTGAAGCCTCAAATTTGGAGGACTTTTGGCCTAGTGCCCATGTTGACCTGAGTGCTCTGTAACATGGCAGTCTAAATCTACTGGGCAGCAGGTTTCTGATCAGAATCTGCTGAAGACAGAAGGAAGTGGTACAATATTTTTCAGGTGCTGAAAGAAAAGACCTATGAACCTAGAGTCCTATATCCAGCAAATATATCCTTCAAGTATAAAGAAGAAATCAAGACAATCTCAGATGACGGAGAACTAAGAGAATTTATCGCCAGCAGACCTACTTTAAAAAATACTTTAAAAAGTTCTTTAAACAAAAGGAATCAATAAAAGCAGGCTTAAAATATCAGAAAATAAGAACACAATAAGCAAAAATATGGATAAATGCAATAGGCTTTTCTTTTTCAGTCTAAGTTACATTTGATGGTTGAAACAAAAACTATAACACTGTTTGATGTGGTTTCAAAAGGGTGTAGAGGAATTTTTAAATATAATTATATAAATTGAGGAGGCTAAAGGGACATCAAAGAGGTAAGGTTTCCACACTTCACTTGAACTGGTAAAATGATAATGCCAATAGACTGTGGTAATGTAGGTATAATGCATTACCTAAAGCAGTCACTAAAAAGCTATACAAAGAGATATATTCAAAAACCTTAGAGATAAATCAAATTAGAATTCTAAAAATTATTCAGATAACCAAGAGAAAGGCAGGAAAAAGTTGACGATACAAATGGAAAAGAAAAAAAGTCAGACTTGTTCCTAACAAATCAATAATTACATTAAATATAAACAGTTTAATTATACTAATTAAAAGACAGGTTGGCAGACTGGAGTATAAAAAAATACACATATGACCTAATTATATGCTGTCTACAAGAAACTCACTTCAAATAACAGTATTGGCAGTTTGAAAGTAAAAGGATGAAAAAATATGTCTTGGAAACATAATCAAAGGAAATCAGAAGTTGCTGTTAATATCAAATAAAGTAAAGTTTAGACTAAGAAAATAACAGAGACGTAGAGGACATTATATAATGAAAAAAAAGTTTATTAACCAAGAATACATACCAATTCTAAATGTATATGCACTAAGCAACAGAGTTGCAAAATACGCGAAACAAAAACTAATAGAATTGAAAGGAAAAATAGAAAAACCCACAATTATAGTTGGTAACTTCAAGACCCTCACTCAACAATTGATAAAGCAACTAGACAAAAACTCAGCTGAGATAAAGAAAAACTCATCATCAACTAATAGAACCCAACTGACATTTATAGACATGCCATTCAACAACAGCAGAATACACATTCTTTTCAAATGCCCACAGAATATATACCCAAATAAATCACATCCTGGGCCATACAGCAAACCTCAACAAATTTAAAAGAATTGAAACCATACAGAGTGTGCTCTATAAATATAACGTAATCAAATTAGAAATCAATATCAGAAAGATGACAGAAAACTCTACAAACACTTGAAAACAAAAACACACTTCTAAATAATCCATGGCTCAAAAAGAAAGTCTCTAACAAAACCAAATAATATATTGAACTGAATGAAATGAAAATACAACATATCGAAATTTGTGGGCTATAACAAAAGCAGTGCTGAGACAGAATGATATAATACTAAATGTATACATTGCAAAAGGAAAAGTCTTAAATCAATCATCTAAGCTCCCATATCAAGAAGCTATAAAAAGTGAAATCAAAAGCAAGTTAAAAGAAGGAAATAATAAAAATAAGAGCAGAAATCAAAGAAATTGAAAACAAAAAAATAGAGGAAAATCAATAAAACAAAGAACTAGTTCTTTGAAAAAATCAATACAATTGAAAACTTATAGCAAGATGGACAAAATAAAAAATAGAGCAGACATGAATTACTGTTATTAGGAATGAAACAGGAAACCATTATAGGCACTGCAGATATCACAAACATAAAATTGATAACTTCAGTGAAGTGGACCAATTCCTCAAGAAATACAAACTATCCTAACTCATCCAATATGAAATAGATAATCTGAACTAATAAGGAAATTAAATTCTTAATTTAAAACTTTCAATAAAGAGATCTCCAAATCCAAATAGTTTCACTGGAGACATATACCAAATATTTAAATAAAAATTAACATCAATTCCATACAATAGGGGTCCCCAACCCCCAGGCCATGGACTAGTCCGTGGCCTGTTAGGAATGGGACTGCACAGCAGGAGGTGAACAGCAGGCAAGTAAGCAAAGTTTCATCTATATTTGCAGCTGCTCCCTCAGCTCCACCTCAGATCATCAGGCATTAGATTCACATAGGAGCACTGGTCCCTGATGCCAAAAAGGTTGGGGACCACTGCCATATAACATCATCTGGAAAATAGAACAGGACAGTACGCTTTCCAATTTATTTTGCAAAGCTATTGTTACCCTGATATCAAAACCAGACAAAGGCAGCATAAAACAAAGAAATAAAAAACCCACAAAAGACTACAGACCAATATTCCTTATGAAAATGGATGTAAAATCTCTTAGGAAATAGAATTCAGCAATATACAAAAGAATTTTACACCATGACCAAGTAGGGTTTATTCCATGGATTCAAGGCTGGTACACTGACTATTTTTAAATAATGAAATAGCCTTGAATCTACAAAAGAAAAATCACATGATCATATCAATCAATGCAGACAAAGCATTTGACAAAATCCAATGGCTAATCATGATCTAAACTCTCAGAAACAGAGGAATAGAGGGGATTTCCTCAACTTAATAAAGATCATCTCAAAAAAATCTACAGCTATCATATTTAATGGTGAAAATTTGAATGCCTTATTCCTAAAATTGGGAACAATGCAAGAATGTCCACCATCACTGCTCTTATTCAATATAGTGCTATAAGTTCTAGCCAGTGAAATAAGGCAAGAAAGGAAATAAACATCATACAAATCAGAAAGGGGGAAATAAAATACTCTCTGTTTGCAGATGACATGATTGTTTACATAGAAAATCACAAAATCTATGCAAAAGAAGTCCTAGAAGTACAACTGAATTTAACAATGTTGCATAAACATACAAAAATCTATTGTGTTTCTATATATACTTGCAGTGAACAAATGGATGCACTGAAATTAAAAATACAGTTCAATTTTCAATTATCCAAAAATAAAATGATATACTTGTGTAAATCTAACAAGACATTACAAGAGTTTTATGCGGAAAACTACAAAATGTTGATGAAAGAAATTGAACTTCTATTCAATGGAATACATACCATGTTCATGGATTGAAAGGTCAACGGAATAAAGATATAAGTCTTCCTCAAATTGATATACAGGATTAATGCAATTCTTAATAAAATCCTTTTAAGGCTTTTTTGTGCATATAGACAAGATAATTCTAAAATTAATGTGGAAAGGCAAAGGAACGAGAACATTTTGAAAAAGAAAATTGAAGTGATAAGAATCAGTCTACCCAATTTCAAGCCTTATTTTATGGCTAAAGTTATCAAGACCGTGCTACTGAAAGGATAGACACATCAGTCAGTGAAACAAAATAGAGAACCCAGAAACAGATTCACACAAATATGCCCAACTAATTTGACACAGATGCAAAAGTGATCCAACAAAGCAAAGATAGTCTTCTTGGAGGTGCTGGAGCAGTTGGTTATCCATAGGCAAAAGAATGAAACTGGACCCAAATCTCACATTTTATACAAAAATAAACTAAAATGGATCATGAACTAAATGTAAAATGTAAAACTATAAAATTTTAGAAAAATAAACATAGGAGAAAATCTTTGAAATCTAGGGCTAGAGAGAGAATTTTAGACTTAACAACAAAAATGTGATTTGTAAAGGAAAATAGATAAATTGACTTCGTCAAGATGAAAAATTTTTGTTCTGCAAAAGGCCCTGTTAAGATTGAAAAGACTGGTAGAGAATATCTACAAACCAAATCTGACAAAAGACTAGTATCTAGAACATATAAAGAACTCACAAAACTCAATAGTTAAAAAACAACAGCAAAAACAATCCAATTAGAAAATGGGCAAAGGACATAAAGAAATATTTCAGATAGTTTATAGATAACAAATAAGCATATAAAAAGTTGTTCAACAGCATTAGCCATTAGGGGAATACAAATTATAACTTCAATGAGATATAACTACATACTTATTAGAATGGCTAAAATAAAAAATAGGGACAACACCAAGTACAGAGAAACTGGATCACTCATACATTGCTGGTGAGAATTCAAATTGATACAGTCCCCCTGGAAAACAATTTGGCAGTTTCTTTAAAAACTAAGCATGAAAATATAATTCAATAATTTCACTCCTGGGAATTTATCCCAAGAAAGTGACAATGTATGTCCACACAAAAACTTGTTTATAGCAGATTTATTTGTAATAAACAAAAACTGGAAACGAGACAGATGATTAAATAATTAAACTTAAATAAAATTTTTAAAATTCAATGGTTAAATAAACTGAGGTACGCACATACTGTGGAATACAACTAAGTTATGAAAAGGAGTGAACTATTGATACATGCAATAACTCGGATAAATTTCCAGGGAATTACGCTCTGTCGGAAAAAAAAGCCACTCCCAAAAGACTATATCAAGTACTCTTCCATTTATATAACATCTTTGAAATGACAAAATTATAGAATTGGAGAACATAGATTAGCAGTCACTAGGAATTAAGAAGGTGTTGGGATGGGAGGGAAGTGAATATGGTTATAAAAGACCAGCTTGAGGAATCTGTGTGATAGGAATGTTCTGTATCATAACTCTCAATATCAATATCCTGGTTGTGATATAATCCTATAGTTTCGTAAAGTGTTACAATTGGGGAAAAGGGTACAAGCAAGTGATTTCTCTCTTATTTCTTACAACTGCATGAGAAACTATAATTATCTCAAAATGAAAAGTTGAATTTTTAAAAAAAGCAAGGTGTGGTTTGAGCTGGATACCCTCAGGATGGTGGGAAAATTCAATCTGGAAAGAACTGCTTAGTTCTTATGTTTTGGGCCTCTTTTGTTGTTGTGAAAGGTCCCTTTTGCTACACACAACATTCCTCTCCAACCTGTGCACACTGTATACCCGAAGAGGTCACCCCTAGGAAGATGGGAGAAGGTGCGACAGGAGCTATTGCAATTAGTAACAGGTGTGTTTCTGGTGGCCTTTGGCTGGAGGACATTGACGACTTGGAGTTTCACGGGGATTCCTGGGAAGTCCTTCCTGCTGTGAACAAGTACTTCGACTCATTAATAGTGCACATATCTGCGGCCCCTGCTCATGGCTGGAGATAAGTTCGCACTATGCTGAGTTCTTACATTTTATTGAGAACCTTCAGCAGATTGTATTTTTTTTCCAGAGTTAAATCCTCTGACACATTTTAGTCACCGATGAGATATGTAAATCTGGCAAATTGCAACAATTGTTTTCTAGCCTTCTCACACCCATTCTAGTCTGTCTATTGTCTTGAGTGCTGTTTGTCTATCAGAGGAAAAGTCTATAAGGAAGGAACAAGCAAAGGCCCCAGAAGTCCATCCTCCAATTGCCCCAGAGGCTGAGTTCAAGAGTGGCATTCCTTGGACAATCTTTGTCCTTCGGATAAACTTTGTGTCAGGTCATCATTTCAAAGCTTAGAAAGACTTCCACTGTCTTATCTTTGTGACCCTGAGATCTATTTTCTTTAGTTTGCTCAGCCCTAATTGGAAACAACTGACCTTTGTCCAAATTCCAGAGACAGAAATTCATACAAGCATCATCCTTTTACCACTGTTGCTCTTGTGGAGCCCACTCCGCCTAAAACTGTGCCCCTTCCAGGCTCAGACCTGTTTCACACTGCTTTTCTCAGCTTTCACCGCTTTTCTTACTGCTATACGGACATGTGTGCTTATCCCTACAACTGGCACAATTTCATCAGAGACCATTTGGAATTGCAATGGCCACATTAGAGAACTTTTGACATAAGATTATTTACTTGAGAGGCACTTTAAAACAATAAAAGAATAAGCTTCCAAAGGAGTTTGTCTAAAAAAGATATTATTTTGTTTAGTTGGTGATAGCCCCTTCTTTGCTTCCATAGTCTAGGGATTAATAAATGCTGGCTTTTTAATCAGAGTTATTGGTAAAATTCTGAAGGACTTAAACTAATTTTAATGTCACTTTGTTTTGTGTGTATATCTCAAAATCTGTTTTTCCAGATGTAAACTTTATTTATGTTTCCAGAGGAAACGTAATTATCCTTTTTCAGTGTTGATGTCATATTCACATGAAGCAGGCTCTCTTTTCACTTTTTTTCAATTCTTCTTATTTTCTTTCTCTTAAGAAACTAACGATTACCTGATCAAAAGAGTCACTCACTTTTTATGTGCACGTCTAGGGATATCTAGTTTAGATAAATACTCCAAATGTCTGAAATAAAGAAAAAAACAGTTACTAAGATATATTCATTTTGTGAACACTAAACATATTTACATAATGGGTTTATTATTATAGTTGTGAGAACAGAAAAAAGGGCATTAACTTCAAGTTAAAAGAAGATAACGTTTTTGGCTTGATTTAGCATCTTTAAAAATTGAGTTTAATGTATAAAACTAGTGTCAGCACAATATTTTGGTTTGTATAGACCAGATTTAAATTTTTTTGATTAAACTGAACTTTCTACTTATTAGTTTTATGAGTTAAGCAAGATTCCACTATTTCTATGACTTGTTTAAATTTAAAATTATACATATAAAAGTATATCAACTAAAATGAATGCTAATGATAAATGTCATTGTAGTCAATTACAATGGGTGATAATAATGAATGTCTTTTTAAAAGTTTAATTTTATGAAATTCTTACATTGCTATAAATCATAAGGATTTAATGTGTTAACCAAAATTATAATTTTCTGATCCTTAACTAACTTTGAAACCTTAGACAAATGGTTAGTTAATAAACCTTTGGATGTGTAAACAATTTCTGAATAGGAAACATACAAAACATTGGTCACTAAATATAATTTTTACCTTATCTGTTAGAAAGGCAATTGATGAACAAAATATGCAAATGCCTTTGAATTACATCATATGTTTATACATCAAAATTATTTAAATTGAATGGAATAAATGCTAGTAGACTGAAAAAATATCTAAATTATCTAAATAATTCTTCATTTTATCTGCTCTAACATTTCTGTGCCTGAAGAAAAGGAAGGTTGATTACTTTGGTTAAGGATAATCGTATGAATGATTAATACAGAGAAATACAAATCTATATTTGACAATGAATATGATTTTCTATTTGTTTATTAAGAAAGCTGAAACAGAATATTCAGAGGGTAAATTTAATTTGATGCACACACTTTATTTAATAGATTTAATTTTAAACACTTTAAATTTGTTTATTTGCATATTTATAGATTTTGGAATGCCTAAAAGGATATATATAAATGTATATTAATAAATCCTTTACTGCAGACTGTTACATGAATAATGTACAAAAAGAATAAAGTTAGAATTTGAGTCTTAATATAAAATAATTAGGTTATTTTATGCTCATATTAATAAGATTTCTTTTTGTCAATAAAATATTCAGTTAACTCTCAGTGCTTCTGATATGGTTTAAAATAATTTTTTAAAAGATTTCTTGCCTTTCTTTTAAAAAAAGTTAAATTTCTAATAACTATTGTTAATCACTGAGTATTTTTACAATGTTGTCTATATTATTTCTTGACTCTAGATACTTACAACTCATATCTTGTCTCTTCATACAATTATTTTTTATTCTTACTTTTCCAAATTCAGGCCCCAAATTCAAAATGAAGCTATTAATATGTCTTTTGTGCCTAAATTAACTTCGAGTTTGCTACAGTGGCCAATAGGTAACATGAGATTTGTTCCTTCATCCTATGAAAGGAAAGACAATGAGAATAATGAGATTTCTAAAAATCGTTTGAATTTTAATTAATTTAAAACTATTATGAGAGCACTTTTGTTTACTAAATTTAGTAATAAAAAAATTGATAAAGTACAAAGAAAGTCGATTTTGCTAAGTTAATTACACCTAAGTAAAATATGCTAACATAAAAATCTTTCAATAATTATGTACTCCTTAAGTTAGAAGAAGCATGCTCAAGTTTAAATACAAAGATTACTATAATAAATGAATATCAAAAGACTTTTTCCAGGATTCTAGTTTCACAAACCCTTTTTCCTTTTCTGACATGACAAGCAGTAAACAGGAATGGGGGCAGGGAACCATCAGAGACCATTGTTTATTTCAGCCCTTTGTTAGATCCAGTAGCCACTGTATAACCATCTTGTTTAAGAGCTATGGAAACTACAGCAAGGCTTGCGGAAGCCTTAAGTCAACTTAATTAACTTAGTTCTAAGGTTTCCACTAAATTAATAATTTCTCTGCTGTATATATGCTCTTTATTGTTAGAAATAACTTAGGACATTTTTAGCTAATCACCTAACCTCCTATGCAATGTTGTTGGTTTCCCTTCTAATGTCACCATTCGTTGCTGTAACACACGAAGCCCACTCTCTCCTCCTCTGTAGAAAAAGATGCCCATGATTGGTTAGGGAGGTATTCATACCTTGTATGGACTTTCTAGATTCTCCCTTGGTTATCCCTGATTTAATTTTGTTTGTTAATTGATCACGCTTAAAAAGAAAAAATAAAAATTGTCAAGCAGGCTATGCTAATCACTGACTTGAATTTACCCTGAAATAAAATAAGTTCAGTTGGCTAAATTAATTGCCTTTACACAGACTTGCAAACTGTCAAAAAAGATAAAAGAACAAATATTTACACTGACACATGGTATATCATTTTTGGATTTATTCATGAATTTAAAATGCTTTAGAAATAGAGTTTTCCTGATACTACAAGAAGCCCTATGAAATAGATGATGAGTTAAAGACACTTGAGATGTCACTTAATAAAAGAGAAATTATCTGGTGTGTTTTCTCAGACCGTAGCCACTGTTCTGAATTTAACTGAGTGCTGACAAAATTTAATAATAATAATAAACACTTCAAAATGTAAATTTTCTTCTACATATCCCTTCTGATAGTTAAGTTTCCCTTGTATAATTAATCCCAAACTTTAGCCTTTAAATATTGTATGGTGAACCTAGGAATACCAGGTGCTGTAGGTGTTAAAAAAAAATTGTACGGTGATCCCACATCAACAAAATGCTTCTGCTGAGGTCCTCACCACCTTATCAGCAAAACCTAACTCTTTGGAGTGGGGACAAAGATCAGGCCCATCTTGGATAAAAATAGTTACTTTATTTTCTTCAGAGAAATTCTAGCCTGCTTTGCAGGACATGTTTGACTCCACTGAAGAAATCTATCCACCTCAAGTGACTTCCCCAATCCCTATAAAGGCTCAAATGAAGGAAAAGTCTCATTCTTGTTGTAATAAATGATCTGTAAATTCTCAATTCCAACACAGTCCTTACCTCACTAAGATACTTCTTATGTGGACACCAGGCTTATACCCACATGTCACACACTAATTAGCCTGTGCGTTCAGGATAATTGTTAGAGAATTTCAGAGGTTTGAACTATCACCCCTCCAGTGACTCCTATTTCCCTAAAAAGAATAGACAGAAACCTCTGAAAAAGGCAAGCACAGGCTAATTGGCAGAACTCTCAGAAAGGATAACTGACTTCCAGGATGCAGACTGTGCAAGCAACAATGACCAGAGTTGATATAATGTGACTGGAAAGGATCACTCAAAACTCATCTCCGACCTTGGCAAAAGTCATCAATTATACAACTTTTTCTCTGGAAGCAGACAAAAGTTCTCCCCTGATCAAACTCTAGTCAGGCTCATCTGAGCCTTCCTCTTAGCTACCATTCCACCTTGTTTTATAAAGATGTGAATAAAACATTAAGATAGTTTTTAACAGCTCAAGGCCACATCTAGGATGACTCTAAATCCCCTCCCCCTTTATATATAGCTTGAGAAAACTCAAGGCTGTCAAAAGAATTTACTGTTTGTTCCAGCCAACATCTAAAGATAGGGCCCCTGTCTCCAAGCCTCTGTGAGAAGGTAGGAGATTAACCTCTATAAGCATCATTTAGCAAATCCAGATGCACTTCACATAAACCAATCATCTCTTCCAATTTTTTTTCGTGGGGGGAATTTTTTGCTTCTCTGACTCAACTGAGCATCTGTTCAACCCCCTCTGTTTCCTCGTTCTCTATTGAAAATATCCAGTTACCGCTATAAAAATCGAAGTTGAGTTCAATTCATATCGGATTCTTTTCTCTATTGCAATAGTATATTACTGAATAAAGGCTGTGATTCTCACTTTAATGAGTGTCCAACTTTCTCTATGAAAAAATCCTAGGTTTAAATGTAAATTTATGGAAGGAACTCTGGGAAACATGGCGGAGTGAAAGACATCCTCAGATCTCTCCCTTTGAAACAACAATAAGCTGAACATCTAAAACAACAAAAAAACACCCAAACTGCACCAGCACGTCAGAGCGTGGGATCTGCACATAAGAGCTACCACAGGTCAGAACCCCAGGTGTCAGGCGGTGAACTGGGAGAAATAAAGAAGCTGCCTCTTGCAGCCAGTGCTTCCTATAGGAGGAGAGCAAGGGGAGAAGGAGCAGCAAGTCCCTTGAACAGCCCAGCCTGGAAAAACTGTGAGTTCCCCACGGCTGGTGGTGGTGCCCAGTCATCAGGACAGAAGGCAGAGAAGTGGGATGACAGAAAAACAACAGTTGATGTTTGCTGGCCTCGGTTGCAAACCTAGGCTGAGACACAGCCTCCAACTCCCAACCCAGAGGGACCCTCCCACCATGCCCTCCAAGACCAAACATGGAGGAGCCCGAAGGGAATCTGAGCAAATGCTGCATAGACTGAAGCTGCCTCTCACATCCTCTAGAGCTCCCTGGAGGAGGAAGGGGAGCAGAGAAGGTGTAGCGACTTCCCTAAACAGCCCTGCCTGGAAGTGCTGTCAGTTCCACGCAGCTGGTGGCAGGGCCCAGAGAAGCAGGAAAGGATGGCAAAGAAACAACAGTTGATTTTTACCGACCTGGCTGCAAAACCAAGGCTGAGCTGGAGCACCCAACTTCCAACTCAGAGGGCCCCTCCCCCATACCCTCTGAGACTGAACACTGCAGAGCTCCAGGGAAATCTGAGCAAACACTGCCGGGACTGTCGCTAATACAGACCGGGACTGAAACTGAGGGTAGCGAGCGTGATTAAACATCCACAAGAAAATAAAAAGGCATTATTTAGGCTTTATATAAAGCAGAGATCCAAGAGGCTTAGATGCCACCTACAGGAAAACAAAAGAAAAGCACCTTCTTTGTAACAGGCTAAAGAGAGAACTTTATATAATAAATCTTCTTTCTGGAAAAACAGCAGAATACACATCCATTAATGCCCAGGTGGAGAAATAGTCCATTAAACACCATGAACAACCAAGGTGACAAGGCATCTCAGAAAGAAAGAGAAAAATCTCCAGAAAATAAGCTTACAGACATAGAAATATGCAGCTTAAATGACAGAGAATTCAGGATGGTACTTCTGAAAAAACTCAGTCAGTTCCGAAACAACTCATGTCAACAATTTCTAGAATTAAAAAACACCTAGATGAGCCGAACAAGGAGATTGAAACCCTCAGAAAGAACCAAATAGATCTTCTGGAGATAAAAAAACAAACTGCAAGTGCTGAAAAATAAAATAGCAAGCTTGGAAAATAGAGTTGACCAGGAGGAAAGGATCAGTGATATCGAAGACAGAAATCTAGAAATAAATCAGAAGAAAAAAGAGAGAAACCGAAGATGACAAATAATGAAAGAGAAATAGAAGACCTAGCTGATATCATCAGGAGAGGAAACATAAGAATAATGGGAATTACCGAAGCCGAGGAAAAGGAGCAAGGACTAGAAAGCATTTTCAGATAAATAGTGGATGAGAATTTCCCAAATCAAAGGAATGAGCTAGAGCTTGGAATTCAAGAAGTCAACAGAACACTCAATTATCTCAACCCAGAAAGGCCTTCACCAAGACTCATCGTATTAAAGTTATCTAACATCGCCGACAAAGATAGAATTCTCAGGGCAGCCAGGGAGAAGAAAACGGTAACATATAAAGGAAAACCCATTAGATTATCATCGAATTTCTCAGCACAGACCTTAAGCCAGAAAGGAATGGAACAAATATTTAAACTATTAAGTGAAAGGAACTACCAGCCTAGAATAATGTATCCAGCTAAGCTCTCCTTTAGATATGAAGGAGAAATTAAGACCTTTCCAGACATACAAAAATTGAGGGAATTCTCCACTACGATGCCTGCACTACAGGAAATGCTGAAAGGGGTCAGCTCACCTAAAACAAAATAACAACAATGACAACAAAAATACATAATTAGGAGTAAAGTGACTATCAGGCAAATAGAAGCAGAGGAGTGCAATCCTTACAAAGAATAGGGCATTATAAGCTTAAATAATAATAAGAGAATTGCTATAGCAAGATAGTAATGAATGTTCAGCATACATAGGGACAAATTGAGATAACAATGACTGAAAAGGAGAGGATTCAAAGATCCAAATTCGCAAAGGGGAATAGAAATAAGGCACATGCAGAAGAAAATGGATGACTCTGTGTGTGTGTGTGTGTGTGTGTATGTGTATATATATATACACACATATATATACATATATATATATACACACATATATATATATATAACTATCCTTTTCATATTTGTAATGGTAACCACACACTAAAGATTCAGAACTGAAGTATATAACATAAAACAAGAAGAACTAGAGGCAAAACCCACAAAAGCCAACCAAAATAAAGAAAACAAAAACACAAGGACAAGGAAGCTATAAAAACACTGAGCTACCAGAAAGCAAAAGATAAAATGGCTATAAGAAGACCTCACATTTTAATAATCACCCTAAATGTAAATGGACTGAACTCACCAATAAATAGGCACAGAGTTGCAGAATGGATCAAAAAACAAAACCCAACCATATGCTGCCTCCAGAAGACACATCTCAGCTCCAAAGACAAATATATAGACTCAAAGTGAAAGGGTGGAAAATATTTCAAGCAAATGGCATTCAGAGAAAAGTGGGAGTAGCGGCACTAATATCAGATGAAATAGACTTCAAAATAAAAAAGGTAAAGAAAGATACTGAGAGACATTTCATAATGATAAAGGGAATCATGCACCAAAAAGACATAACACTTATTACTATCTATGCTCCTAATCAGGGAGCTCCAAAATATGTAAAGCAATTACTAA